>NW_021636238.1:0-600000 GCF_004799145.2 Neltuma alba | reverse complement strand
TATTACCGATAATCTGATTATCGATTCAGTGATCGATGAGCCACGATGGAATAAAGATATGCTGATTATCGATCATGTGATCGATAATTTTTGATCGATCAGGTGATCGATAAGCCACTGAAATAAATACCTACACGCAAAGTTATGAGGCAATGTTCGATCATATTATCGATAAATGGCTGATCGATAATGTGATCGATAAATGGCGACAAAGGCAAAACATAGAATGAGTAAGGTGCATTACCATTTATCTGTCTTCTCATTGATAATCAGTTTATCAATCATGTGATCGATAAACACCTATCAAATTTGTGTCCCGATTATTGATCAAGTGATCGATAATTTATCCCAGATTTTCATATATGACTAAGTTAAGAATGATCGATCAACACATTATCTAACACGTTATTGATCAATATTTCTGTTGATTTACTTAATTAAACAGAGTTATTATCTATCAGCTTATCGATAAAACCTTGATCGATCAGATGATCAATCAACATACTGAAACACAAATTACTTACTTTGTTATCATCAAAACCTTAATCCTAACAAAACAAAGAGGGATTTATTAAGTCAAAAACCAAAGAAAAAGGGCTTAATTGAACTTAATGACAAGCAGTTGTGTTTATGTTTGAATTGTTGGTGATTTAGAATGTGTTTATATTTGAAATGATAGGCACATTGCAAGAGATCAAAGAGGAACATGATTTCCCTAAAGAGGCTGAATTGAATCATCAACCAAGAGGTAGTATTGAACTCATAATTTGATTACTTTCTTGCTTATTTAAATGTGTATGTGTTATGTGATTTATGTTGTCATGATGTGATTGAGCAATTTATGTGATTATGCATGGGATTATATGTTGAATGTGCCTTGGCAATATGTATGAGGAATAGCTTATGACTTAATTCATTGCTTTCTTTCCATGGCACATGGTATGCACATGAAATGATGCATAATGATGTTGACTTTATGTATACATGTCATATTTTTGCAAAGCATGAATTATATGATGATTATGGTTCTTTGCTATTGAGATTTCTATGAAATCTCACTCTTTTATGCTCAAAATTTACCACTTAGGAGTTAGACCAAGCAAGGATGTAACATCCCAAAATTTCTAACCTAGAAATAAGGAAATATGCCATACCCTGATATCGTTAGCATGATTAATGAAAGATTTAGGGTTGACCAAGGCCAGGTGAGATGAAAGATAGATAAATAACACAACAATTGAAGTGAGAACTAAAAAAGGACCAAATTTTCATTTTTAAAATGATTGGTCTATAAAGGGCATTATCGTAATTAGTGTCTAGAAATCCTAAAAGTTTCCAGTAAATCATGGAAAATAGAATTAATGCCATGGAATAGTATTTGAGGTCTAGAAAGTAAATACAGGTTGAAAATAATTTATTAAAAAATTATTTTAATTATTAATATTCTGGCTAAATTAAGGAAAATTAGCCAATATTAATTATTAAAAATATCTAGAGACCTCAGAAAATTATGAAAATTTAAAGGAAATTCATTTAGGAATTATGGATATTTATAAAATTATTTTCAACCTTAAATGATGAGGAGGTTAGCTTTAATTGAATTTAGAGCTAAATTAATATCGATAGATTGTCTGTTTTTACACAAACGGCAATTTAAGGAGTTATGGAGGGAGAAAAATTATGAAATTAATCATAGAAGTTCTCTTTACTAAGATATAATTAATGGTGAGCTGATATAAGAATTTTGAGATACTAGAATTTTTCGGCTATCAAATAAAATAAACCAATACTATATTAAGACTCAGTGGACTGTCAGGACAACAGGGGTGATAAAATTTCCTACAGATTGCCAAGGACACATGTCACGCCCAAATTGTCCAAGAAAAGGAAAAATAAAATAAAAAGAAAAAGGAAAAGAAAATAATAAATCAAGTTAGATTAAAATCTAATTAGGGATAAGTAAGATAATTAAGGTTAAGCCATCTTCCATGAGATCTTAACACATGGCAAACATAGTTCATTGGATGGCTAGGATTTAACCATCTATCTTTAAAAAGTCAAAAGTTTCTAGAAGGGTAATTAGCCAAGTTAGTTAAGGAATTAAGAGAGTTAACCTTGATTAAAGCCAAATTAATCTTAATGGATAAGAAGAGATGACATAAGCCCTAATGACTCATCATCCAAGTGTCAACATACTAAGCCACATAGCCTAAGATTTGTACATTTGGAAAGAGGTAAAAATTGGAGGGCTAAGATTAAGTCTTATGCAAGAAGGGCATATGTGGAATTAATGAAATTTGAAGCATATAAATACCCCCTCCCACATGTTCATTTCGTGCAAGACCAAATGAGTGGAGAACCTCTTGTAAAATTTCATTTAGAGAGAGAAAGAGAAGAGTTCTAGTGAGAGGAAGTCATTTGGAATCAAGGTAAGCTTCTATAATTCTTCTATTTCAAGTTAAAATGATGATATGTTAGTTTTAGGCTATTTTAATGATGATAGAAAGTCATTTTTCTAAGGGGAAGTGCTGTCCAAATTTCCTCAAAATAGATAGGAAGGGTTTAGGTTATGTATGGTTAAGATTAAGCATGGTTAAAGGTTAAGGATTAAGTGATTACATGTTAGTTTGGTTGAAAATCCTTTTCCTATAATTATATATATGGTTCGGCCAAGTCAAGTTCAACAGGAAGGGATTGAGTTTTCATAAAACTAATATGATAAATGGATTCTACATGAAAAATTATATAGAAAAGGCCCAAGAAAGTTCAAGAATCAAAGCTAGAAAAATAAACCCTAAGAATCAAGAAAAAAGGGATTTAAGGGGTTATGTTAAGTTATGGAGTTGTAATAATACTTAATGTTGTGTCATTGGTTACCTAATAGGCTATACACAACAAAGAGACAAAGATCTAGTTAAGAGGAAAAAGTTCAAGAGGGAGGAAAGCAATCAAGGTAGCTTTTGCAATTCATTATATTAGAGTGTCACCTTACTTTGTATGATTATGGCTATGTGTTCTGCTAACTTGTTATGGTATGAGGTGGATGAGAATGTTATGTTATATGATATTGCCTTCATGCAATTTATGCCTTGGCTTATGCTATGTTGAGTGCTATAATGTTATGATGATATGTCCTTGCCGTAGTATGAACATAAAGTTAGAGTACGCATGCATGTAGCTTGATTTACAATGTATTGTGTGACCTTGATAATGTATGCAATTGCTACTAAAATTCTCCAAGAATCTTACCCCAATATTTAAACAAACCCTAGGGCCTTCAACATCCACGGGCAAAGGAAGGGAGTTGGCTCTTACTTGAAGAGGTAGTAAACCATAATGACTTTATATGGCTTTGAACCTTTCTATTTTGGAGGAATGTAATATTAAGCATGCTTTAAGTTTCCAATAGTATGATTAAGGCTAGAGGTATACAAGCATGAGTAGAATAGTCCAAGCATGTTAGAAATAGCTAGTCTAGCTAATGAGAGTATGTTGTGATGTTAAGTGGTCAATTAAGTTCAGTTACCCTTCCAAAAGAGTTAAAAAGTCAACTAAAAGGGATTAAAATTTGACCAATGACCATTTGAGTAGTGAGTTAGGTTATGAAATTTGGCAAGCAAAGAGATATGATTTTTCTCTTTAAAATAAGGGATAGTTTGCCCGATTTTGATAACCGAGCAAAAAGTTATGCCTTTCTAAAGTTAGGCAAAAATAAAGTAAAAATCCAAAAATGACCAAATGAACATTAAGATTTTTTTTAAAAAACTGGGCTCAAATTTCAAGGAAACTAGTCCAGAAACTATTTTTCCTCACAAGTTTATCTAAAGAGCTTTCCATAGAACTTGGAATCACTCAATTTCGATTTTTCTACAATTAGTTATGAATTCTTAAAGTTGGCAAAGATTTCAGTGAAATGTGAATAGTATGCAGAAGCATTCTGTGACTTGAGGTCACAACCTGAGAAGTTGAGGTCTCGACCTGAAGGCAAAAATGGCCTCTGTGACCTCAAGTTGCGACCTGAAACACTAAGTCACGACCTAAATTGGGAAAATAAAAAAGTTTCAAATTTTTAAGCCTTTTCTCATACTTAAGGGTCATATAAAGTTTCAAATGTGATTTTTCATAACTCGTAGTCTTCAAAAGTGATTTCAAATGTTTCTACAAGGCAAGTTATTTGGTATAAATATAAGTTGTTACAAAGGACAAATGGAAGAAAGTCATTTTGGGAGAAAATTGATTTATGTGCCTCTTTTAATTATGTTTGTAATTATTGTGGATTATTGTGAATTATGTTAAACAATTGTATTAATGATCGATGACAATATGTATGTGAATGTTTGATAAAAAATTTTGTTTCAGCATTGAATTATGAGTAGATTAATAGTGTGAATTGAAAGGGAAAGGAAAAATCAAGAATGGTGACTTAAAGGATAAAAGTTGACTTTTCAAGGATCAAGTTTGACCAATATGATTTTGAGCAATTGGATGAATCTGGATCTAAAATTTTGCATGCTTATAGATCTTAGTTTTAGCTTTAAAACAACTGGTAATCAAGAAATTTGGTGTTTTGTATAGAAAGTTATGCCTTTCCAAAGTTGGACATAAATCCTGGAAAATTAAAAATTTACCAAATGAACAGTACCACTTTGAACGAAATCTGGGATTGATGCATGAGTTCTAGATACCAATGAGTATTTTTCCTTTAACAATCATATCAAGGGATTTCCATAGAAATTGGAACCATCTCATTTTGATTTTTCTAGAATTAGTTATGAATTTTTGAAGTTTGGCCTTTGTAAGGGTTATAATGAATAGTAACCCAAATTTCAAGAAATTTAAAGTTTGAATTTTTCCAATCTAAGGCCATGATAAGTGATTCCAAATAGTTCCAAGTGACATAAAATGAGGTATAAAAGTAAGGTGTGACATTCAACAAGAAATTGAGAAAGTCTATATGAATATTGATTAAGGTTTATAGCTCTTCTTGCTAAATGCCCACACCATCAAATCTCTCAACCACATTTGGTTCAATACTTCTATGATGGATTGCTAGATCATCAAAAGTCCACAATTGATACTGCTACTGGTGGTTCTTTAATTGATTTAACTTCTCAAGGTGCATGGGATCTATTAGAGAAGATAGCTGTAAATAATCAATAGTCTGGGATTAGAGATAATGCTCAAGTACATGGGATAAGAGCTTGGTAAACAGATAAAATTCTAAACAAATTGGCCATTCTAAGTGATCAAATGGTTTGTATGCAAAAGGCCATGCAAACCCAACAAAGCCACCAAGTTAAAGCCTTACACTCTACTCCCATAACTCAAGCTCTTGTTCCTACCACTTGTGATGTGTGTGCTAGTCCTATGCACAATACTCCCAATTGTCCCTCTACAGTTGAATTTAGAGAATTAGCTATCATGAACTTCCAAAGACCTAACCAATTCTCCCAAAACACTTACACTAATGGTTGGAGAGGAGACTTCACATCTAAGTGGAGTGGCACTGATAATAGAGAATTTCAAGGTGGTCAAGGCAAGGAAAATATGTATAGAGGTGCTGGAAACTCTCAAGGACAGTTTGGAAATACCTCTATGGGAAATTATGTTGGACCATCTACAACAAGAGAGATCCCAATTCAAGAACCCAATAGAGAGGACACTTTAGTAAAGATGATGAGCAAGTTGTGTGACAAGGTAGAGCAAGTTGAGATTAGAAATAATAATCTCCAAGCCTTTGTTACTCAAAATGGTGAATTTAAAGAGTGAGCAAGATGCTAAGAAAGGAGATCTACCCTCCAATACTGTTATTAATCCCGAAGGCTTAAATTCCATAAGTTAGAGAAGTGGGAAGCTAGTTGGGAAAGAAGATGAGGAAAGTAAAGATAAAGAGGTTGTTTTGAATGAGAGTTTATAAGCCCAAGAGCCAACCTCCACAGTTATAACTTCATCTACAAGTATGAAGGAGAAGAGCATTTTGAAGAAAAAGATCACCACATTTTTGAATGACAAAGAAAATGTTAGAACTGCAAAAAGAAGTCAACCTCACACACAAGAAGCTACTAGCAATAAAGGTAATGAGGTAAATCTTAAGGAACTTCCTTTTCCACATTCTTATCTTCAAGGCATGAGAAAATCTAACTCTAATAGTAAAAGAGATGATGACTTGTTTGAGCTATTTAGTAAATTGGAAGTGAATGTACCTTTAGTTGAGTTGGCCTCTCATCCTAAATATGCTAAGATATTGAAAGATCTTTGTAGGTATAAAAAGAAATTCAAGCCTAATAAGATGGTCTAAATACCTTCCAATGTTAGTGCACTTTTTAAGCCTCAATTATCGGTGATCCGGGAGTTTCACTATACCTTGAACCATAGGATGGACCACCATTCCAAAAGCATTATTAGACCTAGGAGCTACCATTAATATGATACCCAAGTCAGTTTATGAGTCCCTAGGTATCACTACTCATTAGCACACTAGTGTTATTTTGCAATTAGCAGATCACACCATTAGATATCGACATGGGGTGCATGAGGATGTGCTAGTGAAGGTTAAGGACTTGCTCATTCTTGCAGATTTCTATGTTTTGGATATGTCTAAGGAAAGCATGAATGAAGGTGCATTAATTCTTGGTAGACCTTTCATGAGAACTGCTAATACTGAGATTAAAATGAAAGAAGGTTCTATCACAATGAGTGTAGGTGATCATTTTGTGCATTTTAACATGTATGAGAGCATGAAACAACCTAATGAAGACTGTTCCTTGCATGATGTGCACTTTATTAATGAAATTGATGATGATTTGCATGTTAAAAATAATAGTGCTATTCATATGGTTGTTGAATCTTCTAATGTACTCACAGTCTATTATCCCCATTCTAACCCTTTTTTTATTTCCCCTTTCCATGGTAGTGATATATTGTGTTCTAATGCTTGTTCATTAGATTATAGTTCTTCCACTCCATGCATTGTTTCATGTAAAGATACTATGCTTGTTGAACCTCCCACCAACCCAAAAGTGCTTGAGAAAGGTACTTCTTGTGATGATTTTGTAGGGTATAGTAGAGCTGTGAGGTCTCAACCTAAGAAGCCAATTAACTTGATCAAAGTATTGAAGAAGATAGGACAACCTGTTAAGGTCTTGTGTGAAATTCATCATCCACCATTAAAAGAAGAGAAATCATTGGACCTTGCAGCTGAATAATTGACAAGTCTACTTCTTCCACTACATGCTTTATCTTTGGATCCCAAGACACTTGCTAAAGGAGCTCTCCAAGTTGATAAAGAGGAGTATGACATTGGTGACTACGTTATGGCTTATGTCCTTAGCTACTACATACCTTATGAATATTTTAAGGAGACTTGGATAGGACCTTTAGAGGTGGTCTCAAAGCTCTCAAATAGAAAGTACAAAGTGAAGGATGGCTTTGGAAAATATTTCTGCTCAAGAGTCAGCCGCCTCCGCCTCTACCACACTAGTTACAAGCCTCCGTGACTAAGGTTGTACCTCTCCTTTCTCTTGTTCTTAGTTATCTACATTGAAGTGACTATTTTATGCTATCGAACAAGTGTGGGGGAGGGATATACCTGTAGGAAAAGGTAGTTTTTGAATTTTTGTGTGATGTTTTATTCTTCCACCTTACTCTTTGCATTTCCAAACATACTATTTGAGTTTTGTTTTTGGGTTGTATTAAGGACAATGCAAGGTTTAAGTGTGGAGGAAAGTTTATTACTGCCTTGTTTTTTGTGTATTTTGTGTGCTTTGTTTGGGTTTTGTTTTTCAAAGCTTGGGTTTTGTTTTCAAACTCCTTTTGTTAGCAAAAAGGCTCAATGTGGGTCATTTTGGGCTTAATTTTTCAAAATTTTATGCACTTTTGGATTGAATTAGCCATGTTTTGTATCTCAATTGTATTTTGGTTGATTGTGATTTCTTACTTATTGAAATGAAGTGTGAATGTCATATGTATTAAGTTCTAGTTGTCGTGCATGGAGTAGGCTTGATGAATGTGATAGGAGCAAAAAGCCTAGTTGGAAGGATTTGAGCCTTTTATTCATTTTCTTTATGTGTGACATATCCACTTAGTCCATTGCTCTCTAGAACTTGTATTGGTTCTTGCTTGAAGCTGCATTTTTATTGACATGATAGAAATGACATAGCATTCATTTGAAGAGCTAGTTTGACCAAAAAGGCAACCTTAAAACATTAATCTTTATTTAACCCTTTTGAGCCCATCATTTTTATTTCTTCACCTTTACATATTGGAATGAACTCAAATGTGTTGCATCTTAATCTCTTCTTACATAGAATGACACTTCATACCATTGAAATGCAAGAAATCTACCCTTTTGTGCATCTTCGTCGCGACACAAATTGTTGAGTGCTGTGGTGGAAAAGGGAAATGAGAAAACGATTGCTTCTATAATACTTCGCCGCGATGAAAATATAGAAGTGCCACAGCGAATGTGCTTGAAACTGAAAAAAAAAAAGCCAAATGAAAAAAAAAGAAGAGGAAAAAAAAAGAAAAAGGAGAAAACAAACAAAGAAGAAAGAAAAGAAGAAGAAAAGAAAGGAAAAATTATATAAAAATATATATAATGATATAAAAAGAGGCATTGTTTGGAATAAGTGAGCTTCATTGAGTTGTCATATACACTCCTACATATTCAATTGCATGCAAGCATGTGGCTCATTATGATTTCCATTATTCATATCTCCTTTCCATCATATCCATGCATTTAACCCTTTATTTGTTGGCCTATCCAACATTAAAATCTAATAAAAGTCCTATTAATCTTTTATGGTGTTGCTACTAGTATTGGAGAGTTTAGAAGAATTACAAGCATATGGTAGAGGATGGTTAAGTGGATGTTGAGTGAAATTATCCCCTGAGAGTTTAGAGGGAAACATTTGTTCTTAGGAGGTTCCTTTGAGCATTCATTTGGGTTAGTCTTTGCACCATTTACTTAGTTCTTTTAGCATATGACATAAGCATGGATTGGATGTGAGTATGGAACTATGATTACCAAATGTGATTTTTGATGCTTACATGGTTGATTCACTCCTACCTCTTGTTTTGAATTGAAATGATTTGCCTAGTAGCGCAAAAGTTAAGTGTGGGAGAGTTGATAAGTCTCATATTTGACATATATTTCCTAGTCCAAACTTATGCTTCTGTAGCTTTTAATTGTGTAATTTAGGTTAAGATAGAGGTTTTTGTGCATCAATGGTATAAGAGTCAATTGTCTGTTTTTATATGGTAATTTGTGAATTTTATTCATTCATTGGCTCTTATGTATCCTATACACTCTGAATTAGATGATATGAGCTCAATTTGACTATTGTAGGTGATCAGAGGTTGAAAACATCATGGAAGAAGGATTCTACCAAGGATCACCGCGACGCACTTTGATCTTCACCGCAGTGAACATGCCTGATGATGAAGAACATATCACTAATCTGAACAGCGCTGTTTTGGCTTCACCGGGGTGAACTGTTCTCTTTATCGCAACGAAAGGATCGAGATTTGCATTTAAATTCTAGAACACGGGCCAGAATCTGAATTCCGTCATTTTCTTCATCTCAACTTTGTTTTTCCGTCCAAACTCTCTTAACTTCATTCCTCTTCACTATAAGGAATTGAAAGACACACAGCGAAAATTAACTTTAAAATTTTTCAATTTCTTGCCCGGATCTACCAATTTTGTTTAAGTCAAGTGGTAAGAGGTGTTACCTGCGGTATTCGAATCGATGGTGGCTCGTGGATTCCGACGTTCGGGATGCCTATGCTCTTCTTTTGATCGTGAGAAGTCGACGACTCAGATCGGCTTCCTCTACCAGTATCCACACGAACAGCGTTCCAATCACGAACGACATGCTAGCGCCTCTTGTCCTTCTAGGGTTTTTGATTATCCGTCCTCATCGTCTCTCTCTATTGGCCGTTTCTTATCTGCAAACGTTTTGCACTCTTACATGCCCAAAACCCTAGCTCCTAATATCAAATATATATAAGACATTAAGGATATTGGATTTCGGAATTAATCCTAAATTAATTCCAAAATTAATACAATATCACATATTGCGTAATCTGATAAGAAATTAATTAAATAAATACGGTTTTTTATATTAAATCTGTCCCACAGATTTAATTCACCTATTCATTTAATTCAAAATAAAGATATGACGGAATTACATTTGATTTATTCTAATAAATCAAATTTGAGATATTATAAGATATCATATCAATCTAAATTTCAAATTTAAAAGTGATAGAGATTTAATTTATCCTTATAAATCAAATTTTATAAATATCTCTTATATCATATTATATATATACGTGAATTTATATATATATATATACACGTCCACCCTAGATTATTCATTGAATCTGGACATATCTTATATTCAATGAATCTGGACATCATAACTCGTGTTGGGCTATTTTGTGTGCGACCCTGTAGGCCCATTTGAAGTTGGCAGTGGGCCATTTACTATAATGACTCACAAGTCGTAAGCGGTCTCTAGCAAGACATCATGACTATCCAAATCATGTGAGGATTGATGAACGATGTAACCTTTCATACAACCATATCACGTCCCTTTTGTCACACGACATTTTGGTCATGGATGAGGCATGGAGAACGTCATCCTCCTATTCCTGACCGTTACTTTCTTGATCCTTGAGTAGTCTGAGTATAGAAATGGAACTGCCTTTCCATTACAGTATGGCCATACATTTCTCAAACTCACTCATCGAGGGGCCCAGTAATATCTCTCTACGAATGTGAGGGACAAATTCCATCTTGACCATTCACATTCCTCTATATGAAAAACCACTAAGCCTGAACATAGTCTTTATGATCACTCGGTCAAAAGTGACTTTTGAGTAGGTCAAAGCTGAGCGTTTCTCATGTAGGAATCCATGATGATCTCAGGTCAAAGGGCATAGTGAGATGGTTTGTATATGAGAGAAGCTTATGACTTAACCCATGCAGCTCTCTCATAGCGGGTCGGTCCAACACCTTGTACTCTTACATGTGCCTATGACTTTGATTTATATCTCTATACATCTTCAAAGTCATACTGGTCTTATTTCATCTCTGCTCCCACATAGATGACCGACCAGGGACATTTAGGATAAAATCATGAGTTATCCAAGGATAGTCATCACAGTAACCATGCAAATAACATGATAACATAATTAAGAAATTCATAAATCAACAATGTTCATTACACAATGATTGGTCCCTAGGGCACAATTTCCAACTTTCACTTCTCTACCATTCTCCATAATCAATTCATCATTTCTACTCTAATTCTTCCATTTTCCACCGATTATTCTCCTCCATTGTCACATCTTGAAAAGTTTACCTTGATATAGGGAGTTAAAATTAGAATGAGAGCCAATATAGAAAGTAGATAAATAGGCAAAACAACTTTTGATGTGAAACCTTAATAGGCTCTAGACTGATATTTTTGAAATTATTAGTCTAAAAAGGGTAAAATGGAAAAATTTAGAAAAATTTCTGAAAATTTTTGAAAAATGGTAAGAAATAAATTGGAGGTTTTGGAATGTCAATTAAGGCCTTGAAGGTCAAAATGGTACGAAAATAGTTATTTACAGAATTTCCTAGAAACGGAGGTTTTTGGGAAAAATAGTAAAAATTGAGTGGAAATAATTATTTTAAATATTTAGAGGCCTCAATAATTCTGGAAAAAATATGGAATAATTATTTAAATATTTATTGGAATTTATAAAATTTGTTTCAGGCCCTAGAAGCACTGTAAATTATTTTGGGGAATTTATTTCTAGTAGTTTTGCTTATTAAGGGCCTATTTGGGGAAAACTCAAAATAAATAGTTAGAAATGGATAAAAATCCTAAAATTTTTTAGATCATATTCTTATATTAAAAGAGGATTTTTCATGGAGAGAAATGCAATTTTGGAGGTCTAGAAAAATTATGAAAAGTTACTAGTAAATAGTAATTGATAAGCATCAATATCGCTTGGAATTCATATTTTATTGTTGGGCTAAATTCTTGAAACTTTCCAGATCAAAAGTGGGCCCCACATAGGCCCAAGGAAGGCCCAAAAATTTGTACAAAATGGTGGCATAATAATTAAATGGATTTAAGCCCAATTTCAGTCAAAATATCAATAGGAATGTTCTAGAGACTGGACACATGGCATGATCAAATTTTTGGAGACACTTGATGGCTGCCATTTGCCCTCTTAAGTGGTAGAATTTCGTGTCACAAGTGAAGGGGGAGAGGTCAGCAAATTTTTCTATAAATACCCCCCTAAAATACATAAAAATAGGTGAAAATTGACAAAAGAGGGGAGGTGCTGTCCAAGTGTTGTCTTGAGCTTTGGAACTGGTTTTAGTTAGTGGTTTTGGACAAGCAATCATCAAGCTTTAGTCAAGGATTCATCAAGGTATGTGTAAGCTTTATTATGGTTAAGATTAAAGCTTGTTTTGGTCGAATAATTGAATTATAATTCAAGGTTGCTGTCATATTTTGGTCAAGACATGTATGGATTAGGGAAGGATAGAAGCTTTAAAAATAAGTTAGACTTATCATGTTTAAGTAGTGTTTGGATTGATTTTTGAAAGAAAACCAAGTTAGGGTTCTTAAGGGTATATTTCAGCCATGATAGGTTCTTGATGTAAGAGTTTTTTTTTATGTGTTTTGATGATTCCAATGGGTTTAAAAGATGTTTTTGTGTGGGGAAACACCAAGAGAAAATGTTTAAAATCATTGGAATCAAAAATTAAATTTTTGGAACATATACTACCCCTGTTCAGTCAAGTCTAGTTAAAAGGGAAGGAATGTGGTTTTGTTAAATCTGAATTGATATTTGGATTCTACATGAAAAATTGTGTAGGAATGAGCCAAGAGATTGATGGAAACAAAGAGGAATTAATTATGTCAAAAATCAAGGAAAAAGAGGTCAATTTGAGTTTAATGTCAAGGAATTGTGTTTATGCTTGAATTATTGATAATTGGACATGTATTTATGCATAGATTGATAGGCACATTGCAAGGAATCTAACTTTCCCAAAGAGGCTGAGTTGGTTCATCAACCAAAAGGTAGCATTAAACTCATAATTTGATTGCTTTCTTGCTTGTTTAAATGTGCATGTGTTATGTGATTTATGTTGCCATGATGTGATTGAGCAAGTTATGTGATTATGCATGGGATTATATGTTGAATGTGCTTTGGCAATATTTATGAGGAATGGCTTAATGGTATGATTCTTTGCTCTCTTTCCATGGCACATAGTATACACATGAAATGATGCATAATGATATTGATTTTACGTATACATGTCACATTTTTACATAGCATGGATTGCATGATGATTATGGTTTTCTACTACTGAGATTTCTATGAAATCTCACTCTTAATGTTCAAAATTTACCACTTAGGAGTTGGATCAAACAAAGACCAGGGGAAGGAAGTCATTTTAGGAGAAAATTGATTTATGTGCCTCTTTGAACTATGTTTGTAATTGTTATGGATTATTGTGAATTATGTTAAACAATTATATCAATGACCTATGATAATAAGTGTGTGAATATTTGAGTAAAAGCTCTACCTTAGCTTTGAATTATGAGTAGATTAATGGTGTGAATTGAAAGGGAAAGGAAAAATCAAGAATGGTGACTTAAGGGATAAAAGTTTACTTTTTAAAGGTTAAGTTTGACTAATGATAATTTGAGCAATTGAACGAATTTGGATATGAAATTTGGCATGCTGATATATCTCATTTTTAGCTTTAAAAAAGTGGTAATTTACTAAATTTGGAGTTTTGTACAGAAAGATATGCCCTTCCAAAGTTGGGCATAAAGCCTGAAAAATTGAAAAATGACCAAATAAATAGTGTCACTTTGAATGAAATCTGGGATTGATACATGAGATCTGGATACTAATGACTATTTTTCCTTTAAAGAGCATGTCAAGATCTTTCTATAGAGTTTGGAACCATTCCATTTTGATTTTTCTATAATTGGTTATGAATTTTCAAAGTTGGACCTATAATCTGGAAAATACTCAGTGAATAGTACCGGAGGGCTCTCTGTGATCCCAGGTCGTGACCTAGGAATCCCAAGTCATGACCTGGCAACAAAGGTTGCTTCTGTGACCTCAAGTCACAACCTAAAAGTACCAAGTTGTGACTTGGACTGAAATTTGAAAAAGTTTCAATTTTTAGGCTTAAGTAAAGCCTTCCGAATGGTTCCAATTATTATACAATGAGGTAATAAATCACCTGTGAGATCCCTTCTCCTTTAGATCATTGCTGCCATAGCCATTGAAGTTGCTGAGCTTGGTGGAGCTATGATTTCAATCATGAGAGACTAGATCTTGATTCCTTGATGTTCAATGAAGCCAATCTGAATTCCTGAAGCTACATTAGGAGTTTCTTCTATCTTATTCTTAGTTTCACTCTTTACATTCATAGGTTGTAATTTCTAAGGTTTAGATCTGTGATTTGTGATTGTAATGAGGTGTAATTCAGTTGAATAACATTGAGACTAAGGTTTGGATTGTACTCTGCACTTTAATTGATTGATTGAATTGATATTTCCTTCTGTTATATTGATTCTTTCTTCTCAAGTAATTGAATCTCTTGAGTGACCAGTTAGGGTTCTAACATTGTTAATGGAGATAGTAGAATGCCTTTTGCAGAGCATAATCCATATTAGGCATTATGATGAGTTTGATAAGTTAGGGTTCTAGCTTGTTGAATTCATTGTTTGGAGAAGGTCTTCATAAACTGAGTCTAATAAAGGAATTCAAACTCAATCAAGAGAGGAACTAGAATGATTAGTGGATTTGACCATCAAGGATAACTCATACATTGCATTCTTCTTCACTAACTAAGTCTAGAAATCATAAAAAGTTTAGATAGCTTTACTTTAGTCATTGATACAATCATTGGTTACATAATCACTTCACACATCATACTTGGTTAATTTGATATTTGTGCTAGATTACTAAGACATTTATAGGTTCCTTAAGAGTTTGACATCTAGGTTAATGCCACTATATTGTATTTAGCTTAGTTTTATTTGATAGTATAGCAACAAGGCTCATTAATTAACTAACACTTAGTTGTTTTATTTGTTTAAATATTCAAGTTAAGTAGCTAGAATTGAGCTTGACAACTATATTCATTAACTCTGTAGAACAATAGATCATACTTGGATGAAAGCTAGGAGAATTAACAAAGAATATGAGGATAGGGTTGAAAAGTTTCTTGAATTTGCTCAGAGAAATGCCCTTAACAAAAGAGATGGCAGGTATTGTTGTCCTTGTATCAAATGCTTAAACAATAGTTAGCGAAGTATTCCTAAGATAAGAGAACATCTAATATATGATGGGATAAATTTGAGGTGCATAAATTGGATATGGCATGGAAAAACTAGAAAAACTACTCTATCTCAAAAGGAGAAGGCTGTGAATGATGACTTTGGTGATAGAGTTTTGGATATGTTCCATGATATAAGGCCTCAGTCCTTTACACAGTTCTCTCCCACGTATGAAAGCTTACATGGTGATGTAGAGACGCCTTTGTACCTAGGGTGTAAAGATGATTACACAAAATTGACAATAGATGAACTTGAAGGCAAGAATGGTTGGACTGATACTAGCTTCACGGAATTGCTCAAGTTGTTGAGTGATATTCTTCCTAAAAGGAATTCACTTCCAAAAGGAATGTATAAGGCAAATAAAATTTTGTGTTTGATAGGTTTAGAATATAAGATAGATGTGTGCCCTAATGACTGCATATTGTTTAGAAATGAGTATAAAGGATTAAATAAGTGCTCTAAATGTGGCACTTTAAGAAACAAAGTGAAAAAAGATGGTGGTGATTGTGATGAAATGACCAAAGGTCCTCTTTTAATGGTGTTGTGGCATCTTCCAATAATACCACGGTTTAAGTGTTTATTTGCTAATGTCATATAAACAAAGAACTTGAGATAGCATTCCAATGAGAAAACATGTGATGGAAAACTTTATTACCAGACAGATTCTCCTCGATTTAAAGCAATAGATAAAAAATTTTCTCAATTTGGTAGTGAGCCAAGAAATCTTCAGCTTAGGCTTTGTATAGACGGAATTAATCCATATGGTAATCTCAGTAGCACACATAGTGCTTGGCCGGTTCTTCTGGTAATTTACAGCTTGCCTCCTTAGTTATGTATGAAAAGAAAGCATATAATGTTGTCTTTGATGATCTCAGGGTCAAAACTGCTAGGAAATGATATCGATGTGTATTTGACACCTTTGAGTGAAGATTTCAAGAATATCAAATGGCTCTAATACCATTAACTGGAGAAAAAGTTTATCAATGGATAGAGGAAGTTAATGTAATCTTCGGTCAAAAGAAGAAGAAAACTACAGGTGAGAGAAATATATAGAAGAAAAGTTCTATCTTCTTTAATCTTCCATATTGGTGAAGTCTTGAAGTAAGACATAGTCTAGATATTATGTATGTGAAGAAAAATGTGTACAAGAGCCTTGTTCGTATACTTTTACACATAAGTGGAAAGACTAAGGATGGAATCAATGTGAGACGGGACTTAGTTGAAATTGGAATAAGAAAACTCCTACACCCACAAGAAAGAGAAGATAAGAGGGCTTATTTGCATCCACTGCGCATATATTATCAAAGGAAGAGAAAACTAGTTTCTGTGGTTTTTTTACTAGTATTAAGGTGCCACAAGGTTATTCTTCTAATTGGAGAAAACTTGTTTTAATGTAAGGTTTGAAGATAACAGGGATGAAGTCTCACAATTTTCACGTGTTAATGCAACAATTACTTCTAATGGCTATTCAATGTATTATGGAAAATAATGTGAGAATCACTATTATGAAACTTTGTATATTCTTTAATGCCATTTGTTGTAAGGTGATTAATCCTGCTAAGTTAGATGAATTAGAAAATGAAGGTTATGTTATCCTCTCCCAATTAGAAATGCACTTTCCCCTATCATTTTTTGATATTATGGTGTATTTGATAGCTCACCTTGTGCGAAAGATAAGACTTTACGGTCCTTTGTGTTTAAGGTAGATGTACCCATTTGAGAGATAAATGAAAATCCTAAAAGGGTACTCTAAGAATCCTTATCAGCCTAAAGCATCTATTATTGAGAGATATGTAGCTAAGAAGGCTATTAAGTTTTGTAACGCATATCTTAATAGGGTAAAACCAGTTAGACTTCCTCAATCTCAGTATGATTAGGGGAGAAAAAAGGAAACACGGGGTGTCATAGTGAGGTTCATGTCTCGTGAAGTTGTAATGTAGGCACATCTATATATTTTGAACAATACGGATGAAGTTTTGTCTTACTTGGATGCTCACAAGAATATGTTGAAGAGCATGAATCCAAAAAGAATGATATACAGTTAGCTAATGAGTATAACAAGTCATTTGTAAAGTAGTTCAAGCAAGAAACGTTAAAGGATGGCAATCCTCCTAAGATAATATAAAGACTAGTTGCAGGGGTCTCATTTTGAGGTTGTGTGTTAGGGAGGATATAACATAAATGGTTATGCATTTTACACAAAAGCCCAAGATAATAAGAGTACTATACAAAATAGTGGGGGATAGTAATAACCAAAGCTATACATTTTGCTAATTCACAAGATAAAAACCCAATATTGACATTCATGTCTTATTATGGAGTAATAGAAGAGATATGAGTGATTAGTTATACCAAATTTAAAGTTCTCGTCTTAAAATGTAATTGGATTAGTAGTAATACTGTGTAAATAGATAAAGAATTTGCATTTGTTTCAATTGATTTTGAGATGGCTGGATATAAAGATCAGCCATTTATTTTAACAAGTTAGGCGAAATAGGTGTTTTATGTCACTGGTCTAGGAAAGAAAATATTGTCTATCATGCTCCAAGAAAAGAGGCAAGCAGTTGGTGGAGATGACAGTAACTCAAAGTTCAACCTCAACGAAACCTCACCTTTCACAGCTACTCAACCTAAAACAACTAAATTAGATTTGGTAGATGATGACTATGCTGTTAAAGATGATCATTGTGAAGGAATTTGGGAGGACAATCATTAGTAAGGCTTAAATCAATAGTTGGATCCATTAAATTTAGGTTATGTTTATTATTTATTATCTTTCTATTATTTATTCATTATTTGATGTTTCTTATTAAATTTACTTGAAATTTCTTATTCTTATATTTGTTGGTTGATTTTTGAATAGAAAATGGATGGATTTAGTTAGAAAGATTAAAATGTCCTTACTTTTACCTCTTAGAGTACGCATTTGGTAGTGAATTGGATATGTAAAAGTTTTACTTAAGCCTGAAAATTAAAATTTTCTTTTAATTCCTCAAGTTACTGTTCACTGTGCATTTTTTCAGATTACAAGTTCAACTTTGAAAAATCATAACTAATTCTACAAAAATCATATGGAGGTGCTCCAAATTTCTATTTGAAGTTCTTTCAATGCTCTTTAGGAAAAAAAATATCAAACTAGACTTATATCTTTCCAATTTGTACAGTTTAATCCATAAAGATTACTGTTCATTTAGCAAAATCTGGAACATCAAAATTTCTTGCCTCAACTTTGGAAATTCGTATTTCTTAGTATATACATCCAAATAAGGTAAACTACCCATGTAATTAAAGATTTTGTTCAAAATAAGCCTACCAAATTTCGTGAATTAACTCATTCATTCAATAGGTCAAACTGAAGCTCGAAGCTGGCTGCTCCAAGGACCTACGTTTTTCTCTTTACCTTTTCTTCCTTTAATTCTTTTTATTACTTTGGCATGCATAATTTGGGCTTACTCTTTCCCATTCATTCTCATATATTTCCATTCATGTCGTAGACATTCTAATCAATCACATTACATCATTGGCATTCATGAACATAATTTACATAATAGGAGAATTATACATTAATCTTAGTCACACCAGTTAACATTAATAATTCTCCACTTTCTTCTCCTTCCTTCTCATGCCATCATTGCCCATCATTGATTGAACCAAATGGTGTGGTTAGAGAGGGATGAGATTTGAGGGAATCTTAGTAGCAAATAATACCATATTAATCATGCTAGATGGATGCTAATGCATTATATGCAACTTACTTATTCTCTTGTTAATTAGTGACATATCAACATGCTCAAGCTACCTTCTTGATGTATGGCCATGAAGACATAATCTACTAATCATAAATAGCAATTATAGCAGCCAAAACATGTCACAACAACATTCAAACATCATGTACATATCAATACACAAGCATACAACATCAAGCAATGATAATAGATAAGTTCACTACCTTGTACTTCAAGCTTTCCTCTTGTTTTTCCTTTGACTCCCTTGACTTCCCAACCATGAAAGCTTTTGGTCAACATCATCAAATATCCTCTTGGATGTTCTAAGGTCCTAAACATAGTCATAATGATCATACTATCCATTAGGATTAAGAGATTACATAATGTTCAAGACTAGCTCTCTTGAACCTCAACCCTTTCTCTTGATGTTAGGGTTTTCTTTTTAGCTTTTCTAACATAAATCTCATCATTTCCCATCCTTAAGGTCCATTTCTTGTCAACTGAGACCACTTTAGATGGCCTTAGATTCAAGAAGATCAAATTTGGAATTTCCTGCTTCACGAGTACTGTTCACATAGAAATTCCAGAATTTTTTTCTCAACTTTGAAAATTCATAATTAATTCAAGAAAAATCAAAACTAAGTGGTTCTAAGTCCTGTAGAAAGCTCCTTAAGTACACTTTAAAGGAAAAATAGTTTCAGGAACCAATTCTATGCAAAACAGTACCAAAATTGTACGCAAGTTTCCTACTACCCTAGTGGTCAAAACTGTTTCCAGATTTTAAACTCTAACTTTGAAAAATCACCATAAATCGTACACATATCCAAATGAAGTGTTCTACCTATGAATTTAAAGCTTAGAGAGTGTACTTTAATCATGCCAAAATTCAGAATCAGATATGAGTAGTAACTTAATTGAAATAGACATCAAGACAAGTGCTAGAATCACCATATACCTTGATCTTGAAGCTTGAATCTTGTTCCTTCTTCTTGGCTTTCATCCCTATGTTTTTTACTAATTTTTGGAAGAGTTTTTCCTCTACAAATGCTTGCCAAAATGCTCTTCCAAGGTGAAGTATTTATAGCCAAAATTTATGCCTTGAATGGACCAAAATGCCCTTGGAAGCTGATAGAAGTTACAAGGGCAAGCTGCGAACTTCAAGTGTACTTTTGCATCAATATTACATCATCTTCTTGTATCATCCCTTACCTCATCCTTCAGTTCAAAAGTTATGCTGTCTATCTACTTACTACCCTGCTTAACCCTCCATCTATTTTATCTTTCCCATTTTTAGGGTTAAAATTAACAGATGTGACAAAATTAAATCTGAGAAAAATAGGGGAACATCTCCTCGTCAAAAGGAAGCTATTGACATAAGGCAATGAATTTTTGGAAGTGTTGGATTTGACATGATCCGAGAAAAATTTAACCGATATTATGAGATTACGTAGTGTAATAATCACAAGCTTGGTGAGACAATTTTTTCTCCCATTTTTCCATATGAAATGGCACCGAAAATGAAGGGGAGGACATGAATAGAATGATACATTTTGTTAAGGGTTAAGTTTGGGATAATGAAATTATTTAATAAACAAGTACTATTTTTCCCACATGTATAATAGGTGGCGCATGAGATGTCGCTTGAGGTGGCATTGGAATTGAATGAGGAGGACATATAAGTGGATTAATGTGGCAAAATCACAAGGAGAGTAAAGCAAGATCAAGACAAGCTTGCATGGTAAAAGTAAATGGTAGATTTTAAGGATTATTGTAAGGTAAATTTGAGCTATTCTATAAATACCCCATCCCCTCCTTCATGGCCAAAATGTTGGCCAACATTCAAGAGTAAAAGGAGGAGAGAAATTCAACCAAGTGAGGGAGAAGAAAGAGGAGAAGAAGATCAAGTGAAACCTAGGTGAAATCAAGTGTTAAATCAAGCTAAGATCATGGATTTTCTTCTAGTTTATGATGCTTTATGGATTGATGGTTTTAAACAATATTTTAATAGAAGTTAAAGGCTAGAAACCCTAGGGTTTGGTGCTGTCCAATTTGATGCATGATGAGATATGAATGATTTAAAGATTATATATGGATTATAAAATAGAAAATGGTTGGAAAATAGTATTTAAACCTTGTTTTTGGAAGAATTCTAACTTGTGAAACCTAGGGTTACATTTCATACAAACCTAGTTCTTTGAGCTAGGGTTTGATTTTTGTTAATTTGATCCTTACAATGAGTTCAGGAGGTAAAATTATGTAGGGATATGTGAAGAATATGTGTTTGGAAGCATTAACATTGAAAATAGAATTTTTGAATCCCGCGACATGCCTTTCGGCTAAGGCTAGAAAGGGGGGAAGGAGTTAAATTTGGATAAAATCTAAATTCACATATGGATTCTACATGAAGAATCACGTAGTAAAAGCATGTAGGAGTTAAGTTAAAGATGATACTAAAATCCTAAAATAAAAGTTAAAGGGTTAGGGTTTTAAGTTAAAGTATTTAATGGAGTTGATTGGAATTCCATTGTTGTTTGCTTGATAGGTATTGGCATTGAATAAGAGAGGGCTCAAGAACGAAGACAAGAAATCAAGGAATCAAGTTTGTCAAGAGGTAGCAAGAACTTACAGTTTTAGTATTAAATTGCATTGGTTGTTTTTGTGATATGTGTGTACCATGATGTGGTTGAGTTATGGATTATGAAATGTGTTTAACTCCTTGCAATATGAGAACCAAGTGGCTACAGTTTACCTGAAGTTCTGAACCAAATCAAGATCCTACATCATGCAGTCACATGAGAGGATTGCAAAATAGATGATATAATGTGGATCAATGCACTGTTAGAAGTACTCCCGTACACGGATATTTGGTGTCATGGATTTTGTCTCTTTTGTTACCCATTACCAGTTACATTTGAGCATATGGTTGATGCGATAGAACTTTTTGTTTTAGCTAACTTTTCGTAGATGACTAGTTGTTATGAGTTGAACCTTTGAGTAGAATGTCATGTGAATGCTAGTTATATATAACTAACTCAACTGTCTACTATATAAAGTAGAAATGAAGTATAAGCAGTATGGCTCTGTTCCTTTTGTAGTTTAACGTTACGAAATGGTTAACATGAGAAGGAACATTAGACCAAGAGAACAACCAAAAGAACCCTCTCCTGTGGATCTAATTCAAGTAATCTTGAATTGATTAGAAGAACAACCATAGACTATGGAAGAGATTCGAACTAACTAGGCTCAACAAGACTAAGAGCGGGATGTTGCGATAGTAAAAGCAGTAGTAGTAGCAATGGTTAACTTACGACCTGAGCAGGGAATGGCCGGTGTGCCACAACAACCAATCCAACCTCAAGGTCATATAGTACTAGATCAATCAGTTCAAGAAACATAATCCGTCATGTAAATAGACGAGGATTGGGTGACCCGGCTAGAAAAAATATTTGAAGTCATGGATTGCCTGTCTGAAACTAAGGCACAAATAGCTATCTATAGACTGGAGAGGGAAGCTGATCGATGATGGAAAAACACCAAGCTAGTGTTGGAAATAGACAAAACCTTAATCACATGGGAGGTATTTAAGGAACGGTTTTTCCATAAATATTTTTCATGGTTAGTACGGGGTGCGAAAGAGGCAGAGTTTCTTACTCTGAGGCAAGGGGATAAGGAACCATTTGACAGGTACATAGCCAAGTACATCAACCTGTCTCATTACTCTACCTACCTACAGTACCGAGTAATGGTTCATAGAAAAAATGATCAAGGGACTAAAAACTTCACTGAGAGAGAGAGAGAGAGAGAGGATAGCCCAACAACATATTTGAGTATTTAATTGAGTAGTGGAAGCTTGCCGAATTATTGAGAGTAGCCTGTATCATCATGCTTTGTCTGTATCAACTCTCACTAGTGCTAGAGTTATAACCTCTGGCGTATGTTTAAACTGTATTGTCCAGTATAAGCATTGTTACCCTACTCTTGACTTGATAGGCATGCCATTCTATGATATCAATGTTATTGTTGGCCTAAACTAGTTGTCTTCCCATCATATACTCCTTGACCGTAGAAATAGAACTCTTATCCTTTCTTTGAAAGAAACGGTCCCATGTACTGAAGTCAAGTTGAACTTTATAATAGAAGCTCAAGTAGATAGATACTTTAGAAAAGGTTACCAAGGATTCTTGGTATTCTTCTCAGTGCAAGCAGAAGTAGAAGAAGGGATAGAAGAGATTCCAATAGTGAGACACTTTTCAGATGTTTTTTCAAAAAAGATTACAGGACTGCTATTGGAGTAAGTAGAGTTTGCTATTGTCATTATATTGGGAGTAAGACTGATATCCAAAGCCTCGTATCGAATGGCTCCGAATGATATGGTAGAACTAAAGAAGCAGAATGAGGAGCTGTTAGAAAAGGAATTCATTAAACATAGTGTCTCTTCCTATGATGCTCTGGTACTATTTGTCAAGAAGAAAGACAATAGTCTTAGGCTATGCATTGACTACCAAGAGCTGAACATGGTGACAATCAAGAATAAGTATCCATTTCCTCATATTGATGATTTGTTAGACCTGTTAGTGGGTGTAACTATGTTTTTCAATATTAATATGAGATTAGGATACCATCAACTAAGGATTAAGATAGAAGATGTTCCAAAGACTGCTTTTAAGACCTGTTATGGATATTATGAGTTCTTAGTAATGCCATTTTCCTTGACCAGTGCACCTACTATTTTCATGGGCTATATGAATTAGATTTTCCAACATTATTTGGACTAGCAACAACCATTTCATCTGACATACATATTTTTTATTTTCTAATGGATTTACATCTTTTATTAATGGAAATTTTTGTATGTAGTGAGTAGTAGCACTGGTTGTTTGCTCTTTAAGAAATCCAGAGGAGTATGAATGACATCTGAGGATTGTTCTAAGTACCTTGAAGGAGTAACAGTTGTTTGCTAAGCTCAGTAAATATGAGTTTTGGTTGAATGAAATGAAATTTTTAAGTCACATAATCTTATGAGAAGGAGTAGCCATCAATCCTAGTAAAATAAAAACCATATTGCAAAGGGAACAGCCCAAGACAGTTACAGAGATTAGAAGTTTTTTAGGATTGGTAGGCTGTTAACAGAGGTTTATTCAAGACTTTTCTCGTGTTGCCCAACCACTGACCAGATTTACCAGAAAGAACCAACCATTCATATGAGATGAGAACTGTGAGGCTAGTTTCCAGGAGCTAAAAAAGAGGCTGACTTCAACTCTCATGTTGATTACCCCAGATCTTACACAAACTTATGTCATGTATACTCATGCTAGTAAGCAAGGATTGATATTTGTGTTGATACAACAAGGTGGAGTAGTCGCCTATGCCTCACGGCAGCTTAAGTCGCATGAAGAGAATTATCCCATGCATGGTCTGGAACTGGCAGCGACAATATATGCCTTAAAGTTATGAAGGCATTACTTATACAGGGTAACTATCAAACTATACTATGATCGCAAGAGTCTCAAATACCTCCAGGATCAGAAAGAGCTAAACATGAGATAAAGGAGATAGATGGAACTATTAAAAGATTATGATTACTAGATTAAGTACCATCCAGGTAAAGCCAATATTATAGCCGATGTGCTACATAGAAAGGTAGTACAGGAGACATCACTGATGATTAAAGAACATGAGCTACTAGAGGATGTAAGAGCTTGGGGTCCCTATCTACCGAATGCAGTTGATGACAGAAGAAGCCAGAACACTACAGGTAGGTACTTTAATAATAGAACAGGTCGAAGAAGCATAGAGACAAGATCAGTTAGTGAAAAAGCTATGAGAAAGGATGTTAAGAGGAGAAACGAGGGATCTCGAGATATTATCAAAAGGAGTGTTAAAGTTTAAGGAAAAAATGCATGTCCTTTTTGTTAATGATCTCATAGAGAAGGTTCTGGATGAGGCATACAAAAGCAAGTATACAATTCATCCAGGAATGACCAAAATGTATCATGATCTAAGGACAATGTTTTGGTGGCTTGAGATGAAGAAGGACATTACGGAGTATGTATCCAAATACCTCACGTGCCAAAAGACCAAATTTAAGCACCAAAAACCTTTGGGATCTCTGTAACCGCTAGATATCCCTGAATGGAAATGGGACAGCATTTCCATGGACTTTATTATAAGATTATCTCACACTTTATCAGGATACAATGCCATTTATGTAATATTACACTGGTTAACAAAGTCAGCCCATTTCCTTGCAATGAAAGTCAAGTATCCTCCAGAAAAGCTAGCGAGGCTATATATGAAAGAAATTATTAGATTACATGGGGTGTCAGAGAACATTGTGTCAAACAGAGATGCTCGTTTTATCTCTCAGTTTTAAAAAGCCATGCAGGAGGCAATGGGTACTACCTTAAGATTTATCACCCATAAACAGATGGGCAAACAGAGCAAATGATCCATACACTAAAAGATTTGTTGCCAGCATGCGTCTTGGATTTTAAAGGAAACTAGGATGAGTACCTGCCATTAGTAGAGTTTGCATATAACAACAGTTACTATTACAATATCTAGATGGCTCCCTATGAAGCTCTGTATGGGAGAAAGTGTAGGCCTCTATTATGTTGGACGGAAAGGAAAGTTTATGGTCTGAAAATAGTGGATCAATCCTCAGAACAGATCAAAATAATTAGATAAAAGTTACTCATGGCACAAAGTAGATAGAAAAGCTATGCAGATATGAGAAGAAAGCCGTTAGAGTTTAAGATGGGGATCATGTATTCCTCAAAGACTACTAGAGTAGGTCAATCCCTAAAGGCACAAAAGTTAACTCCGAAGTATATCAGACCGTTTTAGATCCTTTCAAAATTCAAACCTATAGCTTACCAATTGGCTTCCATGTTTTCCAATTAAAGAAGTACCAACTAGATCTTACATGTGTTATCGAATATGATAACATTGAGTTGAAGGATAATATGTCATTTGAGGTATGACTGGAATGGATCATAGACGAAAAGATTAAACAAATTATGGAATAAAATGATTCTACTAGTCAAGGTGATCTGGAAGGCAACATGGGAAATAGAAGATGAAATGAGAAGCAAATATCTAGAGCTTTTCTTATAAAGGTATGTTTTAAATTTTGAGGATGAAATTTATTTTTAGGGGGGAAGAAATGTCATATCTTGTTAATTACAACATAAAAAATGAGAAAATTATGATTGACTAAGCCAAATAGTGTAGTAGAAACATAAACAGAACAACTTTGGAAGTAAAACCCCGACAAAGACCAGACTATCATTTTGCAAAGTTCTAGTCAAGGAAAGGCAAAATTAGAAATTATGCCCAAAATTCCTAAAACTTTCCAAAATTTATGAAAAATAGACTAAAATGTCTAAGACAGTTTTTGAGGCTTGAAAGATGAAAACAACATTAAAATAATTTATTTTAAATTTTTTTGTAATTTCAGGGAATTTTGGCTAATTAAGAAAAATTGGACAAAATGAATTATTTAAAATATGTAGAAGCCTCAATAATTTATGAAAAAACGTGAAAAATTATTTGAGAGGTTATTATAAATTTTAAAATTATTCCTGGCCTCTGAAGATGCAGAAGTTAGCTTTAAATTATTTAAAGAGGAGTTATATTAGTAAAAGGCCGATTTTAAAAAAAATTAAATTGAAGGAGTTATAGGTCAAAATTAAATTTTAAAAAAATAGAAAAATCTCTCCTCATCAAAAGGAAGTTATTGGCACAAAGCAATACATTTTTACAAGGACAAGATTTAATAGGATCTAAGACCAATTTAACTGATATTGTGAGATTATGTTGTGTAAGAATCACAAGCTTAGTGGGACAAAAAATTTTCTCCATTTTTCTACATGAAATGGAACCAAAAATGAAAGGGAGGACATGAATGGAATAATACATTTTGTTAAGGGTTAAGTTTGAAAGAATGTAATTATTTAATAAAAAATTACTATTTTTTCTACATGTGTAATTGGTGGCACATGAGGTGTCCCTTGAGGTGGCATTGCAATTGAATGAGGAGGACACCTAAGTAGGTTAATATAGCAAAATCACAAGGGGAGTAAAGCAAGATCAAGACAAGTATGCATGGTAAAGATAAATGGTAGATTTTAAGGATTACCATAAGGTAAATTTGAGCTAGTCTATAAATACCCTACCCCCTCTTTCATGGCCAAAATTTCAGCAACATTCAAGAGCAAAGGGAGGAAAGAAATTTGACCAAGTGAGGGAGAAGAAGAAGAAGAAAGAAAAGATCAAGAAAGCCTAGGTGAAATCAAGTGTTAAATCAAGCTAAGAGCATGGATTTCCTTCTAGTTTATGATGCTTTATGGATTGATGGTTTTAAACATGATTTTGACGGAAGTTAAAGGTTAGAAACCCTAGGGTTTGGTGCTTTCCAATTTGATGCAAGATGAGATATGAATGGTTTAAAGCTTATATATGGATTAGGAGATAGAAATGGTTGGAAAATGGTGTTTAGACCTTGTTTTTGGAAGAATTCGAACTTGTGAAACCTAGGGTTACATTTTGGCCAAACCTGGTTTCTTGAGATAGGGTTTGATTTTTACTAATTTGATGCTTTCAATGAGATTAGAAGGTGAAATTAGGTAGGGATATACGAAGAACATGTGTTTAGAAGCATTAAAATTGAAAATAGAATTTTTGAATTCCAAGACATACCTCTAGGCCAGAGTTAGAAATGGAGGAAGGAGTTTGATTTTCATAAATCTAAGTTCATATATGAATTCTACATGAAAAATCATATAGGAAAATCATCTGGAAGTTAAGTTAAAGAAGATAATACTAAAACCCTAAAGTAAAAGTTAAAAGGTTAGGGTTTTAGGTTAAAGTGTTGATGAAATTGTTAAGTTTATGAGAATGCCCTCTTGAATGCTTTATAGAAAATTGGCATTTGGAAGAGGAGAACTCTAAAAGCAAGGAAGGGAAGTAAAGGTTAAAGCTTGAAAGAAGTAGCAAGAACCTATAACTTAATGTTAACTTGTTTTGTGTGTTGTTTGCTACTTATGTTGTGCCACAAGGTGGTTGAGTTAGGTGTGTTATGATGTATAAAACTCCTTGCATCTGATACTTTGGGAATATGCATAGTTGAGTTGTGAAATAGAGTAGTATGATGGCATGCTCCCTTTCCATGGCATGATGATTAGATGATATGCAAGAGATGTGCATAATGAATATAATGATGCATGAAACGTACATTGATATATTTTGCATAAATTGTAAATGACTATATATGAATGACCTAATGGCTCTAAAGTGATGCAAACTATAGCTAAGTGATGCTTATATGCCATTCTGTTTGGGCTATGATTATATGATTCTGAGAAAAGCAAGAATCCCTAAGAAATGGCATAATAAGGGAATAAAAATGACTTGTTAAGGGTCTAATTTGGTCACCATGTGAATCTGGGCAAGTGGTGGAGTTTGATCACGAATTTTGGAAAGATAGCATATCTCATTTTAACCTTTAAAATAAGTAGTAATTTGTAAAATTGGAGTTTCTTACAAAAAAAAAAAATTATGTCTATCCAAAGTTAGGCATAAATTCTAAAAAATTGAAAAATGACCAAATGAACAGTACCACTTTGACTTAAAACTAGAACATAATGGTAAGGTAATGAGACCAATGAGTATTTTTTCTACCCAGAAAATTAATAAAACTTCAAATAAAACTTGGAACCACTACGTTTTGATTTTTTTGTAATTAGTTATGATTTTTTGAATTTGACCAAATTTCTAAAGGTTGCTATGAATAGTAACCTAGGAACAAAATTTTTAAAAGTTTGATTTTCTAATCTTGTGGTCAAATTCCATTTGATGCGCTATTAGGTACAAAGTTAAGGTGTTACAAAATGTACTTAATCATAGAATTATTAACACCATATAATATACCTACTCTTGCTGTTACCCCTAGCTTAAGTTTACCTTCATGACTTGAGTCCAACAACAAATGAGATATTGCTCTTCTTTATTCATTTGTTAGGAAACCACATTTTCTAGAACTTGGTTTAGAGTCAAAAAAATCTGCACACAGCACAAATTTTGAAAAAAAAAAAAAAAACAAAGTCATGATAAAGTGCTTGAATGCAACAAATGAATTTAATAACATGAGAAATCAAACATGAACCATCAACTTCAAAAAATGAAAAAAGAATAGAGACAATAATAGATAAAACTAATCGCATTATTTAGTTATTTGCAAGAATAACTATTAATAGCAGTATCATGAATAACATCCAACACCTACTTTTCTATAAACTTGATCGATTCCTTGTTACTCATAACAAAGCTACACTTTATGATGATTTTCAATTTCTTTTTAATAGTCAAACACATGGTATCTAGGTCAAAGCATGAAATTTAATTTGTAAAATAAAGTCAGAAAAAAGAAGTCGTCCAAATGAAGTGGAACAGTCTGATTTTCAATATCGGTATCTTCTTCATATGAGACCTCTTCATCTTCTTCACAATGGGGGTATTGTTATGCCAAGCACGACCCTTCTTCATATTCTAGGTCATATCTTATAGGCAAAAAGAAGCAAATTCATAGAGTATTATGTCAGAAAAGCAGAGTAATGTATCAATAAAATAAAAAAAATAGAGCAATGTGTTCAGAAGACAAAAAAGCTGATCATAATAAAACTGACGGGATGAAGTGTATGGCTCATCTTCATCATCGATGCATGGAGGTTGGTTTAAATCTAATGTAATAATGCCATTAACGGCATCATTTGAGAAAACATGGACCGTATTTTCTCCACTATTGTTGTTTTCTACGTTCTGACTCTAAGCAAGTAACATCAATGTTTAAGTCTATATCAATAGGCATGCGCATTTATTGTTGATGGCCACCTGAAACGTGTCTTCTCTCTTCCCTGCACATGTGAGTTAAATGAGAAAAGTTGTCTTGTTTTTTCAATAGGCAATGGAAGAGAAGTTTCAGTTCAAATGCCCGCCTTTTTTTGCACCTGCAATTTTGGAGCCTTTATTTCCCTTCACGTATTTTAATGGTTTATTCTCTCTCATTATTCATTTTCTCTCTTTTCATTTTTCCCATACTGTATTCTCTCTCAGCCTTAATTACTCATTTTAATGGCCACCTTTATTTGTCCTCTTATTAAATAAGGGCATGATTAGGAAAAAAAAATTCAATTTTTACATATTTATTATTTTCAACTAATTTTAACTATATTCTTAAACCGCATAATTTGGTTATTGAGCTATTATAAAAAGGATAAGAGGGAGTATTTTATTAGTGACCAAAAAATAAGATGGTTGGAGAAAACAATCATCATCTATTGGAATTAAATACGTGATGGTTACAAGAGTAACTGTCATGTATTGTTTAGCGCGATCTGCTTTATGATAGGTGAACATTTTTCATTTAACTATCACCTATCTAGCGATATATATTTGAAAATCTGTAGTAGTATGAAGTGGACTAGGATGGTCAGTGCACTCAATTACTTAGAACATTTATTCATTGTATTAAAATACATTTACTTTGTCCATTCATTTCTATTATGAGAAAATTCGTAAACAAGTAGTCAACTAGTTGACTAGATAAACAAACTTCTACACTCATTGATTAATTTGTTATTTGCACTTGATTACTATGATTAAGTATAGGCTCCATGTGGAGAATTAACTTGGGTTAGTGTCATTGTATTGTATTTAGCTTAGTTTTATTTAGAAGCCCCTACCACATGGCTTGTCATTTTTCTACGTTGGATTCTGCTAAGTAATCAAACTCATTTCTATCATGTTATTCCATATCATTTCAAGGTCCTTTAATTAGTTATTTGGGCCATTATTGCTTATTTTATGATGATTTTGAATTAAAGACTATTAAATTAAAATAACCCTAAAAAGGGTAAAATTGCCATTTTTTGTGAGTACTTTTATTTAATTGATTTTTGCACTATATGGTATTACATCACCTTAATTTGTTTTACAGGTCACTTGGGAAAAATTGGAATTAAAAACTGAAAACAACAAATGATTGAGATCAAACTTAATGATAATTAAGGACCAAAGTTAGTCTTGCTGAAGGAGTAGTATTAATGACAAAACAGTTCCCCAATTTTGAAAATGACAATTCAGGACTAAATTCAAAAAAATCTGCGTTTTGGCTAGTTAGGGAAGCAGATTCTTCATATAATCCCACATAGTTCAGCCTCCACACTTCACCACACGTTGCCTATTGACTTCTCTCCATTCTCCACTCACCATTCACCTTCGTTCATCATCTTCTTTCATCTCCAATGTAACTTCCATTTTCACCATTACTTCCATCATTTTCAATATCTCCATTGGGTGGCTTCCTGCTTGCACTCATTTTGATCAAGCATTACACCATCGTCTAGTTCTTTTAGCATATGAAACTATCATATGGAGTTAACACAAGCAAAGAGTCATTGTTGTAAATGTGATTCTTGAAACTTGGCACTGCAGACTCATTTCTCTCTTATTTTGACTTGGATTGATTTTGCCTAGCAGAAGTACAAAAGCTTAACTATGGGGGACTTGATAGAGCTCATTATTTCTATATATTTTCTTTTTTAGTCCTAGGCTTTTAGCATCTTTAATTGATTAATTGGGCTTAATTTGGGATGAATGTGTATAATTGGTAGCGAAATCATTTTTATGACTTATGTGCTTACTTGTGACTTTATCAAATAATTTGACTCCTTGGACTGGCCTTGGCGCTATTTTAATTGCTTTTATAGGTGAGTTTGGAAGGAGAAGCTTTTACAAGGGAATTCTATGCCATGGAATTGTGATTCCTTTTCCCTTCATTAAAGGAAAGAGATTTCTACTTCAGAGGGAAAGCTACTTCATGGATGATTTTACCCTTTACTATTCAGGGACTAGGGATTGCGTCTTAGTCAATCATTGATCACTCCACATCTCATATCTCCCCTATTGCGGTTAGTGTGCTTGGTTAGTGACTAATCAAAATAGAGATTGATATAATGTTTGTTCAGTACAAGTTAGGTATTCGCAAACGAAATTCATGTCCTAAGTATAACCTTTGGTATTTGGTGGTGTTAGGGTGTTGGTAGCATTCACATAGAGGATCTCTAAGGGCTTATTGACCTAATAAAGACAATAACTCAACTAACAGGCGCAAGGGAGACTAGTGGAGTCATCCACCAAGGAACACGCGGTCATCATTGTATACATACTCTCATTAATCACTCATTTTCATTAATGAAACTCAATTGTGTTGGGTAATAGTCTCATGTTGCCGATTAACCATTGCTTTACTTGTGCTCCATTGTCTAAGTAATTACTGAGTGGAATTAGCATTTGTCCCCTAGGAGGAATACGACCTAAGTTGTCCCTATGGTATAGGGTTAGTCTAGCATTTTATTCGGGGTGTATGAGCGATAGTGCACATCAAGTAGTCAACTGCTCACAACATACAATAACATTACATTACATGAAACCTTATTAGGACTAACATGACATATAGTAGTACATGTTAACCGAATTTTAAATATTATAGATATCTTTTTTTTTCTCAAACAGCTATGTATATAGAATTAAAGTGCAAGTGAAATTAAAATAGTCCTAAGGGATTAGTGATTAGTTTTAAGGACTAAAAAAAATACTCCTCCGATTCTAAATATAAGGAACCCTTTTGTAGTTCAAATAGGTTTTATATTTATGAGCGGAGAAGTAGTAAATCTGCCTCAATGGGGGAACCCTTTGTGAAGAAATTTCTACGAAACTCAGAATATGAAATGGGTTTGTACAAGGGAGGAGAGCTTGAAGTGATCATAGAAATGTGAGGTTCCATGACGCATTCATTTTTTGGGTTTATGAAATATGCCACTGTTGTCCTCGCTGTGTTCGCGTTCGTCACCGCTCTGTGTTCAGCGCCAATCAGCCTTCCATTACTAATCATCTGAATTAGTCACATATATAACAAATTATTCAATTTAATTCATCATAATAAATAAAACTTACTATATATATACATATATATATTTCAATGCCCAAAAAAATTATTAAGGCTTTTTAGTTTGGAAACAATTCTAGCTGCCTCCCACATTAGTACTATAAGAGACAGACAACAGTTTCAAAGACAGAAAAAAAAAAAAAAAGAGCAGTTTTTATTATTATAAAATTGTTTTATAGAATTTAGAGAGAAAATGCAGAACGTTAACTGAGCGGGGAAAAAAGGCCTTTCACATGAGATCCCAAAGCTGTGGCTAAATGTGTCTTTTTTTTTTTTTTTTGCCCCCGTTCAAAGTAAGCCATGGTTTTCTGTTTTCCATATGTTGTTTTTATTAAATCTATTTCTAATATGGTAATTAGTACGGATATGTGTATTTTACCAAAAACATGTATGAAATGAGTTGCACCTACGGGTGATAGTTCATCAACAAAAAATTAACTTCTGGTTAAAAAAAATCAAGAAAAAATTAATTAATTAAAAAAATAGATTTTATATATCAATGCATTAGTAGTATGATTCAAAGTCACATCAAGCTGATAGGCATCAATAATTGTTTTTGGAAATCTTATGCTTCACGCAAGGTTTTATCTGTAAACAAATGAATGTTTGTGATGGTAAATATGCTGAATGACGTGTCACGGTATATAAAATTAAAATTAGGGGGAATTACAATCAAGTCGCATGAAAGAGAAATAATTACTAAAAAGTCCCAATAGCAATCTCAACAACCTATAATAACAAGTTCTATAATGAAAATGACAACCTCTTGGACTAGTTTTTCAATTGTTTTCCTTACTTGAGACCTCATTGTAATTCTCCCTTGAAATTATGAAATCGATTGAACTAGTCAAAGGTTAATAAATATTTACGATTAAGAATTTACAAAAATATAAATATTTACGATTAAGAATTCACAAAAATAATTTTACTTAATTTATAAATAATTGAATTTGTCATGTACAATTAAAATTGGAGTGTGACTATATATTAATAAACTATGAATTAATGTCTCTATCAATCAATTTCATGATCATGAGTTTTTAAATTATTATTTAAACTTTAAGCATCAAGATTAGCATGAAATATAAAAGAATATAAGCTGCCACATACTACCTATAGTCCTTAATATAATATCTCGTTTGACTTTTATTTTGATCCTAAATATAAGACCCCAATCCATTTTGTCTCTCATATTTATCTTTTTTTTTCAAGGTGGTCCTTTTAATAATGATAATTCTAACCAATACACTTAATTAACGAGGATATTTTAGGAAAGATAATACATATTTATTCCAAATAACTAACGTAACTTATTTCCTTAATCTCTTTAAATTAGTCAACTAGCTCTTATAATTAGGACCAGAGGCAGTATTTCAGAAGCTTTTAAAGTGCAATATTGGGTAGTTTGTACTGATCACCCTAATTATTTCATTATCTTAAACATAAACCTAGCTGATGAAAAATTTATTGGGAAAATTTCATTCAAGGACCGCTGAAAGCAATTAATTTCCAAGAGCCCCCAAAACAATCTGAAAAGCCACTGCAGGACCATGGGGGCAAATTGAAATTAACTTCAAAAACAAAAAGACAGTGTTGCTCCTCAAACTATTACTCTAAAATTTGAAGTCTCTCTCTCTCTCTCTCTCTCTCTCTCAACTCCTGATATTTGAAGCCTCTCTCGCTCAGTCTCTAAAAAATCTAGTTCATGCATTGAAGGAGATCATTCACTTCGCCATCGCTATTGTTGTGGTAAGGAGAGACTTTGCCATCGTCATTGCTCTGCTGAGGAGAGCCTTCGTCGTTGACCCTACTCCAGCAACAAGAGCCTCCATCATTGCCCCTGCAAGTGTTGGACGAGAGCCTTTTGTATAGATATGAAGCTAGTTAAACTAGAAAAACTTGCAGGAACGCGAACTCTACATGACTTTATTGCTGAATATAGTTTGTTTTTGTTTTAATATATAGCTATTTTTGTGTATATATGAACCTCAATATGTATTTTTGGAATGGTTCGTGAAGTGGCTATGACAACCCGTGAGTTGAAATCTATTTTATATAATGCTATGAATAGATGGAGAATTTCATGATGGTACTTGGAGGTAAACTGCCCCAAGTACTGAACTGAAACTAGCTAGCAACTATATAAATGTATAAACAAATTAATTGACTTGCAAATGTATGTATTTTTATTGTTAATGTATATATCCTTATTGCAAAGTTCCTAATTTTACTTGTAAACAGTCACTCCCGGACTTGTGAATTGATGTGTCCAACTTTTTGAATGAAATAAATCTACTTGTAAAAGGATGTATTTCTATTATTAACGAGTGTATCCGTGTTGTAAATTTTCTAATTTCACTTGTGAACCCTCACTCCCAGACCTGTGATAAACTTTTTCAATTGAGCCAGCTCACTTGCAAATGGATGTGTTATTCTTATTAATATACATATCCTATTTGCAAATTTCCTAATTTCAATTACAAATGATCCCTCCCAGACTTGTGAATAATTATGTTCAACTTCTTGAATTTGACTAGCTCACTTATAAATGGGCAAATTCTTGCTGCTAATATACTTATCCTTCTTGCAAATTGCCTGGGGAGCACTAATCACAATATCCCTTGTGTGATACTCATTTTCTATTGCTCATGAATTCATTCATTATTTTGAGTTTTCATTGATGCACTTATGTCAATCTATTGACGGTACTTATTGTTATGCCACAGGAATAATACACTTCACTAAAGTCTGAGTTGTGGTGGCTCGTTACTCATAAAAGAAATACGCAATCAGCTGCTATTGCGAAACTACTTCAACAGATAAAGACAACAAAAAACAAACCAATGACATAGCAATTATTATATTTTTATTTCAAATGTAATTTAAGCTATTTTAGAATGTGTTAAAATTTGTGTATGGAGAATTTGCACAATTTCCGTTTTAGGGAATATACTATGAGTAGGTTACATGTCAATTAATTACAATTTGTTGTCTTTCCCCACTAACTTGCGAGTATGTGATGTACTATTGACAACTCGAATTAGAAAATTTGCAATAAGGATACGTTGATTAACACTTTGATGTCATGGGTATTTGGCTGTCATATTGGCAATTAGAATTAGGAAATTTGCAATAAAGATACATTGATTCACAAGAAAAACTCGTCCATTTACAAATGGACTAATATAACTAAAAAAGTCATACATGATTATTCACAAATTTGAGGAGCACTAATCACAAGTGGAATTAGGCAATTTGCAATACGAATATGCATGTTAACAACAATAACCCGTCTATTTGCAAGTGATCTAGTTGAATTCTAGAAGTTGGACACGATAATTCATGTCTGGGAGGGACTATTTGCAACTAGAGTCAGGTAATTTGCAAGAAGGATAAGTATATTAACAGCAAGAATTTGCCCATTTATAAGTTAGCTAGTCAAATTCAAGAAGTTGAACATAATTATTCACAAGTCTATGAGGGATCATTTGCAATTGAAATTAGAAAATTTGCAGATAGGATATGTATATTAATAAGAATAACACATCCATTTGCAAGTAAGCTGGTTCAATTGAAAAAGTTTATCACAAGTCTGGGAGTGAGGGTTCACAAGTGAAATTAGGAAGTTTGCAACACGGATACACTCGTTAACAATAGAAATATGTCCTTTTACAAGTAGATTTATTTCATTTAAAAAGTTGAATACATCAATTCACAAGTCTGGGAGCGACTGTTCACAAGTAGAATTAGGAACTTTGCAATAAGGATACATACATTAACAATAAAACTACGCCAATTGCAAGTCGATTAATTTGTTCATACATTTATATAGTTGCTAGCTAGTTTCAGTTCAGTACTTAGGGCAGTTTACCTCCAAGTACCATCATGAAATTCTCCATCTATTCATAGCACTATACAAAATAGATTTCAACTCACTGGTTGTCATAGCCACTTCACGAACGATTACAAAAATACATATTGAGATTCATATGGTCCTACAGTGGCTTTTCATATTGTTTTGGGGGCTCTTGGAAATTAATTGCCTTCAACAGTCCTTGAATGAAATTTTCCCAAATTTATTTTGATCTTAAATATAGGATTGCAATCTTTTTATTTCTATTTAATATTTTTATTACTCTTTTTGCCTCCCACATTTAGTAAATGACACATTTTTATACAATAGTGAATAATAATTAATTTTTCCAATTATTAATCAACTAGGTCGTATATTTAAGTTTGAATGAGTATGTTATATGAGTATAATAACTATTACTAACGACCGTTATATTTTGAAAGCATGATTAAAGATGCATATATAGACACACCCCAAAGAAAGAGAAGCATGTATATGTATTACTCTATAGCTGCAAGAGAAGGCCTATGTTGACCACAAAGGCATTGGGAATTGGGTCAACACCAATCCATTGGCCATCTTTGAGCACTTGAAGTGCATTAATTCCTCTTGGTTGGAGAAGAATTGTAATAAGAGTTGGATCTTTGTGTTTCCCTGATCCCAACGTTAAATTTGGCTGTGGACATGGCGGATAGTGATTAGATACAATTACAGGATTTCCACTCAGTTCTCCGCAGAAATAATCTTCCTTCATTCCTAACCCTTCAGCAAGCATCTTCAAAATCCTTACTCCCAATTTTCTCAGTTCTTTTGTGTATTTCCCAACAATTTCTCTAACAAGAAACTAAAAAAACAAATAAGCAATCCATTGTTAGACCAACGTTATACTCCTCTGGTCCTATTTATAAGGCAGAGAGAGAAGACATTTTTTATTCCTATTTATAGGGTATTGAGAGAAATTTTTCATATGAATGTGCAATTTTATCTTTCACTTATTATTGTGTTGACTTAGTTTATATGAGGTATAATGTATATTAAATAGGGATAAAGTTGAAAAGTTGCTGAATTTTAAATGAAAGTTAATGAAGTTTAAGGTTTTTTTTTGTCTGTGTAAAACATGTTAGAAGTGACTTATAAATATGACCAGATGAGTATGTATGTAGTAATTCTAATTTGCATATATCGTACTACTTATACAGAGAAGACAAAAATAATTGTGGAGTCAATTTCTTCCTTCATTCTATGATGGACTAATCAATGATAAAGAGTATTAATGATTTAAGGAATTTATTACTGTCAAATTTTGAAGATTCAAGAGACAAATTTTACTTAAAAAAACATCACGCAAACGAAGATCTGTGAACTTTACCTGTATCTTACTAGTTTCTGGGGCCAAAATTCCATGTATTCTCCAGAAGGAGGACAAGGGTGTCTCATCGTATCTCTCCAATATTGATAAGCATCTTTTTTGTAGACCTCAGAGCTTGTGTACAGCTTACAGATTCCATTTGGACTTTTTGAACTTTCAGCCATCTTTTCTTTCGGAGGCATACCATGGAATTCTTTGAAAATGTTCAGCGTATCCTCCGTTAATTCCTCAGAAACTCCATGGTTGATCACCTACTTCGCAGTATTCTTTATAAATATTATTATGTATACATATATATATTTCTGACACAAAATCAAAGCGTGCACTTAGTATTCATTACTTCAAGGAATTCAAATTTAAAACAACACCTACCTGCACGAGCCTTACAATTCTTAGAAATCATAAAAAATCTAACGGCGTTGTCAAAGAAACAAAAGAAGTTAGCTGATAAAAGAATGAAAATATATATAGAAAATGGAAAATCTGAATCAAATTGAACCTGGAAGAAACCATATTCTTGGAATGCTTTCATAATGAGCGATAAGGTATCATGAGGAGGATGATCACATCGTCCAAGATCAATGACAGGGATTGACTTGCTTGAAGCCACAAGGAGCTCGCCGGGCCGGCTTTCGGGTGGATGAACGTGAGATGGTGGCACTGATGAATGCATATTATACCAGCTGGCCACTAACATCTCCTCCATTTTCATCTCCATGCTTTAGTTTAGCTCATTTACAAGAGAGAATAATAGTTCAGTAGAATATGTCTTCCTTAACAAAAGCATATATTTATAGAGTGTGAGGTAGAGAGACTTCGCCATTCAAGCATAACAATAGACTAACGGCCCGTTTGGTTCAAAGAAAAAGGATAGGAATGGAAATGGAATGAAATGATACAATACTATAAAATAGAATGAAATATTGATCACGAAAAAGGATATTCCTTATTACTGATTAGGTTTCAGGTGGATGTATTGCTTCCAATAAAGTAAGGAACGGAAGGCTTCCATAAACAATCATATTTCAGGATAAAATGTTATGTCTAAACGTGCAAGATATATAAATGCAATCAGGGTTTTAGTAGGAATCCAAACAAACAGACCGTATGTTTAGTCTTATAGATAGATAGATACACACACATATATAGCTTTCACATTATTAAATATTTATTGTGGGTTTCATGTAGCACTGGAAAAAAGGGCCGGCCCGGCCCTATAAGACTGGCCCTTCACTGGCCACATGCTTGAATGGCCCGGCCTGGCCCATTTAGGCCCGCATTTAGAAAACTAACCATTTTTCCAAGTGGGGCACTTCTATAGGCGGGCTTAGTCCGACTTGCAAGTTTTAGGCCTGTTTAAACTTTTTTTTACTTTTTTATGTATTTTGATATGGACAAAAAATAAAATAATAAATCTCACAAAATTCATACTACCACAAGTCATTAATATTAGTAAAAAAAATGCTAAATTGTTATCCAATTTTCTAAAATTAAACCAAATCAAGTCATTGTCTTAAACATAATACAAAACACAAACTAATTAAACACTAAACAATAACAACATCATCAACATGATTTTCATCATTATCTTCAATATCAACAATATTGAATTGTATTGGCTCTTATTCAATGACAAAAATATGAAAGTTTTCTTCTTCAAATAAATTTCACTTTCAATCTTTGTAGTTCAGTTATTATTTTACTTTAATTTGAGATACATTACTATTGAAACTCATAAATTTCTAATTCAAATTATAAAATTACAAGTTATATAAATATAAAAAATATTCTATTATCAAATATATACATGTGTGTGTAGTTTAAAATACTAACACATATAATATAAATCAAATCATTATCTGAAGTCTAAATTAGCTTATCTTTTAAAGTTCAAATAATTGTTCAAAACCAAATAACTCAAACCATTTTATGAAATTCAATTTTAAAAAGATAATTACAACTAAATATTTGCAATTTCACTAACAATGTAAAAAAAAAAAATCATATTAGCATCCTATAAATAATCTTAAAAAATAAAAAAAATAAAAAACCTAAATGGGCTGGCCCTCACATTTTTTGAGCCTAAATGGATAGGCCTAACGAGTTCAACCTGTTTTTTCCGGCTCTAGTTTCACGTTTATAGGTTCATGTGTATGTATTAGTTAGTCTATTGATTAACTTTACCAGTGGGGATGAGACAAGATAGGGTGAGTTTTTCAATACACATCGATATCAAGGCATACACAAATCTGCAAGTATTCTTTTATTGTCACATACTATTCATCCCATCAAGTTCTACCATCAAACTCAAAAAAAAAACAAATTTCATCTTTTAATATTATATCTTTAATTAAAATAAATTCAGTATTTGTCCATGTATTATACATATTATAACAAAAATAATATGCAAAGCAATGCTTTAGTTTGAAAATAATCAAGAATAGCTATTTAATATTAGAATAATTGATATTATATCATTTCGTGTAAACATAAAGAAATCTTAACTATATTCAATTTAAATATCTATCAATTATAACAATCTTTTACCTGCTCATGTTTCTTACTACCTCTGGTCCTAATATAAAAACTAGTTAGAAATTAAATTTGATTATAAATATAAAATCTTAATATGTCTCCCATGCATATTTATTCTCTTTTTTTTCCCCAAAACAGTCCCATAGTGATTACACATGTTAAAAGGTTTATATTCTGATTAATGCATATAATTAGTAAAGGTATTTTAAAGAATACCATACTAATTTATTACAAGCAACTAGCTTAACTAATTTTCTTAATATTTGTAAATTAGTTATCTAACCCCTTATATTAAGGATTGAAAGTAGTATTTTAGTATATTTTCCCCCTTATTTCATGTTCATGCATGTGGACGCTATGGCCTACAAGCTAATTATTAATTAAACCATCGTCTCAAGTTGTAGTTGAATACGCAATACATAATTGTAGGAAAAAAAAGTGATAATTACAACTTGCAATTATTGTCGGACCTGGTGAAATGTCCCACAATTTGAAAACGCTTGGCTTCGCTGAAACGGATTCATACCTATGCAGTAGTTAGTTGGTTTTGTGGCAGTAGTTATTTTTGTAATAATTTAAGTAATTATTTGAAGAAAATCACAATAACAGGGTAAAAAATAAAATATAGCAATGAAATTCAAGAAAAAGACCAAAAATAATGACTAATGCAAAACTTTGAGATTTTCAAAATGAGATTGATAATTGAAACATTTGAAAATATTATGTTATGACTGTTTCACTTGTTCATGAATGAAATGGTAGTACTAAAATACATTTTTATTCTGTGTTTGTAAAAAAATGTTAGACAATAATAAATAAGTTAACAATCATATAAAAAGATGCTCAATTGAAAATTCAATTCCAAAAGAAATGAAGTATATATATAAGAAAATGAGAGAGTAATTAAAGAATAAGTTAAAAATATATTAACATAGCCAATAAAAGTTGCTTTATTTGGTAAAGATCATCCCATATCTCATTAAGTTAAAATATCGTTAATAAATAATTTGTAGATATGACCAATTCAGACTCTTGAGAGGCTTTTGAAACTTTAGCTCAGTTAATATTTTATCCTAAGAAAAATCTCAACATGACATACACATTTTCTTATAAAAATATTTAGTAAATTAATTGATTACTTAATTAACAAATTGACAAATTGAATCCTTGATAAACAAAAACATAGGGAAGGGAAAATAATGGGTACAAATCAAACACTCCGTGCCTTCGCTGAAAAGGAAAGAGATAAGTAGTGGAAATGGCCTACTAGGCCAAACCAAAAATAGAGAGGTCTTGGACACTAGGTATATAGCGAGAGAGGAAAGTTAGCATGTGATGTATAATTATTAGTACTATATATAAAACTTATCTGAATTCTTATAATCATTTTTCATTGCTAAGCCACAAGGAGTAATCTAATCAGGCCTAAGTTTAGGTAGCCAATTCAATCTATTCAGATGCTAGCTAGACCGCAATATGAAAAAGAAAGCAAGTAAATTTTAAGTGATTTTATTAACATTTTAGGGAAAAGGAAAAGGACCAGTGATAAAAATATCCTCCTATCAATCCCAATTTTTTATGCTTCCTAACGTCAGAACAATTTGTGAATTCTAGTACGCCCCTGACGGCCTATTTATACACAAGTTTCAAAAGCTAAAGGAACGGGCAAAAAAAAAAAAATCTAAGCTAAGCTAGATTATTTTCTTAATTTACTTGAGAATTTCGGCCAAAGAGAGATGTGAGGGAAGGAGCTGGAATTTTTTAACAATATGATGAATTTAATGAGTTTAAAATGAAATTTGTGTGCAAAAATGCTAAGAGAATACAAGAATCTTAGAATGCAAATTGGTACTTTTGGACGTTAATCCCTACATATTTGGTCCAAGCATGTGCTTATAATATAATATTAAAATATCTTTCAGCATGTTCATAGGAAGAGACTTTGTGAACGCTAGTCTTGGAAATACACTCTACTCAACAAGTTAAAATATGTAGGGGAAGAAGGAGATATTGAATTTAAACTAAAGTAAAGTAAAGTAAAGTAAAGGGAGAATGATGTTTCGTGCATGATTTATGAGTTGATAAGAACTGGAAATGATTTGTTTGACGTTGCGTGGTTGTTTAGGTTTCAATGTTTTCCAAGGGCCTAGGGAAAAAGCTCGGCAAGAGGTAGCATTTTTCCAACTTCTACAATAATTAAATCTATGTTTGGTTGTTGTCTAGATCATGTGGATGCCCTGTTTGGATAAATAAGGTTTATCTCAAGTTGAATATCTGAATTTTCTTTTTTGGAAAATGATTTGTTTGACGTTGCTAACCATAGGTACATTCTCATCCAAATGTAAAGGCATGGATGTGGAGAAATGAAGATTTATCTTAGAATCCTCTATTATGCCATTATTGAGCCATAAGTTTGTATAAATTGTTTTAATGATTTCAACGATGTAAATGGTGGTGTTCATGCTATAAAACTCAACTATGATGCATTATTAAAGATTATCTAAATGATACAAATACCTATATGCATGATTATGATGGATTTGAGGATAATATCTCCATAATGCAAGGAGTAGTTTTGTAAAGTTGAGTGCGGAGAGAGGATTAAGAGCGTACCTAAACCTGTACATTGGAATATTAAATGCACACATCCTAAGTTTTTAAATAAGTCCTAGATTATATTGTGTCAATTAAATGCTATGATTTTTCATTGTTTGGGTTAGAAATTTGAAAACTTCTGGACCAAATGAACTTAATGAGCACCACCTGAATTTTATTTGCATTGTCTAGGTTTTCATACAGTTCATGTTTACCCTTTAAAGAGAATTTGATAATACTTCATTAAAGACTTTGAAACACCTAGAAACAATTGATGAAGATCTAATTATGAACTTTTAAAGCAAAACTTTTAAAAAATGCCCAATGAACACTGCTCGAGAAATACTTTTCTAGGTCAAAGTTTTTTTCTTTAAAAGTTTTAAAGGTTAAAATTATAATATTCCAAATCTTAAAATTACGAATTAATAAAATGTGTAGGAGGCTTAAAGAATAATTTAGCGCCTCAAGAAAATAATTTACTCAGTAAAAGCCTATCTTCTGGTTAGAAATTCAGAAAAATCAAGGAAGAAATAATTATTAAAAATATACAAAGGTCAAAGTAATTAAGGAAAAATTACAGATAATTATTTTGAAAAATATATAATTATATGAAACATTTTATTTCTAAAAAGTAAAAGAGAATTTTTGAAATTAAAGGCTTATTTTGTTTGAGAAATTCCAAAAAAATTGTCAGAGGTTAATTTTTAGCCAATAAATTTAGGAAAATTATTTTATGGGCTAATGAAGCTAATTAAGGAATAAAATCCTTATAAAGTATTAACAGTTAATTTTTGGAATTTAGTTGGCAATTAAGGAGCGAAAAGGGTAAATTGATCACCCTAGGCAGCAAAAGTAGAATTGGGCCACATATGAGCCCAATTCCTGAAGCCCAAAACGTGATGCCCATGTTAACGAAAATCTCAGATTTTAAATTTTGGCCCAATGTGATGCCATGCAACAAAGCTTGTGTGAAGCGTTTTTAGCTTGGACCGAATACTGGCGGACAAATATGCATATGGATATATGTGTGTTTCCACGCTGTTTGCATTCCTTTTTTTTTTTTTTTTTGCCCCCTCTCTAAATTTTAATCAAGCTAGTATATGATGATGGAAATTAAGGATGCTGTCATGAGGCCGAACTGGTTGATGAAATTGAAACTGACCATACTTTTCTTCCCCTCTTTTAATATCAAGCTGAATGCTTGGGTCTGATTGTTCTTAGCTGATTTAGATTTCATTAGGCATGGGGAATCATATTTAAACGATGATGAGGATATTTGTAGGTCCCTTACCTTTGAACAAAGCTTCTTGTCAATTGTCAATTTCAAAAAAATGAATTTGAATATGTTGAAGGACTAGAGGTGTTTTATTGTTTCTTATATGAGAGATGCTAGAGATTCTAATGAAATAACTGCTAATTTAAAAAACTGAAAACGTTTCAGAATTGGTGAAGTGCTGTTCGTAGTATCTTAGGGAATCGTGGAATGGTCAAATGATATAATGTTATGAAATAAGTATTGTTTACATGCTTATTGAAGGAAAGCTGGTGGAGTCCGAAATGTTTAAGTGAAAATAGGAAGGAGGCTATTGCCTCATGCTCTCAAATGCTAGATAAGGATATCTGTGCATGTATGGTGCTGGAATTTTATTTGGACTTTGCTGTTTGATGCTTCTTTATGCTAAGTAATTATATTAATTAAATTGTGCTAGAGATATTTAAAAGATGTTTTTACACTTGAAAATAATTTCAGACTAAATGAGCGGGGCTGTCTGAAGTTATCTTAAGCACTGAAGTATTTGTATGTTAATGGAATTGAGTTGTAGGAATTGGAGGGTATATGGTAAACTCATGTTGCCCGAAAAATTCCGTGGAAGAAGGTGTTCTAATCTAATTTTACGGTATGAGCTTGGTTGCTGTAAATGTGAGAATATATATATATATATATATATATATTATGTATGTATGTATGTATGTATGTATGTATGTATGTATGTATGTATGGACATACAAACATATATGGGTGGATATGGGTGGCTGTAACAGAATAGAAGCTGGATATATATATATAAGTTATGTCGAATGCTTCCTATGATGAATTGAATTATGGATACTTGAAACTAATTGTACCTGCTGTCTGGATATTTCTAAAGACTAAGCAAGTATTTCAAAGTAACGAAACATGACTAAGGATCCTGAAGTGGTGACCTAAGAATGTTTGAATATAATTGAAATAGAAGAATAAATGTATAAACTTATTGCATACAAAACTAGTTGTTGTTATCCGATGAAAGGATTTCTTTTAAAGCTGAAAAATATGCATGTTGTTAGTTATGCCAATTGAAATATAGTTAAAGGGTTCCTTTGATAAGCTTGAAGGTGTGTTTGATATGTTATGCATAAACTTAATTTTATTATTATTGCTTTCTATCCGTTTCGGCCAAGATAGGCTAAGGGAATCAGGGTTGTGTTTGACTTGCTTTGACGACTTCAATGAATTCAATACGAAATAGTGAACTCTTAGGTAAAGAAAGGGCAGTTTAAATGTTCTTAAACATAATAAGCACATGTTTTTTAAGATGACCAACTATTACAAAAAGGGAGAATTTATTTAACTGGGAAATAAGGGAATTAGTTAGTTGTGAAACGTAGACATTGCAAGTACCGACTCTCCTTACAACCCTGATGAGTGGGAACTTGCAAGGGGGAAGGAGATGGAGGGTCGGTTGTCACTGGTCGGAGGACCTTTCAGTGATGAGGGAGGATTTTTGGTGGAGGGTTGTTATTTTATCTTGAGGGTATTTTAGTATTTTGTCATTTAAAATATATATTTTGATTAAAAGTTATATATGATTTCCATGCTCATACCTGACATGTGTGTTTATATCCCATATTTTCCATATCCATTTCCATATCTATCTCCATTTTTATTTCCACCAAAATCAATTCTGTGTACCAAGCGAGACTTTTCTTGTCAATTGTACTTATACAAATTGTGACTTTGTGTAATACCCTAACTTGTCAATTGGGCCATGGTAAGTTGTCATTTGGTGTACTTGTCAACTGAGTCACAATAAGTTGTCAACTCGCACCCTTTTACTTGACAATTTTGCATCACGGAGTGACAATTTATATAGACAGAATTAACAAGTAAATAAGTTGGAATTGACAAGGAAAGGTGGAGAGGATGACAATCTATATATCAACAAGAAAATCTGGTCAATTCACAATTGCAATCTCTCATCCACGGGTTTTTTAGGACTTAAGATTAATTGAAACATTTCAATGAATCTCGTAGTAATACAATTTCTTACTTAGGACATGAGTGTAATTTCTCATTTTATTATCTTTACTTATTTATTTGTTTTGTTTTAGTTTAATTCACGTGCATGCTGAGTGAGAGCTATTTATTGTTTAATTTAGTAAGCATTCATATCAACTCTAATTAATAGATTAAAAGTATAAAGATCAATATCTATAAGTAAGGAAATTATAAAAACCCAATAAAGGAAAAAGAAAAACTATAAGTACCTAACAAAAAATTAATAAAACTATAGCAACTAACATACTACCTCCTAGTCCTAATTATAAAACCTCATTGGTAGACTGCAAATGAGGTCTTATAATTAGGACCGGAGTAGTATTATATTTCCCTTAGTTTTAAAGAAAATCAAGAGATAAGAAACATGTGGGAACAAACATTATGAGCATAGCAAGGAGACATCAACCTTTAAATCAAGACCAAATGACTCCAACTTGTTAACTGTTGCATAAGTTATGGATTTTCAATGTTATGGTTTACACATTGTTCGAACCGCAAGTGCACTAGTCGTGACAAGTAATATAATGATGAGAAAAGATCGTTCCCATAGAGATTTGTGCAAAAATCAAGATCAAACAAAAGACTAAGTGAATTTAATTAAGTTGAGCCAAACAAATTTTTGATGGGAAAAGTTAATTTTGAAAACAAATTTAATTTAAAAATAGAAAGTAATGAAAATAATTGATTCTTAAACTTCAAGGAATAAAAGGGCCCAGGATTATTCATTTCCCTTGCATTTCATAACCTTTAATTTACCTCTTCTCATAAAGGTTTTTAATGAAAATATTTGTTAGTCTAGGATTCAAAAAGGACTTGTAAAAGCTTTCTCAAATCAAGTATAAGTATTTAATTCCATTAATTGCTCAATCTCTTGTTACAATTAATAAAACCCAATTTTAAGCTTCAATCCTAAAGTGACTATGCAAGGTTGGTAAGTATATCTCTACCTTACCAACAAAACTATCCATTCAACAAGTAAACTTCAAATTCTTACACAATTTTACCCAAGTTCTACACTTAACCTAACCTTCTCAAGTATCAATCAAGTGAACAAATCAACTAAATGGTGATCAAGTATTTAGAAGCATTAAGAAAAGAGTAAAATAAACACATATATGTCATTAATCACAAAGAGAAAGGAGCAATCAAGAGTTAATCCATACAAGGGTTCAAAATAATCCTAGAACAAACTATTTAGCTACTTATAGTTAGCCACAAGCCACAAATGCAAAGGAAATTCGTAGTCATAGCAAATTACAAGAGAGGAAATGGAGGGAGAAGTAGAAAAAAACAAGAAGATGAAGCTCCAAATCTCTTTCAAAGCTCAATCTCTTGTTCCAAACTCTTCAAACACCCAAACCGTAGCACACAAAGCTCCCAAGAATGCCCAAGACGTGTAGAATGCCATCCAAGGTCAAAATTTGTAGGCTTAGTTGAGCTATGCATTTTGCTATCAGCGAGTATGCTGTGGCCAAGTTTGTCTCTATTTCAGTTGGGCTGCAGCTACGTTAGAGAGCACTGCGGCTCACTTTGCTTCTGGAAAATTAAACTCCTTCTACATCAAATAAGGATCTCTACCCATGTTTTCACTTCTAATGATTCTTCTTTGTTCTTATAATACCTTCATGACACAACCTTGATCCTCAAAATCTTTGAAAGGCTTCCAAAGTCGGCTTGACATTTAATTCTTGGATCAAAATATACCTTGCAAAAGAGCAACTCTATAAGCTCATAAATAGCAAAGATTAAAGCCAAAATATGCACAATTAAGCAATAATGTGTAAACCAAAGACATCATGCATATTTTCCTATCTTTGAGTATTAAAATATGCACCAATGCACCAAAAAGTATCAAAAGCTTAAGAAAAATGTGCTGAAATGACATGAAAATCTAGAGGTTAACACACATCCAAATGCTTTTTTTTTTTTTTTGCTTATAGAGGATTCAAAGGTTTTAAATAAAGAACTAGAAGTAATGTGACGCGATTTTTTAGAATTAATTATAATGTTTAAAGTTAATTAGACCCAAAAAAAAAATGAAAACACCACAAGAATCGTAAACAGAAAAGTGAGTTTGAAAATTAAGATTCGGTTCTTTCTTGACCTATGGACTTCTAAGATTCTTCGTATCAGTTTGCGTAGAAAGGTATTAAAATAAGGGTGTGACAAATAGTACTCTTTAGGTTCAATAATTAACCAACGTGAAAGACAACAGACAATGTATCATACACACACACACACACACACACACACATATATATATATATATTACAGAAAACAGTAGTACAGCAACTTGCATTACATGTTTACAGATTTCTCTCATTCCCATCGATATAAAAGAAAACAATTACGTATACCATATGTAAGTCGCCATAATTGTATCATTTTATAGATTTATAAAAACCTTAATTACTATATCGCTTCATTCTTATTTTTACTTTCTAGCTTATTTGAATGTTGCACAGACTTTTAGTTAATAATTACATGAAGCAGTTTCTATAGTCTGAAAAGTCATAACGACTTGACTTTCAGCTTCAGTTTCTTTTGCTTGTCAATTAGATTTATTTAGGAGTGCAATTCATCTTCAACCTTGGGACCTTTGCTGAAGAAATTTCCTCGAAACTCTGCACATGTCATGGATCTGTAAGTTGGTGTGGAGCTTCCATTGACTAAAACTTTTGCAGGCTCTATAATGCTTTCATTTGAAGGATAAACGAAATAGGAAACACTTGTTCGTGAAGTGCTTGAATTTGTCACTACTCGGTGTTCAGCACCAATAAGCCTTCCATTACTGATTATCTGTTTCAGTCAAATATAGTTAATCAAGCTATTGAGTTAAGTAAAACAGACAGATCAAATAAAAAGTTTAATTACTGTTAGGAACATTCAGGTTTGCAAGGTGGGACATGCCGTAAGCTTACTAGTTCATGTCAATAGCGTAACTATATACAATGAATCATACTCATATTAATTAACTAAACTGATTGACGTAATCATTTATTTTAAGAAAACATTTTCTTCTTTGTCCGTACAAACTTGATTATGTCAACGACAATAACAATTGGAATAATAATGGCATACATCACCCAGGCATAAACCAATATATGTATAAGTAACATACTCCCTTATTCCAAACGTAGGGGCTAGCTAGTTGGGGGTTTTATTTTGTTCTTAAATGTAAAATATCAGTCTATTTTGTTTCTCAAATTTATAATTTTTTCCAACAGGCATATTTTTTTATTGTATATATTAAGGAAGTTTCTATCAAGAAATAGTTTTAATGCAAATGATTAGAATATTTTACGAAAAGCAACATACACTTTTTTTAAACAAACAATTAACTTAGTAACTAATTTTTTTTAATCTTTGCAAAATAATTATCTAGTTTTTATATTTAACGATGGCAAAAAAAAAAAAGTTCTTGTATTTAAGACAAAAGAGAATACATTATTTACGGACGAAACTATGCAATCGGCAATTAATGATACTTTTTTATATGAAATATAAATAATACCTGTAAGATGAGCCCTATGTTAACCACAAAGGCATTAGGAATAGGTTCAACTCCAATCCATTGTCCATCCTTGACAACTTGAAGTCCTTGAACATGTTCCTCTTGAAGCAGAATGGTTATGAGTGTAGGGTCTCTGTGCTTTGCCAAGCCTAGGGTTAAACTTGGGTCAGGGCAAGGAGGATAGTGATGAACCAATATCATTGGATTTTCAGAAAGATCTCCACTGAAATAACCAGGGTTTAGTCCTAACCCTTCACAAAGCAGCTCCAGAATTTTCAACCCCAGTTTTCTCAGTTCTCTTGTGTATTTCCCAACAACCTCACTAAGGAAAACCGAAAGAAATCATGTTAGTTGTTACAATTAATTGTTTAATTTAATCAAGAGAAATTAGAGAAAGTTTACTTGTGTGATGTTGGGAAAGAATTGAATACAAGTTGATTCTATCTTTCAAATATATTTATAATTTTGATAATATTAATGCAGCCGGGTGACCTAGATTTTCTCGTTACGTCTTTAGTTTTTTTGGAATTAAATTTTTCGTCATCTAATTGAAGGCGAATATTTCATCGATGTTTGATTATTCTATGTAATGATATGGAATGAACTACAATGAAAAACTCAAAAGGGTTACAAAATAATAATATATACATTCTGAATCACTCCCTCTGATTTTAAATATATGATTATTCTATGTAATGTAAATTCTCAATCAACTTAGCAAACATTAAAAGAGTCTTTTATCGATGCGGTTTTCCAATGAAAACAAGTAAATGAGGTATTTTAGAGAAATCAAAACACATTTTTACAATAATAACTAATTTTCTTAATATTTGTTAATTAGTTATCTAATTCTTCTTTCTCGCCAATATTATCTGACTCCTATATTAAGGTGTAGAGGATTGTTATAATGTTGACTTAATTATTACCGATAATTAGTTGGTTTGTGAGGCCAATACTGAATGAAGTCTCCAGAAGGAGGACACGGGTGAGTCAACGAGTCCTTCCAATACTGAATTGCGTCTCTCTTGTGATTCTGGCTGCTTGTGTACAGCTTGCAGCTTCCATTTGGGTCCTTTGAGCATTCCTCTATCTTCTCCTTCCCAGACATCGCATGAAATTCCTTGTAAATGCTCACAGTCTCATCCATCAAATCCTTCGAAACTCCATGGTTCACCACCTACTTCACAGTTTAATTGATAGCTAGGGGTTACCATTAAATCGATTAGGAGAAGCACGCACACATACACACACTTCCTTCAATCTTGATTATAGGAACTAGATAGCTAATTTATAGATATTAAGAAAATTAGCTAAGTTAGTTATTTATAATAAATATTTATTGATTTCTCTATAATAATCCCTTTTAGATCATTATGTGCAGTACCCCATTGATGGAAATCCCTTTCATATATGCAATCAATAAAGATAACTTGAGAAAAAGTTTATAAATTTAGAACACAATGAATTGAGGTTTTATATTTTAGACCAAAACAAATACTTCAACTAGCCCCTATATATTTAGGATCAAAAGGTGGTGTATATATATATATGCACTTGATAAAGACATCAGAGAGAGAGAGAGAGAGAGAGAGAGAGGAGATTCAAGATGAGATTTATCTCAGAAAGTAGGGAAAAGATTAAGAAACCTGGAAAAATCCATACTCCTCGGAAGCTTTCAAGACATGCCTCACAATATCAGCTCGATCATGTCCTCCAAGATCTATCACCGGAATTGCCTCGCTGGAAGCAGCAGCTAGATTCCCCGGTCGGCATTCCGGTGGCTGTATGTACGATGATGGCACGGAGGAACGAGCATTATACCAGCTTGACACAAGCATCTCATCCAACGTCTCCATGCTCATGTAACTCTCAATATAATGATCACAATCGTCTTTAGCTGCAAATTTTAACAATAAGAAGCCTAGCCCTATATAGATGTTCCCATAAACTACATAGAGAGAGAGAGAGAGAGAGAGAGAGATCTGAGAAGAAGTCTTTTTCCTTGGTCTCTCCTCTCCCCTATTGGAATAAGGAATCGATCATTGTAGAACAAGAATATTTAGAGATACATATGTCATGATATTTATTATATTATTTCGGATATTATTGTTTATTATCATTAATTAACTAGTCATTGTGCTAATCTTCAATAATTTGAATAGATAGATACGTTTACGTAATGGTGGAGTTGCTTTCATACCCTTGTTTGGAAAACAGATACGCTTATGGATTAATTTAAAAATATGCAAGTTTAGAGAATATCAAATTAAAGGAGTGCCTGCTTTCTTAATTCCACAATGTTTTTTAAATTTTGTTGAAAATATGACTATATTGAGTTTGAATTTTTTTTATTAAATCTATATTCCAAAAAATATTTCAACACACATATATATTAATTAAATTAAAATGCTTTATTTCAGATCCAATAACGGAAGAAATTGAAGTAGATCTAATTAATAAGAAAATATACTATCGATCAACATCTATATATAAATATATTTTTATTTAAAACCACGCATATAATTGACATATGAGTCCAATATAAATTATATAAGTATAATCATTTAATAAAAAAACAATAGTGAGTCACAACTTTTATTAAGTTGTGAAGAACGCGGAATTCATTTTAGGCTATGTACAAAGCATATGACCTCCTCCAATTATAATAAAATAAGTCTAAGTCATCCCTCCATCAAACAATTAATTCCCAAATAAAAAAAATGAATTGATGTTTCCTTTACTTCCATTAATTGTTCTCAATTTAAAAACCCCAATCAATAAAATAAATCAAAATTGGCGGGTTTGACTTGTAACTTCCTGTACTGGAGCTCAAAACTGAATGATGCACATGCATTATTGTAGTTAGGCAAATTTAATACTCCCTCTTGTTCCAAATATAATATTTACTATATGAATTTATTTTGATTTTAAATATAAAACCGTAATTGATAATTTATTTTGTCTCCTAAATTTATAATTTTTTCTAAATTTTTTTATTAATTGCAGATATTAGTTTTTCCAATCAAAGACATAGTATCCAATGAAAATTATTAAAAGGGAGACTTTAGAAAACTTGACACATTTTTTTATAAATACTTAACTTAAAATAATTTTTATAATATTTATAAAGTAATTATTTAGCTATTATATTTAACACTGGAGGAATAATAATTAAAAGGTCAACTAGCAGCCAAGCATGTGCATTCATAATTGATTTATAGAAAATTGAATAAAAGTTAGTTCCAATCTATTATAATGCACTCAAAGTTCCACTATTAAACCATATTTGTCTTTAAAAACCTAGGCTTAATAGCATTAACCCTTATTATTTATAATGTACAGAATGGCCTGTCTCTCTTGGGTCTTCTCTCCATGGTCATCGGGTGTTGTAAAGTCTCTATCTCTTATATGGAAGAAAAATCGTAAATATTTATAATTTAAACATTATTTAAAAACCATACTTATCCTCCTAAGGCATTGGAAATAAAATAAAAATAAAAATAAAAACAGTTTCACTGGCTATTTGACAATGCAATCCTCTTTAGTGGAATAGTCTTCATTATTATCAAACTCACATGTTAGTTCTCGTGTTTAATGTTTTTACAGTTTTAGTTTATAAAATTGTGTCAACTCACTATTAAATTAGTGATAGCTATAAACTTGATTGAACCTACAAATTCACTCACCAAATTTACCATTTTTATGTTTTTAACTTATAAAATCATGTTAACCCATTCTTAAACTCATGCTAAATTTTTTAATTTGATTATGTTCAGTGACTTTATATGTGAATTTCATAGAAATTTTCTTGTTGTATATAGTAAATTATGAATGTTGTTGGATTTAATTTCAATTATTTGGATTCAAAATATATTTAGATAAAATTATTTCTATTTTTAATATTTTAATTATTTATTTATATACTTTTAATACTAATTTATTAATAAAAGTGAACTCTTACGAATTTACGGCTCGAGTTTATGATCTGACCTAGCATCCTTATCACGAGTTTGCTTAAACTCGTGAGTTTGACAACCTTGATAATCTCTCCTTTTACCAATTTATTTTTAAAAAATGAAAACATATTTAATAAATATTGTGCTGAACCGGTCCATTTTTTCAGGCGATAATATTAATCAAATCCATATTTGATTCGTAACGAAATAGCATCTACCTTGAATCGGTCGTTTGAGATTAAATTAAATTATTCATAATTGATTTTTGAATATATTTTAATATAGTTTATCTTAAACAAATTGAGATAAAAACTAGGAAAAATGAAACTTTGGGACATTGTAAGGAGATTAATTATGGTTAAAGACGTAGAATTGTAAAGAACCGAAAATAGTGAGAAGTAGCAGAATTTCAGTTGGAAATTACAGAAGTTCAATGAGCAATAATCCTTGAATATTTAAGATCCTTACTAGCTAAGTCCCAAATTATATTTTAAAAATATATATTATATATCTGATTTTAAATATAAGAACTAGTGAAAATATTTATTTTAGTTTGAAATATAAAACTTCAATTGACTTTATATCTTAAGTTAATTATATTGCAGTTACTAAATTACGAAATAGTTTTCAATTTAAATAATTAATAAAAAGATATTTTAAAAAACATTGACACACATTTCTTACAAACAATAATATTAACTAATTTGTCTAATATATGCACAAATTAGTTATATATCTAACTCTTAATATATATATATATATAATAAAAATACATTTCAAGAGAAGTACCCGGAATCTAAATAAGTCACTCTGTCATATATTTAAAGCAACTGATAAATACGAAATTAAATTTCTCAATAATCTTATGAACTGGCAAGTGTCTATCACCCTCAACATGGCGCGCATATTTTCCTATAAAAAATTTTAGTAAGTTAATCAATCAAACAAATGACAAATTTAAAATTCCTTGATAAACATAAACATACATAGAGAAGGGAGAAGAGTTGGTAAAATTAAACCCTCCGTGCCTTCGCTGAAAAAGGAGAGAGATAATAGGTGGGCATGGCCTACTAGGCCAAACCAAAACCAGAGGGGATCTTGACCATTAGGTATATAGCTAGAAAGGGAAGTTATTAGCATGTGATGTATAATTATTAGTACTATAAAACTTGCCTCAGTTATACTGATGTTTGATTTTTGATTGCCAAGTCACAACTAATAATTCTTTATTCAGGCCTAAATTTAGGTAGCCAATCGATCCAGGCACTAGCTAGGCCACAGTATTGAGGGAAAAAAAAGGAAGTACATTTTAAGTGATGATCGACATTTTAGGGAAAAGGAAATAGACCAAATAATCAAAATATTATCCTATAAATCCCAACATTTTTTTGGTGACTAACTTTAGAATAATTTGTGAATTCTTGTATGACACCCTGACGGCCTATTTATGCACAACTTTCAAAACCTAAAAAGGAGTGGGCAAAAAAGTTTATAAAAAACTTTGAAATATTAATATTCTCATAGTCATGCTATCTTGTTAAATCAGGATTAACTCGATTATAGTGATTATGAGTTTTTCACATGTTGCTGTCAAAAGTTAACTAACTAGATGTGTATTTGTGTGTCTGTGTTATTATAATATATATTGTAATAAAAAATTATTGAGAAGGAGATCATCTTAGTTGACAATTTTGATAAATATTATCAATAAAGGTTGATCTAGTTAGTAAGATGTTGATTTATAATCCAAAAAATTCTAAGTTACATTCAAATCCTATAATTGATGTGAGGACCTTGTTGGTAAGACATACTCTGATCTTGATAAGTTCTCGAGACTCAACTCACATAAGCTTTTGATTACAAAAGAAAATTGATAGTGGTTAAAAAAACGCATATCATTAGAATTAGTTATTTGTTTTAATTTAAAAAATTTTTAGAGTTGGACTGAAATAAATAAAAATTTTAATCATAATATTACATCATATTTAAACTGAAAATCGACCACCTGGTTTTTTTTTTTTTGAGCGAAAAGAGATTTTATTAAAATAATAGATGACAGAGGGGTCTTTAGAAAAAAGGAAAACAACTTAAAGATTACCTAGTGAGTTGCTTGCGAAACTCAGCAACTCTTATAATTTGATCAGTCAAAGAAAGGACTTCATTAACCAGTCTTTGAGGCTGGGTTTCTCCTTGGCTGAAGAGTCTTCTATTGCGGGCGTCGACCACCTGATCTTTTTCTTCTTGTTATTTTCCACTTGACCTATACGTCGTAAACCGAATGAGTTCTATTCAGATACAACAGCATAGGCGGCAGCATGAGTACTCATTGGACTTTTGATCTCTTGCCAGGTGTCATTGCGCTGTTTCTTTGGTTGGTTTTCCATGTTGAGACTCTTTTGTTTCATAGTGGATGGTTGATATTTTTTATTTAATACAATTTAAACACATGTAAAAGCACAAATATATCAACTAAACCTAAGACCTCATCTAAACATGGTAGGTGGCATTACCGTTAAGACAACTAGCCGTTAATATACTGATATTATTTCGATGTTCATGAAGCAAGATATATGATAGATTAAACTAGATTTTTTTATCATATGATAAAAAAAAGTTTCTTTATGGAAAGTGATAGTTAAACTCATTTAAACCTACATTCTAGTCAAATTACACTGTATCGAAAAGTAAAGTAACAAGTAGAGTGTCAACAATCTAATTGACCATTTTTCTTTGGCTCAAAATCTAACTGAGCATAAAAGCTATAAGTTACACTGAGTAAACAAATCAAAGATACGGTCAATATTGTTAGTGGTGATTTAGGTACCCAAGTTGTAGTTCGGATTATTATAATCATGATTAACTTCTAATTAAGTGTATTACTTTCTCCTCTAATTTAATTACAATTAAAATTTTATTATCTAGTTTAGGCCTTTTAATTACCCGTACTAGCATCTTTCAACCCACTAAGAACATTTCAATTATATTAGGCACTAATTTCTTAGGTGATTATTTAATTAGACTTAACTAAGTATCAAGTCTTATAGAAAGAAAGAGAAAACTAGCAATTGGTTTTGAATTTTTAATCTATTCTACTGATTTTTTTTGGCTATGTATGGATAGATATCTTTCTATTGGAGACAATTCTATTTAAAATACTATCAGGTGCTAAATGTAGACATCTCATATAATAAGAATTTAAATATTGGCTTATCACGTTATGAATGATTAATATATTGTGTTAGACTGTATCCTGTTTAGTTATTCTGCTTATCTTTTGCATCCCTAAACCATGATCAACTTCCTATGTCATGAAGCCCATATGGCTATGCTAGCAAAGTCCATGTGCCAAGAAAAGCCCAAAATTTTGAGCGCTTTATCACACCTCATAGCCGGCAAAGAGCGCACTTCATCAAGTCGACCTAATTGAGTCCATGAGAAGATTGACAGCCCACTGATGAAGAAGGGCCCAAATGATGGACACTAACAAATTTTATGGGTAGTTAGTAGTTAGGAAGTTGTCAAATGATGAGCCTGATTCAAAAAGTTTAATTGATCTGATTCATGAAGAAGCGCACAATATAATATTGCAGGTTGGTGCTCCTTCAGATTACTAAACGATGGCTTACAATTGGCATTTGGAAGTTAGACATATATCTAGAATCTACAACATGGTGGTCGATGCTTCGGCTAAAGTTTTCTTATGTTTGTCCTACACATGGGATCAGTTTGGGTATTTATCATAATAATAAACACTCTAAACTCATCAGATTTTATTTTAATAAATATAGAATCTAAAATGAGGATAATTTTTCAATTATAATTCTTTAATTTCAAAAAATAATTTTTATTTAAAAAATTAATTAAAATTTTAAATTTAGACTGTCAAGATCTAGTGAGCTAAACTGAGTACCGTAATCATCATCTCAGGACTTTAGTGCAGAAAAATAGCATTGGATTCATCCCCCCTCTTGTTTAAGCTTTTCTTTATTTTTGGCGTTTAGCCCTCTTTTGTAATAAAGGAAAAAAAAAAGAAGAAAGAAAGATGGCAAAGACATTTTATTTTCTGAAAAAAGATCGAAATGATCATATACTAAAAATGAAAGAGTAACAAATCAGACCTAATAAAAGGACAAGAGCTAGAGAGTTCAGACATACAAGTTATCAAGTTAGATAGAGTTCAAAATTAAGGGATAATTATTAAAAATGAAAATGTTTTGCTTCCTTTAATCATTTGAAACCTTTGAATAAATTGTAATAAATATTTCCATATATGTCATAATTTGAGTCATGAAGCATGCTCTAATTTGGGTAAGTTAGCAAGATCTAATTCGCCTAAATTTTTTAATATTACAAAAAAAAGAAAATCAGAATATGCTTTTTGAGCACTGTAGAGCAAAGTTAGTCGCAGTGCTTTTTATTATCTAGTTTATGAAAACTATAAGTTTGAAGCTCATAGACATAACAAGTGTTATAGGTGAAGTTAACAGTTATATAGTTCTTTTTGTCGTCATATAATTGCAATTAGTGCCGCAATATTGGATTAGATTAAATTACTAGAAGCAAGTATATTAGTTTTAGAAATCCTTTGATGACTCAAAATACAGGTGTCGATCCTTTGAGTGTGTATATATACATATACTCCTTTAGTCTTTAATATAGGATCTAATTGGGAAGTTAATATTAATGCTTTATGTAAAACCTATTTTACATGTTTATCAATTTCTTTTTAAATTAACCTATTAATATTTTCTTAACAATAATCAAGTAGAAGAAGGAAGGAAGGAATTAAGAAAGATAAATATTAACAAATTTAACTAACATCTTTAATATACTCAAATTAGTTAATTAAGTTTTACATTAAAGACCATGGGAGTACAATCTAAAAGAGCCATGACACCTTGTGTTCTTTTAAGAGTTTATAATGAATGGGTTACTTCTCAAGTGTGTTAATGACTATAGTTACTAGAAATTCAAACGCAATTACTAAGCCTATATAACACAGCTAGACTCAATACTCAAGTGAAGAAGACTACCAATCAAAAGGTGACTTAGTGGCTAGCTAAGCCATATTAGTGCATGACTAGCTAATGTGCACAAATGGCTTAGAATAAAGTTACTAAGAATTCAAATGTAATTATCAATCCTATAATTAAGTACTAGACTCAAGATTCATATGAAAATGGCCATCAGCATCAAAAGGTGAGTTAGTGAATTAGGTTTTCTTCTTGTTGTTATCTTCCTCAATCCTTATATTATAACACCTTATGGACGGTATAATTGTTTTTATATTAATCGATACAATTTCAAAAATTGATGTTTAAAACGTTAAATTATTCCTGAAACATTAAAGATAAAAATATCCTTCAAGTTTCAATTGTTCAAGCTTCATTTCCTTACGTACATAGTCAATGTGTTTGTTGAAAAAAAATTTCTAAACATGTATGGATCTTCTAATTAAAATGACTTTAGCAGTGAAGGGTGTGATTAAAACATGACGGTTTGCATTGTTTTTAACATATGGATCTCATAAGAATATAGGCCAATATTTTGTATCTGTTTGTCTCTTCACTTCTTCGTTAGTGATCCTGTTCTTCAATTTCAATGAATGTAAATGATCTTGATATTTTGTTATTTACATTACAGGAGGTACTATATTATTATATTATAGGGTGTTATGAGATATTTTACTAATTTCAATTACCCTTTATCTGGCATAGAGCATGTAAAAATTTATCCCAATAGGTATTAGTTACTCCTCCAATTCTTAATATAGAACTTAATTATTGAGTTAATTTTAGTCCTAAATATAATATTTATTTATCATATTTATCAATTCTTTTTAAATTATCCCTATTGATACTCTCTCAACTATAATCAAGTAAGAGAGGGAGGGAGGATATTAAGGAAGAAAATTACGGTGTTTTAGGAAAAACATGTCATATATCTTATAATTAACCAACTTACTTAACTTTCTTAATCTAATCAAATTAGTTAAATAGGTCTTATATTAAGAATCAAATGAATATATATATATATTTATATAACTAAATGCTTCCATTAATTAGAAGCTAAGCCAATAGTTAGAATGTTCCATAACATCAATACATTAACACAGAAAGGTTAGAATATTCGGATATTCTTACTTCAAGAGTTTTTTTGATTAAGAACTAAGCGAATCAGGTATGAAAAACTACTCTTAGGGGTGTTTGGTTCAACTCAAGCACTTTTAAGGAATGTTTTTATACAAATCGAGACAAAACATACTTTTTCGTATACTGTAAAATTATTTTTAAAATCATAGTTTGGGTTCTATTTAAACACTCCCGTATTCAATGAAAGTATGAGTTCATCATTTCATATCACCCAAAGCATTAATTTATGGCTCCATAAAACATTTATTTTGACTAACACAATCTTTTTGTTGGTACGCAAAAAAAAAAAGAAGAAGAAGAAAAAACTAACACATCTATTTTTAAATGAAAATTAAAAACAAAATTTTCAAATTTTGAGAGAAGTAACTATTGATAATTACTTATTAAACGAAAAGGATCAACAAGAAATCTCATACTCGAACAACTCGTTTCAAGTATTTAAACATTCGAAATACAGATACTTTGTTTGTCTGAAAAAATCGTATTTGCTTTTTTAAATGAGTTTGCTTTGATTCTAAACATAGAACTTCAATTCATTTTATCTTCTAAACTCATGCTTTTTTTTTTTTTATGAACTCTTCCTATTAATTGTATATATTAAAAGAATTTTTTTATCAAATAAGTAGTGCAGATGATAGAAACGGATATTTTAGGAAAACAATTTTTTTTAACAAATAACGAATACTTATTTTATTAATATTTCTATATAAGTTATTTAGTTCCTACATTTAGAACTAACATATACTTTTTTAATAGGGGAAATATCTACGCCCCTTGAAAGATACCTCATGATATTTAGTGGCCATCATTTTCTTTAAGCATTATAGCGTAAGCTACTTTAGAAGATCCTTGAAGCCTCTACAACTTTTGACTGATCCACCTTCACATTAAACAAATGTTTCATTTGAGTTGTTCAATTAAGCAATGTCCAACTATGCTACTGTATACAGTAAACATAAAGAGCCACGTGTTGACTTTATGACGCTCTTCCACGAGTAATCCTTCTATATTAGTTTACGTTACTCTATACAGTAAAAAAGCCATGTGCTGGCTAAACGATTCACCCTTCACAAATTGTGTTCCCCATATACCTCAAATACGAATCTTAAGCTGAGATTTTAGTGGTTTGTTGAATTCAGATAATCTTTAAATCACTATTCATAGATTCCAAGGTTGGTACAGAAACAAAAGTGCCAGGCATGCTTAGAGACTAGTATACTTTATTGTAATTGCTTTATAATCAACATCTAAAACATGGAAGGGTTAAGCGAATCCACCACCTGGCACAAACAGAAATGCCCCACGTTAGTTTTTGATTAGATCGACAAAGATTACGTTGTCCTCACTGAAAGGCTATTATATTGGCTGGGTTTATAAAATTTTGGGGATTAAAATAATTGTGATGTATATATTACATAAGCATGCAAAAATCATTTCAAATGTGGGGAAAATCATTCTTGTAAAAAATTGCATTTATATAATTATTGATAACTACTTGATTACTAAATTTTTTTCATCCCAAAATCAACTATTGTTTTCTTATATACATTTCACGTTTGATTAATTTGTAATTACGAATTTAATCTGTGAAAGTCCTTATACCCACTCGCTCCATTTTGATTAAGAGGACTTTAGCCATGAAGAAAAGTTTAGATGATCGCTGTGCTGACCTCACATTGAAGAATACAATGGAGATTTGAATTCAAAGTTCTTGGGTTCTGAATAATGCCTACAAGACAATTATTGGGCTGTCCCACTAAAGACAGGTAGGTGTCTATATATACATACATATATGGGCAAGAGAATAAACCAAGTCATTCATAGAATCCATTAGAGAGAAGAACAGAGATTGGAGTGAAATTGAAAGCGTGGTGCCCATCATGAGATTGAGAGGCTCAAAGAACGAGTGGAGGAAAGGCCCTTGGACTCATGAAGAAGATAAATTGCTTACTGAATATGTCAACTTGCATGGCGAGGGAAACTGGAGTTCCGTATCAAGATTTTCAGGTGATTAATTAATTATATATTTTGGTTCTAAACAGAAGATGATTGGAGAGTGCCAGCTAGAAAGGTGAAGATGGAGAAAGAACGGCCACTTAAGTTCTAATATATTCTCCATTTTCTTATTAATTGAGTCTTCTTTTTATAATTTAAAAGGAGCATGAAATGCAAATATAGACTAGTCCAATATTTACTAATATCTTTGTGTGTGTGTGTGTATACATATGTTTCAGGGCTGAATAGGAGTGGCAAAAGTAGCAGGTTGCGATGGGTGAACTATTTGAAACCTGGACTCAAGAAAGGCCCACTTACACCTCAAGAAGAAGGCATCATTATGGAGCTGCATGCTGTGCTGGGTAACAAGTAATACAATATATCTAATTATCTGTGTGTGATCTATAGAGTGTGTGTGTGTGTAACTGCTCTACGTACTCAGTCACGAACTGCGAACTATGTAACTTAGTTCTTTGCAAGTGAGATTATCTCTTGTATATTATATGTATTGGGTAATTTATTAGATGACTTTTCCGGCAAAAAAAAAAAAACATTAAATGACGTTGGTGAGTTGATATCTATGAATCGTGCATTTGAGACTAGACTACTTCCAAAACCAAAAAATAAATTATCCCGAGCAATGTTTTGGTATGCAAAAATCTATTTTCTTAAAAAAAAAAAGGATAATTACATTGCTTTTGATTGTCATATATTGTCAGCCAACGTACTTTTCCATTTTCTTTATGAAAAACACTTTTAAGCATACTAAATATTGCCTTAGCTTTTATACCTACCAAGAGAGAGAGATTGGATGATATATAACATGTATTTGATTGTGTATGATGACAGTGATTACATACAACTTATGTCATAATAAGAACCTTGAAAATTGCAGGTGGTCTACAATAGCTAGCTACTTGCCTGGTAGAACAGACAATGAGATCAAGAACTATTGGAGAACCCACTTCAAGAAGAAAGATTACAAGTCCTCTCACAATAAGATCGTCGAAAATCGAAGAGCAAAGATGCTAAGTAACCATCAAACAGTTCAAGATAAACAACCTGAAGAATATGATACAAAAAGCATATCGTCTCATGCGGAGGCAAAAAATGAACCAGGCAATACAACCGAGACACCCGAAAACAAAATGCAGGAGATCATGGACTTAATTCAGAACCCAAATTTCGAAGATCAGTTTTACACACCTTCAATGTGCCAAGAGACGTACTTTCCATCATCCATATGGCAAGAAACTGCAGGAGATGATAGCTTGTGGGTTAGTTTATGGGACCAGCTTGATGCATGAACCACAGTTCAGTATAAAACCACGATAGAACTTCACGTACTCTTCAATGACATATCTCCAGGGATCGATCAAGTCTACAATTTTAATTTGATACATTAATTAATTGTAATTCTTCTATTGGATATTGAGTTAGTCCTTGATGTCTCTTTCATCCTTTTTTGGAAGAATAATTCAGTGATTTCAAGTTCGTTGTGAGAGGAATAGGTTATGCAAAACTGTACTTCGAATCCAGAGTGCCATGTATTGTTAGTTTGGTAATGCAATGTGTAACGAATATGCTCTCGGTTATGATTCCCCTTCCTTTTTGTTCTGTATGTTTCAAAGAATTTGCATCTAAATTAAAAAGAAACTACACCATCTTTAGAGTATTTTGTTTTTGAAAATTCATAAAAAAACTACACGACTTTTTGCCCATGAGATATTAAAATGTCACTCTTCTATTTAAAATGTAATGATAAAAAGAAGCAAGAAAAAAGAACATTTGGAAAGTAGAGGAAATTTACGATGCTGCTACACATAACCAGTTTAGGTACTCACCACTTTTATGAGTACCCTAAAGTCATTAGATCTGAACCATTCAAATTTGATTTTGATGGTCCAGATTTGATTATTTTATTTTTAGTTTTCTAAAATAATTATTTTAATGGGTATATAATTAATATAAAAATAATTTCTTAACTATCATTTTTTCTTCAAAAAAACTAATTTTTTTCTATTTTAAAAATAAATAATTAAAAATTTTAATTCTAAAATGTTCAGATCAAATCTAGACGATTCAGATATAATAAGTTTAGAGTGCTTATCACCTTAATGAGCAGCTAAACTGGTTGCATTGTTACACATTCCAAGCTACCCTACAAGTTTAATTTCTCAAATAATTTTCTGAGTTTTCTTTTATAGCGAAACTGTATTATTCTCAGCACCACAAGTCCCCAAAGGTTTCATCCATGCCTTGGCCTTTCAACTTCAAATTAAAATCTTCATATGCTTGGTTTTTCCACCCAAAAAAAAAAAAAGAGTTCTTCACAAAGACAATAGTAGATTTGTTGTCACACAACACTCTTCATTCTGCTCAACCTTAATGTTTGAATTCTCATCTCTTTTCCGCAACTTGAAGAAAGTTAACCTACTCAGCTCATCTTAGCTGAGAATATCACTTTAGTCTCACAAATAAAGATGGGATTTTTTTGGCTCTTTTTTTTTTTTTTTTTTTGCTAAACTAACTAGCATATCAAAAGAATAAATGAACATCCAAAAGGGGCTTTAATTGGGTGTTTTGAAAATTTCTTATGACACTAACCTTTTATTTAGATGGGAAGTAAATCAGGGAGGAAATAATATCAGGAGAAAACTCTCTAAAGTAGTAAATTTTTTTTACCATTTCTTTCGAAAGTTTTCAGTTTTGGTGTTCCCTTCCCCTTATTTTCCTCACTTTTCCCTCCCTCCAAACATAGCCTAAAGAAAGAACAATGTAAAGGTCAAAATAACCCATAAACAAATTATATACACAAAGATAAACACAAGAGCAACAAATAGAAGAAATTAAGAAATGGAAGCACAACAGATTCGCCATCATTTAATCTAATCACCTCACGTATATGTCTAGTCCCCATGATTGATTTTCCACTATGTCTTCAGAAAGAATAAAAAACTAGCTTTCACTAGCCTCAATGTTAGACAAACTCAAAACGAAGTGTGAAAACCTATTTAATTTCCACTCTCTAACATGGTTAAACCCAATCGCCCACTTAAGGATACCTCCTACTTGAGTAGTCTCACAAAGAATATACTCTTCCTGTTCTAAATTTAAAAACCATTTTGTAGTGTAATTTACACTACAAAATGGCTTACATTTAGCACTGAAGGAAGTAATATATATTTCAAGTGAAATCTCTTGCTAAGAGTGGTTGTGCCAACGAAGTGTCAAATAGAGGTACATGAGAGCTTTAATCTAGAAATAAATGAAACAAGGTAAAATAATGTTATACTCACTACAAAAATATCACTTTTAAGTGTCAAATAGCGGCGACAAAAAAAGTTGCCACTAAAAGTAAAGTGGGACTTTTTAGCGGCGACATAAAAGTCACAGCTGAATGTAGGACTTTCTGCGGCGACTGCATGTGGTCGCCGCTAAAAGGTACAACCTTTGGCGAAGACAAAAAATGTCACTACTCAAAGTATGACTTTCAGAGGCAATATTTTTTGTCGTTGCTAAAAGAACTTTTAGCAGCGACATAAGAGAGTCGCCCCTGAAAGTACTTTCTGCAACGACAAAATTTCACTGCTGAAACATACTTTCAGCAACGACATTTTAGTCGCCGTTGAAAGTGTTTTTCAAATTTATTTTATTATTTTTCATTTTTATTAAAATTTATTATATTTATATTGTAATTGTTTTTATTGATATAATTAACTCTAAATAACTGAAGCTTTTTTATGTATTATTGTGTTAGGAGGAGAGTTAGAGAGAGATAATGTAGTGAGTGAGGGAGAAAGGAGGAGGTAGAATGGGTGGGGTGTGTATGAGATAGAGATGTTATAATTATATTTGTAAGATAGAATTAAGAATGTGTGTGAGGAATAGGGTGCAAGCATACATGAGAGAGATATGTACGTTTGAGATATAAGGAAAGATGGGAAGGTAGTGAGAGAGAGAGAGATGTAATATGTAATTAAAATATAATTGAAAGTGAGATAGTGTGTGAGAGAGAAATACATTATAATTGAAAGGGATAGCATAGTTAAGTTTATGAGGGAGAGATGATTATAGTTAAATTAGTTTGAGTGTACTTAAATGAGTGATAATATTTGATGATGAAGATTTGCATGAGAAAGATGAGTGGAAAATAATATAATTAAAGGAGATAATATAATTAGATGAGTACAAATTTCAAATGAACAAATTTAAACTTGATTTCTTATCGTTATTAAAAGATCATGATCATGTGATCCCCATTTAAAATAATTTGGAAAGGTAATAAAAAATGTTATAGCTTAAATATATGAATCAATATAGTATAAATATATAAATGAATTCGAATAAACTATTCATTTTGCTCCTTCAAATATTATGACTTGTTGATTGATGGTGATTAACTCTAAGTAACTAAAATCAATGCAGCTACTTAATAAAAAATTATCAAATACATAATAAAAAATTTCACCTTTTCTAATCTTAGTGAAATACTACATCCAATCTTTAATATAAGAGTTCATTTGACTTTTATTTTAGTCCTAAATATAAGACCCCAATCCACTTTGTCTCTCGTATTTATTCTTTTTTTTTTTTATGATAGTTCTTGTAATAATAGTAGTTCTAGCTAATACACTTGATTAGCAAGGATATTTTAGGAAAGACAATACATATTTATTACAAATAACTAACTTAACTAATTTTCTTAATCTACTCAAATTAGTCAACTAGCTCTTATATTAACGACCAGAGGTAATAAAATACTACTATATCTCAAATATATCTCATTTAACCATAGATTATGTATTTATTATTTTTTACCAATAATTTAAAATTTAGATATTTATTTTATTATATATATATTTTTGCTGAATTTTATTTTATATATTATATGGCCGTAATTAAGTTGATTTGAAATTTGATTATATAATTTATCATTTTAATGCTAAGTATGATTTTTTACAATAACAGTTTTGTTTATTACTTATTTTTGACACATATGCTGATAAATTAAATTAATTAAAGTTCTAATTTTTCTATTAAAGTAAACATTTAATTTTATTTTTAGATGTGTGTGAAAAATTATATCCCTCCACAAAATTTGCATATTCCCTCCATTTACAAAGGTAAATAGTATTTTACCTCCACAAATTTCACAGATTCCCTCTATTTAGGGCCTTTTCTCCAATTTCCTTCTTTTAAAAAATTACTTCAACATCTTAGGGTTTATTTCACTTATAAAAACCTCTTCACCTCACATCGTCTACCCCTCCAGGGAAAGCGCCTCCATTCCTCCTCCTAGCTCAAACCAAATCGCACCTGAACGTGAAGGTTTTGAGACTGGGAATGTTGGCCTTCCATTCACGTTCTCATCTTCGTTCACATTCTTCGATCTCCTCTCCGGCGTTCAAATTCTATTGCGTTCTCTTGGCATCCTTCATTTCCGTCACTACAAAAAAAAAGGCCATTTACTAGCGGTACATTTCTAGCGGTTAAATAAAACCACTACAAATTCAAAAATTTCTAGCAGTTTTCATAGAAACCGCAAGAAATCTGAAGCACTTTGACCAGAAAGAAAGTAGGCCCCACACATTTCTAGCGTTTATGACTAAACCGCTAGAAAGTTACCGCCACAACTATTCGTGCGTTTTGGAGCGAAGTTGACGCCATATTTCCAGCATTTAATTTCTAGTGGTTTTGTTGCTGGAACCATTAGAAAATACAAATTGTCGTTGCATTTTCTAGCTGTTTCATAACCATTAGTAATTTCAACTAAATTTCTAGCGGTCTTTTTTTGAAACCGCTAGAAATTTTTTATTTTTCCGGCGTAGTTGTGACACGTGGCTGCATGCAGGTGGTGGTGGATATAAACCGCTAGAATGTCTAACGGTTTGATTAAAACCGCTAGAAGTTTCTAGTGGTTCCCTGAAAACCGCTAGAAAATTGCGGCCTATATATACACCCCACTGCGTCATTTTCACTGTTTTGGCGAATTTTGAAGCGAAGCTCTGCCAAATTCTCTCCACAAAGTATATCCAGATCCAGATCCAGATCCATATTTTTAGATAAGGATAGAAGTTTATTTATAAATAATTTTTGTTTTTATTTATTTTATTATATTTTTAATATTGAGTTTAATAGACTGGTTTAATTTAGTTAGAGTTAATAGAAATTTTTTTTTATAGTAGACTAGTTTATATAGAGTTAATAGAAATAGTTATTTTTTTAACGAGTTAACGACAAATTTAAATATAGGAATATCTGTTTTTCAATTATTATTATTTAGAGTTAATAGAAATAATTATTATTTGATATAATTGTTTATTTTTAATAATTGTTAGTTGTAAAATATATTTTTCATTATAATTGCTATTTGCTATTATTAGGATGAGTCGTCGATCAGGGAAGGAGCCGGTTGATCCTAAGAGAGGAGGACCCAATGAGGATCATGGTGGTGGGGCTCATGATGCTGGTGAGCCATTCCCGAGCATTCATGACTACGATCTGAATGAGGAGGATATCCTGAACTTCATGGAGCATGATGATATCCAGCGGATTGAGGAGGCTCATTTCTCAGGGGATGAACAACCCCATGATGATGCTAGTGAGGAGGAGGAGGAGGAGGAGGAAGCAGGTTCAAGGAAATGAGAATCCCCATAATGAGCACATCTTGCTCCCAGACGCCAGACTAGTTTTGAGGTAGAATTTGAGGGTAAGTATTTATTTATTTATTTTAAATTTGACAAGTATTTAATTTATATAAAAATTGTTTTAATTAATTAATATATAATTAATTTCTTAATTAAATTTTGCAGACTTTGAGGGAAACAGGTTCTATAGGAGGCTGACAACCAAAAGCTATCCATGACGACGAGCGAACGGGTGGTTGTGCCACTGAATGAATTGGGCCAACCGACCAAGGAAGGTGGCCAGCTGTATAATAAGTATGTGTGCCTTCTTAATCAGCAGTCGACCATGTTCCCCATTTATGTGAAGGATTGGAAGAAAATCATTGCAGAGAAGAAGCAGCAAGGTTGGGAAATGATAAAGGTAATATAAAATTATTATTTATAATTTTTTTAATTTAATTAATTTGTTATTTATAATATTTTTAAATTAGTTAAAGGAATATATATTTTTTATTTAAATTACTTAATTGTTTGATTATGATGATTTGTTATTGATGTAATTTATTTTTATTTATAATATTTTGAAATTAGTTAAATGAATATACATATTTTTATTTAAAGTACTTAATTGTTTGATTATAAATTTTTATTTATTCAAATAATTTATTACTTATAATATTTTTAAATTAGTTGAATGAATATATATTTTTATTTAAATTACTTAATTGTTTGATTATGATGATTTGTTATTGATGTAATTTATTTTTATTTATAATATTTTTAAATTTGTTAAATGAATATACATTTTTATTTAAAACACTTAATTTTTTATTATAAATTTTTATTTATTTAATTAATTTATTACTTATAATATTTTTAAATTAGTTGAATGAATATATATTTTTTATTTAAAACACTTGATTGTTTGATTATAAATTTTTATTTATTTAATTAATTTATTACTTATAATATTTTTAAATTAGTTGAATGAATATATATTTTTATTCAAATTACTTAATTGTTTGATTATGATTTGTTATTGATGTAATTTATTTTTTATTTATAATATTTTTAAATTAGTTAAATGAATATATATTTTTTATTTAAATTGCTTAATTGTTTGATTATAATTTGTTATTTATTTAATTTATTTTTTATTTATATCAGCGAAATGAATATAATTCTTTATTTTCTTAATAACAGAGTAAATTTATTCTGGGGGAGGAGTTGAGGGCGGATACGATTAAGAGATTTGGGGTGGCATAGAAGAACAGGAAGGTTGACCTGTGGCGAGAGAAGAAAGGTGACGGGACGAGGCCCTTGCAGGAGATACTGACAGATATACTTGGTGGAGTCCCAGAGCAAGATTGGTTGAGTTATGTTTATTTTAAGATGTCGGCTGACCAGATAGTATGATAGTATTGCATTAATTATAATTTTTTTTCATTTTTTGTCCAATTTGACTAATTTAATTTTTTTTACATTTTGTTTCAGGCTTTTTCCCAGAGAAATACTAGAAGCGTCAGGCAGCAGACAATGCGTTATAGGGCTGGATCCAGGAGCTTTGCTATCACCTATGACGCGATTGTAAGTACTTGAAAAGAATTTGTTAAATGTGTATATGTATTTAATTTGTAATTAATAATTTCTTTCGTTTCATTTACAGAGGAAAAAGACACGGCAGGAGCAGGGATACACGCCTACCTATGGTGAGATGTGGCCAACTCTGTACAAGCCTTGAGACGGGTCTCCTGCTTCAGATGAGGTTGAGGAGATAGCGGTAAGTAATCAATTAAATATTAATATCATATTGTAGTATAAATATTATTTCATACTAATTAATATTTTTATATTAATTTTGATAGGCGCGGATGACTCAGGTCGATACTGAGCTGCAGGAGTGTCAAGGGTCTACCTTGGATCCCACCGCCTCACTTTTAGCGGGTCATGGCCGAGCGTAGCACCTTGGTTGAGTTAGCGGGCTCGGTCTTGGACCCACACTGACTAGGTTGCCCCGCTTAGGTTGCACTAGCCCTTCATACACTACAAGGAGCTCTCAGTCAGTAGCATCGTCCCATCAAGCGAGCACAGGAGTGAAGTGGCTGGGTTCCTCACCCTCAGACGAGCTACGAGAGGTGATCAGGCAAGAGGTGGCAGCCATAATAGAGGCAAGGATGGAGGAGCGTGATTGTCAGTTCTAGTTACAGCTTGACCAGTTGAAGGCAGCTGTTATGGCTATGCGTGATGTGGTGATCAGTTTCGCTCCAAACATCCTGATTCCCAAGATCCCTGACATATGCCTGCCACCAGTCCAGCCCTTGCATGACCAGCAGCCAGTCTACCCCAGCACGATCAATAGCCTGCCCACCCCCAGCAAAACCAACAGGAGGATCTAGCGCTCGACGAACATGATGTATCAGTGGTTTTGGTGGAATCGTGTTCATTTTTCAAGAAGTTGTGTGCGAAGGTCTTGATAACAGAAGAGCTTGATCAGCTACAAAATAAAATAATTCTTACACTTTATCACTTGGAGATGATATTTCCTCCATCATTCTTTACTGTTATGGTTCACTTGACTGTCCATCTTGTTCGAGAAGCAAAGGTTGCTGGCCCAGTTCACTATCGATAGATCTACCCTATAGAGAGGTACTAGATTATCTTTTATCCCCACCTCTTTAAATTTCACATTGTTATTTCATTTGCTCACAATTATTAATGGAATATTAACTTACATGTACTTGGAAAAATTAAAATCATATGTTAGGAATAAGGCGTGGCCTGAGGTGTCAATAGCAGAAGGTTATTCCAAAGTTGAGGTCCTAACTTTCTGTTTAAGGTACTTTGATGACATGGAGACATCTTTTAACCGCTCGCGTCACGTAGATGATTCTCCTCCTGGTCCTTCCACGTCAACTTTATTTCCTCCTGTAGGGAAACTAGTTGGAGGATATGAATTCTTAAGACTCACTCCCACATAGAAACTCCAGACACATAGACGTGTTTTGATAAATTGCAGCCAAGTTGAACCCTTCATGCAGTAAGTATTATATAAGCTCACTAACTTTTACACTTTATATTTGTTTCTCACTGACTCTTGTAACAAATTACACTTCACTTTAGTGAGTTTAGAAGTTACCTTAGGTAGAAGCTACGGGGGCATGCACGTTCCGCTAACATTGATAAAAGAGTCCACAAAAAGTTTTCTGGTTGGTTTACACGTCAAATACGTAATGACAACAGCCCATACACAGATGAATTCAAAGCTTTTTCCCTTGGTCTGTTAGACCATGCACAAAGGTTTACTGCATATAATGTCAATATCTTCAAGTTCTGTACAATTGGACGTGATCAGGGATTGCTCACACAAAACTCTGGAGTTTGCGGGACATTCAGGACGAGATATTATGCTAGCAGCAGTGACGGCGATATACGCTTTGGAGGCGTTCCTTACTATGGAAAGCTAATTGACATCATTGAGTTAAGTTACCAGCTTTTCACCATAACTCTGTTCAAGTGCTCCTTGGCAAATACGACAACTTCACGGGGACTCGCTACTGACCACTTGGGCATCATTTCTGTTAATTTCTCTAGACTTATTCATACGAGGGAATCTGAAGATGATGAGCCATATATTTTTGCCTTCGAGGCACATCAGGTTTACTATGTCAAGGACCAGAAACATAAAGACTGGAATATGGTCGTTCACCTCAAGCCACGGGATCTTTATGATATGGGTAATGGCGACATTACTTACGACAGCGAATCCTTCCAACCCACAAATTTTGAAAACTTCTTTCCTCAAGGAGACAATAATTTGGCCTTTATCAGGTATATGACTTTTATTAAATTATTTAAATAATTAACTACTAATTACTAATTTTTTCTAAATATATTATAATTCTAACAATAATTTTTTTAATATCTCCTTTCAAGAAGGATGATGATCAAGAATAGCAGTTTCAAAATTTTTTATCATTCAGATAATTTCTTTTTCATAAATAATTTATACAAATTAAAATTAGCTCATTTTTTTAAAAATTAAAAATTTGCAATTTCTAGCAATTAGAAAACTGCTAGAAACTGTAAATAAATAAAATTGTTTTTATCATTCAAAAATTTTTATCATTCAAATAATTTGTTTTTCATAAATAAATATGTATAAATTAAAATTAGTTTAGTTTTTTAAAAATTAAAAATTTGTAATTTCTAGTGGTTATAAAACCGCTCGAAACTGCAAATAAATAACAATATATTGGCTCAGTTTTTTAAAAATTAAAAAAAAATGCAATTTCTAGCAATTCTAAAACTGCTAGAAACTGAAAAACCGCTACAAAATGAATAAAACCGTTGCAAATAGTAAACAACCGCTAGAAACGTCTTGCTAATCTTTATAAATACCATATCACCTCCTCATTCATTTACCCCATCTCTTTTCCTTCCTCTCCTCTTCTTCTTTATAATTCTCTATTTTCTTCTTACTCTCACATGTGGTGATTTTTTCCTCTTCTTTATACGGTAAGATGGTATTCATTTTATAAATATTAATTTCTTTCATTTATCTTTATTTATAATTTACTAACATATTTATCTATCTTTTTCTTTCAGATTTTTCTTTTTCACATTTGTCATGCCTCCTCAACCGATTCAACATAAGAGTTAAGGTTCAATATTTTAAACTATCCCATCTCCAATTCAACTATCTTATTAAATTAAAAATTCAATTTAATTCAATTCATTTGACATAATCATAATTTAATTACCTATATTATTTATCAAAAAATTCAAATATATAACATCTAATACATTAGTAAATATACATATTAACAAAAATTCTCTAATATAATCTATTTAATGGTTTTTTAATTTATAATATTATATTTTTTAACAATAAAACATTTGAATTTTTTTTTTCACCAGGAATGAACTTTGTAGCGGTTTAGGAACCGCTAGAAAATTTTAAAAAAGAGGGAAAATTTTGCAAAATTCAAATTTGGTTGCACCTAGCGCCAGTTTTCTAGCAGTTAATAGCTGCTAGAAATTTTTGGTGCCAATTTGAAAATTTTGTTTCCTGGCAAAGACGGATTTTAGTACAAAACTTTCTAGCGGTTTTGGCGCCAATATGAAAATTTCCTTTCCCGGCAAAATGCAATTTCGTCTAAAACTTTCTAGTGGTTTCTGCAATTGCTAGAAATATTTTTTTTTAATTTTCTAGCGGTTTTTAACACTAGAAATGTCATCTCATTCACCTACGCTTGCTTGTTTTTTCTGACAGTTAGTGTAACCGCTAGAAAGTTTTTGGCATTTTGACCACACTGCATAACGGTTTCCTTAACCACTAGAAAACTGTTTCTTACACTTGATTTTCTAGTGGTTAGACAAACCGCTACAAATGTTATTTGTTGCGATTTAAACTGCTAGAGACGTCATAATTTAACCGCTAGAAAATACATATTTTTTTGTAGTGCGTCTTCGGTGTTCAGATTCGTTAATGGGTAGCTTCTTGGCATTCTATTTCTCGTTTTCATCTTCTGGTTCAGATTCCCTTTAAGATCTCATTCTATTTGTGGGTTATTTTTTATTTTCAAGTTTCATATCTCTTTTTCGGCTGTGTTGAAAATTTTTCTATTGGTACTAACTGATTGTCTTCACTTGTGACACTGCATAGAATCAGCACTTGATTTGGTTGATTGGATTCTCTGCAATTCATTCTACGAGATGGAATTTGGTAAGTATTTTCTTTTCTGGATGTCAAATGTTTTAAGTAACTTCTTTTGTGGAGGTTTCCTTATGGCTAGAATTAGAGTTATTGGTGTACATGAGTCTCTGTTTAACAAGTATGGCGGCTGCAGATTACTATACGATCACATTTTGATGCTTTGCTTGGTTTTTTGGATGTTTATATACTGCTATGTGATTTTTATCTGAAATTCTGAATCCTGTAAAGTAGTAATCTGTGTCCCTGCAGGGGTTGTTAGGAAAGTTGTTTCCTTTCTTTGTTATTCAAGCTTCCATACAAAAATTTCAAAACCAAGAAATAAATAAATATATTTGGACCATCAGAGCCGAATAGAGGTTCATGGGTGGGTGAATTTATTGTAGTTTAATTTGCTTTATTCTGTTACTATTTTGATTTGGCACCTTAGCTTTCTTGAATGACATTCAAATATAATCATCTAACAACTCAAACAGCTTACATAAACTTTAACCCATGCCCTCTATTTTATATTATGATGTTCATTCTGTTTTGACTTAAAAGCATAATGGATGATTAGAGAAGATAAAAAACATGGCATTGAATAGAACCTGTAAAAAAATTCTGCCTCTGGTCTTCAGCCTATTATTAACGGTATAAAAAATGGTACTTCTCAGAATTTTTTGTATGTTTTAAAGGATGAGAACACTAAGTTAAAAATCTATTGTCTTTGGACTATCAGACTTTGCTAAACTAGTTTTTCCTTTATAAAGAGGAAAGTGAAATGGATTGTACATAAATCTTATAAGAAGGGCATTGGAACTATGATACTAGTGAAAATTTGGTCTATTGGATTTTAATAAAATCTTATATAGGTGAAGGTTAAGTTGATGCAATTATATATATATATATATATTTTTTATAATTTTGCTATTCATATAAAAATTATGATATTTTGTTTCTTGTTTTTGTTCTATTTCTATCTATTCCTTTCTCTCAATGCTCATGAGTATCGCTTATCTCTTTACATGTGCACTTTAATTTTGCAAAATAGTTTGCCATGAATAAGGTTGATTTATGCTTGTTATTCTGAGTACTGCTTGGGTCAGCAGTTTTGGAAAGAAGTTTATCATGAATAAGGTTGATATTTATGCTTGTTATTTTATTTCTCGAAGATTGCTTTCAAGGGAAAAAGTAGTTAGTTTATTGTTGTCGATTGGAACATTAAGTATTGCTTCATGTATATTTCGTATGGATTTTATATATTATAATGTTTGTGATTTTTATTTATTCATTAGCTAATTTATGGCTCAATTTGTTTCTCCACAGTGACATTCAGTTTGCTATGACCTCAGCTCCAACCGCTTGTGACCCCAACAATGGTTCTTGATAGTTTAGCAATTTGGGAGATTTAAGATTTGTTGGGATTATCTTTATTGATGTATTTATCTTTCCATTGTATAATTTGTGTACTCTCTTTAATGAAATTAAATTATTTTTATGATTGTAAGAAATTATGTGAATATTGTATTTGATATATTACTAACATTAATGGTTAATTTTCTCATATAGCATGTATAGTGATTTTAATTTAGTTATTCATTATTTTCTTTTGATATTTATTAAAATAATATATATTTTAAATTTAACAATTTAATTTATATATTTTTAAAATATTTTTTTTACTTTTAGCGGCGACTATTAATGTCGCCGCCAAATGTTACCTTTAGTAGCAACAATTTAGTCGCCGCTGAAAGTAAATTTAACAATTTAATTTATAATTTATATATTTTAAAAAAAATTACATTTAGCGGCGACTAAATTGTCACCGCTGAAGGTAACGTTATGCGGTGACATTAATAGTCACTGCTGAAGGTAGCCTTTAGTGACGACTTATTGTCGTTGTTGAAAGTATATTTTTGACGGTGACTTAATTTTTAATGGCAACATTTTTTAGTTTTAGCAGTGACTTTTCAGCAGTGGTTTTTTTTGTCACCGCTGATAAGTATCAGCAACAGTTGCTACAACAACAATTTAGTGGCTACTTTTTGTTGCCGCTAAAAACTTTCAGTGGCGACTTTTTGAAAGTCGCCACTAAAAGTCAATTTTGTTCAATGCGCGCGTACACACATATGTGCTTCCAAACTTAGCTTGAATTATGCAGGTGTTTATAGATTTTCTATAGTTTTCAACCATTATAAACGTTAACTTGACATTGTTTTAAGAAAATAGTCATCAATTTATACCACATTATTTACAGGAAAAAAAACTATAACACACTATTTCAAGGCTAATATGGTCCACTATTGCCTTTTCAATTAATATAATAATTACAATCATCATGAACGTACATTTAAAAATAAACTATAAGATACACAGAATATTAGAAAGGGAATTACATTATACAAACATTATTGGCGCAATATGAAAAGTAAAATATTGATAATCCAACACATCACCTTCCGTCATTCAAGTTACTCAACACATGATCAATGCTAAACGCACCCGTGTTTCTATAATTGATACTATCCCGACTTTCATTAACACCAGATGTCTCCCCAAGCAATGGTTGAATTTCTTCTGAATTATTATCATTGTTTACCCATGAATGCTTCCTTGTCTTCCTTATTCCCTCTAGCTCCATTGCAACTTCTTTCATGCTTGGCTCAATGAGAGGAAGGAGAGGGGAGGGATTTTAATGGAGGGAAGGGGAGGGGAGGGGAGTGGAAGGATTTTAATATTATCTTGTTTGGATTTATAAAAAAAGAGGGGGAGGGGAGGGAAAAATATTTTAATATGGACAATTTTGCTCTTATTTTATTTAAGGTGTGGGCATAATGGTCACAACATGACAAAATATAGACATAATGGTCACAACATGACAAAATATGGGCATAATAGTCATAATATGACAAAATATTGCCCTTTCCCTCCAAATCCTCCCAATTTTGGAGGGGAGGTTGAGAAGGGGAGGGGAGGGGAAATTTTAAAAATTTTTCCCTCCCCTCCTAAAATTTGTGTGTTGCCAAACAAGGGGAAATGATTAAAATCCCTCCCCTTCCTTCCCCTCCCTCCCAAATCCCTCATACCAAACACACCCTTAAGCATCTCTCAGCAAGGGAGGCCACTTCCCTCAGCATCTCCTTATTATTTTCATCGTTCATTATGCGAACTTCAAGTAGTTCAAACAATTGACCTCTCTTCAAGGATGAAAGGAAATACTTGGCAAGACATCTTTCCTCTTCTGGTTTATCAAATGAAAGAGCTTTCTTCCCTGTCAGTAGCTCCACGAGCACCACTCCAAAACTATATACATCACTTTTCTCCGTGAGTTGGCTCGTTTGCATGTATTCTGGATCCAAGTATCCTAGAGTTCCTTGTACCATTGTGGCTAATTCTCTTTGATCAAGGGGAACCAACTTAGAAGCTCCAAAATCAGACACTTTGGCTGTGTATTCTTCATCTAAAAGTATGTTAGAGGTCTTGACATCTCTATGGATTATGGGTATGCAGGCACCAGAGTGCAGATATGATAGTGCTTCTGCTGTCTCTGCTGCTATCTTCAAATGTGTTTCGCAAGACATCTTGGAAGCCTTCTCTTCATCGTGAATGTGACCATAAAGGGTGCCGTTGTTGACAAGCTCATAGACTAACAAAGGAATTTCAGTTTCTAAACAGCATCCAAGTAGTTTCACCACGTTCTTATGATTTATTTGTGAAAGGACAATGATCTCGTTGATGAACTGTTCAATTCGGTTTTGATCCAAGAGTTTCGACTTCTTGATTGCGACAATTTTTTTGTCCGTCAGTGATCCCTTATAAACAGTTCCATATCCTCCTTCTCCAAGAATTGAGCTATAATGGTAGTTGTCGGTTGCCCTTTTTAATTCCTCTGTGGTGAAAATTTTAACTGTTTGGGAGGAAGCTTCTTTAACAGAGAGTCGTTGTTGCATGATGAAGCCACCATTTTGTTGAAACAATTTTTCCTTTTGCTTGATCAGATTCCACTTTTGGTATATCAAGTACAGCCAAGACACACAAACAACCAAAGCGACAATGGCTCCACTTGTCCCTACATATCAGTATTGAAGAATAGGAAACATTTTAGTGGTGGACTCTACACACACACACACACACATATATGGAGGAATGACACTTTAAGACCAATATTTCAATTCAATACAGCATGAGACAAAAAATAGAAAAAAATTCCACTAAAATAATTTTGGCTGTGAATAAACAAATAAAGTTACACAATTACCTTTTCCCCTTAATTTTTTCACGCTGGAGTTTGATTGATTGTGCAAGTTATTATATAGCCAGTCAATAGTAAATTGTAAAAGACGAGCATCAAACTTTGCAACAAGTACTTCCAAATTTTAGACTATTCAAATTTAGAGACTAATTTTGATATTGATAGAGGTCTAAGAATTTCACAGTGAGTTTCCTAATTTTGATATTGACACACACACACACACACACATATCTGTGTGTGTGAAAAACTTACGACAGATATTTCAACCTTATGGATGACCATATTAATTGGCAATTGTTTTTCCAAATTTTGGCATGAAAAATTTAAAGAGAAATAGTGATTATGTAATTTTATATGAGTATTATTAATGTAAAAACTACTTCTTTGGCCCAAAAAAAAAGCGCTACTTAACTAATTTAAATCAATTTAAAAATTAATAATTTATTAATTCTAACAAATGGGACATGATTTCTCTACGTTAGATTATATGGGTTTCTAATAAATTAGATAATTAGTTTGAAAAAAATGATAAATATGAGGAAAAAAGTGGGTTAATTAAGGTCTTACACTTCGGAATAAAATCATCTCCCTAACTAGTTAGTCTAACATTAAGAACCAGATGAGCATTAAGTGCGAAAGGTCTTTTGCCAAAATTTTGTTTCCAAATATCAAATTAATGAAATGTAATATGCTAATTGTCAAAGTTGTATTATGACCAAGTTTTATTTAAAGATTTATTGCAATTGTGTTTTAGAGGCATAAAGTTGTTAGTTTAGAACTAAAACTTGTTAATTGCGTAACTGAATTTATTTATTTTCAATGTTGTATTGTAATAAACTTTTATTCAAAGACTTACACAAGTGTGTTATGAAAATAAAAAAATATTAATTTAGAATTGAAATGTGTTAACTGTAAAATAAAACATATGTTAATTTAAAATTCTTCTCTTTTAGTTTCTAAGGCAATGAAAAGGGTATTAGAATCATTTCATAAAATTTTTAAATCATTTTTTGGATCATGTGACCTAATTAGGAATTTGACAAATTTAATAACCTAAATAAAAATTTGGATTATTTAAGTGTCTTTTTAAAAAAATTTCCTTTCTCCCAATCATATACACCCCTCCGTAAAATGGAGAAAGATAAAGTTAGAAAAAGTTACGCACAGGTCCCAAGTAACATAAATTACTACTAAAAGGTCCTGTAAAATCCTCAAACAACTAGGAAGTCTTAAGGGGCTTGAAACAACTAGGAGATTCAAAATGTCTAATTACTATTTTTCCCTTCATCACTTGAAACAAAAACTGAATCAGAAAGTGTAGGCTCCGCTCATTCACACAACGCTCTTGGTGACTCTGACTCTCGCTCGTCATTGCTCATCATCATCACTGGGCTCCTTGTGGTCGTTGTGGTCCTTATTCCCCATCACGCCTAACTGTCATCCGTACGAGATAAGCTAATAGGTATATATCATAATTTTCTCTGCTAATGCGAAAGACAACATCAACGAGGTGTATTAACTATCTAATTGGAAGCTGTTGATAAGTTAGGCAATGTCAGCTAACAACTAACTGTAGAGGATAACATAACCTCAACATAGTATCATATTATAACCAAATACTATCATGTAACAACTTTAACGCTAAAATGGAAAGCTGTTGAAAGTTATTAACAACTTTAACTAAACCTAATTGGATTATAGTAGAATTTTGTTACAGACAGCCATTAACAACCTCAACAGTGTGTATTAACAACCTAATGGGAATCTGTTGACAAGTTAGGCAGTGTCCGCTAACGGCTAACACCCTCAACATCCAAATCACACGCTGTGAAGGTTGTTAGTGGCTATCTAAATTAAGTTACTGATATAAGTTCATCATTTCATCTACTTTCAGTATTACATGCTTTCTTTACACTTATAAAGTTAGTGGTTAGCAGACACTACCTAACTTATTAATAGATTCTCAATGGGTTGTTAATACACACTATTGATGTTGTTAATGGTTGCCTGCAACAAAATTATTCTATAATCCTATTAGGTCTAGCTAAAGTTGTTAATGGCTTTCAACAACTTTTCATTTCACCGTTAAAGTTGTTATATGATACTATTTGGTTATAATTTGATCTTATATGGAGATTATGTTATCCTATAAAGTCAGTTGTCAGTGGACATTGCCTAACTTATCAACAGATTCCTATTGGGTTGTTAATACGCGGTGTTGAGGTTGTTAGTGGCTGTCTGCAACAAAATTCTGCTATAATTCTATTAGGTTTAGTCAAAGTTGTTAATGGCTTTCAACAACTTCTCATGTTAGCATTAAAATTGTTACATGATAGTATTTGGTTATAATTTGATCTTATGTGGAGGTTACATTATCCTTTAAGGTCAGTTGTTAGCTGACACTGCCTAACTTGTTAACAGCTTCTAATTGGGTTGTTAATACATGTCGTTAATATTGTCTTTCGCATTGGCTGAGAAAATTATGATATATACCTATCAGCTTATCTCACATCGATGACAGCTAGGTGCGATGGGAAATAGGGACCACAATGACCATGAGGAGCCTAGTGATGATGATGAGTGGTGACAAGCGAGAGTCAGAGCCATCGAGAGCATTGTGCGAATGAGCAGAGCCTACATTTTCTGATTCAGTTTTTGTTTCAGGTGATTAAGGGAAAAATAGTAATTGGACATTTTAAATCTCTAACCCTCAAGTCCCTCAGGACTTCCTAGTTGTTTGAAGATTTTGCAAGACCTTTTAGTAGTAATTTCTGTTACTTGGGACTGTGCGTAATTTTCCCATTAAGTTATATCCTTATGCACAAAATACTGTAATAACAACACATGCATCCAACACATGCTTCTAATGATGGCTTATTCTCTATTAAGAGTGCGTATCAATTAATTGAACCACCCCCTATGGATAAATATGATCCAGTTTTCAAACTGATATGGAAATGGAAAGGAGCTAACAGAATTAGAACTTTCCTGTGGCGAATTTACAATGACAGGCTGCCTATTAATACTTGGAGGATTAGGTGTTCTTCTTGTTTGCCCACCTGTGCTCAATGTCAAGATGAAACAGAGGACATCTTACATGTCCTGCGTGATTGTTTCTACGCAAAGAATATGTGGTTAATGCATCTCAACCATAGGTATGTGCAATCCTTCTTTTCCCTTTCTTTAAGAGACTGGATTGCTAATAATCTCAAATAAGGCATGGGGAGAGTAGATAATGACGAGTGGAATTTTTTCTGGGGCATATCTGTATGGAAATTATGGAATTGGAGGAATAGCGCTTTATTTAATGTTGACTTCATCGAACCAAGTGATCCTTCTTCCTATTTGAGGAATTGCTGGAAGTTTTTTACCTTCAACAACAGTGGTAGTGATACAAATGCTTTAATTGTAGCTGATTCTGCTGAACCCTCTTACTCTTGGATTCCTCCTCCCTGGGACTGGATAAAAGTTAATATGGATGGGGCTATGGATTTGGGTTCTAAGAGAGCTGGGTGTGGTGGCCTGTTGCGTGACTAAAAAGGACACTCGATAGCAGGATTTTCTCATGAACTTGGTACTTGTAGTGCTCAAGAGGCGGAAGAATGGGCAATTTATAAAGGGCTTAAGTTAGCCTGGGATTTTGGATTTAAATTGGTGATTATTGAATCAGATGCAAAGATGCTAATTGAACAGCTTAGGAAGGGGAATCAAAGAACAGATGGCAGCCTTCTACACTTCTAGATTCAGAATTTTGTTATGTTTTGACTGGACTGTAAAATTGGAATGCATTTCAAGAAGAAGGAACAGAGTTGCAGATGTTTTAGCAAAGATAGAGATTTCATCCTCGCAGTTTTTTGATGTTAGCCCAAGCAGCTTACGGGCTCTAGCAGAAGAATGTATGAGATACAATCCCATTGTCTCTTAATTTTTTCACGCATCTAGCCTCTTTTGTGGCAAAAAAAAAAAAAAAAAGTCAAAACAGGTAATTAGCTAGAACCATCGTTTTTCCTCAAATAGTAAGCCATCATCCATTCTCCTTTAATTCTGTACCATATAATTTGCTGGATTATGATGAACTAATGAGCACAAGTCACACTGTAAAAGATTTATACAACAAATTAATGTGAAGCAAAGGAAAAAATTGAACACAAATGAGACCACTCAGGTAACTCCCTTCTAGGTTATCTCGTTTCGATTCAATAACAATTCTTCCTTCTGCCTCAAGCTGAGTAATGAGATAGGTTATTAGGGAAACATCCGGTGCCTCATGGAGCCCAAATCACCCTTGATCAAAAGCCGATTTACAAAATCGCACATGAACAAGTTTTGTCATTCCCAAATTCAAATTCATTATCTAATCCATCCGCTTCGTTGCAAGAAAACAAGGGGAAATTAAAACAGTTGAGGACTAGATATGGTACCTTATAATTGCCGATAAAAAACACACAGCAAAATAAAGGAAAGAATGTCAAAACATGAGAAAGCTAGGAACAAAACATAAGAAAGCCTTCTGGTGTGCCGATGAGCGGAACTGGAGAGAAAGACCGTAGAGGCGATAAGAACGAACCGGACTAAGGGCGAGATGAGGGCAATGATTGTCTACAACAAAGTGGGTGTTGGCGGCTGAAGGAGGGAAGCCGACGAAGCGTGAAGCGACTAATAAAGAGGAAAAATGGTTTTAAATCCGACGGGTAAAGCCGGAATATTAAAACAAAGGAAAATCGTAACAAGATTTCATCTAAAAGAATTAAATACAAAAAGGTCTTTTAAAATTATCAAATTATTCTAAAGTCTCAAAGGACCTCATTGCAAAACATTTTATTTATTTAATTACCAAATTACTCTTTTTTTTAAGTATGTATTGACAACTAAAAGAGTAGTCGTTGACAACTTAAGGTATAATGATTAACAACTATTGTAGCAGGTATTAACAACATGTTACACCTTACTTTTAGATCATATTTTACCTCAATTAAAACCATTTAGAACCATATCTTATGGCCTTAAGTTAGAAAATTTTGAACCTTAAAATTTTTTAAATTCAGGTTACTATTTATTTTAATCCTTACAAAGACTAAACTTTGAAAATTCATAACTAATTCTAGAAAAATCGAAATGAGGTGGTTCTAAGTTTTACTTAAAGCTCTTAACATCATCTTTAGAGGAAAAATAGTCACTGGTATTAGAACTCACCAAATAAACCAGAATTCGTGCAAACTGGTACTGTTCATATAGTCATTTTTCAATTTTTCAGAATTTATGCCCAACTTTGGAAGAGCATAACTTTTTGTACAAAAATACAAATTTAATGAATCACCACTTGTTTTAAAGCTAAAAATATGATTTATCTTCTTGCCAAGTTTCAGCTCAAAAATCATCCAATTGCATAAAATTTTGTTGGTCAAACTTGACCCTTAAAAAGTCAACTTTTATCTCCTCTTTATGAAATTCTTGCCTTTTTCTCCTCTTTTCAATTCATATAACCATTCTAACATAATCCAGCCACATAATACAACATATAATAAGTCATCCTTCATAAATTACAACCCTTGATAGTCAACCAACACATAGTCATAAATGTTACAAAGGTTGTACATAATGTTCAATATACATTCAATACAATTCCATAACATATTTCCTTCATGGGAATACCATTTCCTTGCCCTTTGCTACACCATTTGAGGTTCCTAATAGTTGTTTGTACATAGAGAGGAATGAGATTTCATAGAAATCTCAATAGCAAGGAATTACAATAATAATGTCAAACATGCAAGGTAGATTACAAATAGATTTATGAACATTCTATGCCATGCAAGTATCATCACAATCCACTCATAAATAACATGTTAATACATGTTTTCAAGATATACAATGCAATCAACTAACATGATCATTTTCATCAAATAATCTCAAATACAATATAGCATATATTCAAGTAATCATATTTTGTACAACCAAGCAAGTTAACATTAAAAATTATAAATTCCATATTACCTCTTTTTAATCCACAACTTCAGCCTCTTTGATTCCTTTGGGTTCCTTCTTGTTCTCTTGGACAATGCCTTGATTAATCCTTGATTCTTGCTTGATAATTTTTGCTATATTTTTGCATGTTCTTGGCTCCCAAATCCCAGCTTTTTCAGCAGCAAAATCTCCCCCTTTTGAGTGTCTAAAAAAACGAAATTGAAGGCTTGTGGGAGGAGTATATATAAGCAAAATTTTGGTCCTATCTTGCCTCCAAGTGTGCCCAAAAAATCTGGATAATTTGGGGTAGGTGGACACCTCAAAATGCTGCAAAAGTCTGGAGGTGTACAAGTGCTCCTTAGGTAATAATTTTAAGATAAAATTATGTGATATTTTGTATTATTTTTTACCATAGTTATGTGCAACACTTGGCCACGAATTAATGTTCATTTCTAGCCCAAAATCAAGTCCAATGGGCTGGAGAAAGAAGGAATAAGTATCACTTTGCATCTCCAAACATTTTTCTATCCGATTTTTTCGTATAGGCTAAAATTCTTTTCTAATTTTCAAAAAAAAATTTCTGGACCTCCAAAAATTAATTTCTTCCCATAAATAAATCATATTTTAATATAGGAAGGTCTCCTGAAATTTTCAGAATTTATCTCAACCTCTAACTATTTACTTTGAATTTTCTCCGAAATTAGTCTTTACCAATAAGATTTCGGTAATAAATATTCTAAAATTAATCTTTTCACCTACAGGGCTTGGAAAAATTTTTATAAACTCAAATAAATCCTTAAATGATTTTTTTCATATTTTTTCTAGAATTATTGAAGCCTCTACATATTTAAAATAATTGTTTCATACTAGTTTTTTTACTGTTTTTCTCCAAAAACCTCAATTTATAGAAAATTTTGTAATAATGTATTTTCATGCCATTTCCACTTTTAGGGTCTCAAATGGAGTTCCAAAACCTTTAATTTATCTTTTTACCATTTTTTGAGAATTTTCTGAAAATTTTCTCCAAATTTCTTATTTTGCCCTTCCTGAATTGATAATTTCAAAAATATCAGTTCGGACAAAAGTCGAATCTTAACTCCCAAGTTGTTTCACCTCTAAGTCTACTTTACTATTTGACCCTCTATCTAATTTATTATTTACATTCCCGTGGTCAAATTTGGTGGGATGTGACACAACACATTTTCTTAGCTCATCACAAAATATAATGCATGAATTGTTAATATCTGTCGTGATAGTTGTTAATCCTTACATCTTAAGTTGTCAACGACTACTCCTTTAGTTTTCAATACACATTTAAAAAAAATAAGGGCAATTTGGTATAAACAAATGAATTTTCTTGCAATGAGGTCCTTTTGAGACTTCAAAATAATTTGATAATTTCAATGAATTTTTTGTATTTAATTCTTTTGGGTAGGAGCTTATTGTAATTTTTCTTTGAAATAATGATGGGACAATTTAGCCAAACTGTGATACATTATTTCTCTCCCTTCCAAAACAAACCCCAAAGGAGGAGGGATGAGGGTGGAGGGTAGGGAAGCAACAAAAAGATAAAAATTTCCTTCCCCTTCCCACTCTTTTTCTAAACCAAACAACCTTGCTTTTTCCTTTTTCCTTCTCTCTCCTTTCTTCCTTTTTTTTTTAAAAAAAGAACCCAACCAAACACTATTTAAGAGGAAAAATGTAATTCAACGTAGTATGTCAAACCAACGGATTAAACTGAAAGACATGACATCCCATTCGTAATGGCTGTGGTGGGTTCGGAACGCAACAGGGTGTTTGGTATAATCAAAAAGTACTTTTAAAAAAGTACTATCATGCAAATTAAGATAAAACTTATCTCACATATTTATTTCATATACAATCACGGTTTAGTTTTTAGTGTCTACCCAAACATTCCTTTTTAACAGAATAAATCTACTCTTGAATCTGTCCTCTAACCGGAATAAATCTAGTGATCGATATTTTTAACGGAGATCTTGGGATATAGATCATAAAAAGGCAAGCACATTCAATGCTTATCAAAGAAGTAAACATGTAGTGCTCATCTTGCTCATCTTAGTTTTGATAATGTAAATTGATTTTGGATGATCCACATGTAATTTAAATTGTTTAAAGAATTTTTTATTTAATTATAAAATTATATATATAATTTCATAACGAACACTTCTTAAAAAATAAAGGGAAAATGGCAAATAAAGATCCCCAATATGTGAAATTGTGATTTGGGACCCTTAATTTGAAAAATAGCAAATAAAGACTCAGTCCCATATTGCAAATATGAAATCTTGGTGGAATATCTGAAATGCCCCTCAGCCAAGTTGTGATTTGGTTTGCCGAAGTTGTCATTCGCTAAAGTGAACTTGTCATTTCCCATAGTCAACTTATCATTTGGCATACCCTTAGTCAAGTTGTGATTTGGTCTACTGAAATTGTCATTTGCTGAAGTGAACTTGTCATTTTCCATAGTCAACTTGTTACTTGGCTAAGGAGCATTTCAAACATTTCATCAAAACTTCATATTTGCAATATGGGACTGGGTCTTTATTTGTCATTTTTCAAATTGAGGGTCCCAAATCGCAATTGCACATATTGGGGTCTTTATTTGTCATTTTTCTAAAAATAAATTTATTATTAAAAAATGTTAAATTTTAAATTTTAAATTTAAACTATCCAGACCATATTTTAAATGGTTCAAATTTCATTATAGCAATGAGCAGTGATAAGCACTAAATGAGAACTGCATAAAAAAACGTACTTTTCCTTAAAATTAGTCTAAAGGGGGGACAAGGGTAATATCTAGGGTGTGTTTGGATGAAACCAAACCATGGTTTGAAAAAGTGATTCTGGAGAATAGATTCTGAGAAAAAGTGATTATGAGAAGTGAGAGTGTTTGGATAGTTATTACCAGAAGCACTTTTTACATGTCAAAATTACCAAAAAGGGTATAAGTTAATATGATAATTATGTAAGGAATAGATTTTATGATATATTTTGATTTGAGAAAATAAAATTGTTAATGAAAAAATTTTTAGTAACATAATTAATAATATATAACATAATATAATTAATATATAATTAATATGTGTATATATATTTATAAAACATAATATTAAATATGTTTATAGAAAAATGAATTTTTTTTTGGCTAACAGATAATTAATTAATTTTCTTTAAAGATTTTAAATGTGAAATATATATATTTAGAGTAATTAATTAATTAATTAAAAGAAAAGGGAGCAAAACGGTGCGCACCACCCCCAACCTAATATACTATATTCAATCTTCTTCTTCATCTTGGCGGAGAAGCTAAACACGAGGCGGAGCAGGCTAAGGGAGAACATGCCGAACGAGCAGAGAACGAAACACACACACACGGGGGACGGTGGCTGGGAAAAACAGGGGACCGAAGCATAAACACAAGACGGAGACGCTGCGCGACGGTAGAGGGGGAACCTCCCTTCATCACCATCGTCTTCATCCCTTCTTCTTCTCAGCACGACCACAGAACCAGCGACGGCACGAGCTCGATGAACCAGTGAACCAGAAGGAGTGGGCTACAAGAAACTCAAAAGAAAAGAACGTGCGACAAGTGGGGTTTCACAAAGAATATTTGACAGAAGCACATACTTCGACGGGAAGAATTTCATACCTGAAGAGCGAAGCGGCGAGCAGAGAAGGTGAGCTTCTTGAGAGTGAATGCCCGAGCAGAGCGAAGAGCGAAGATAGCGGAAATTGCGAGCAAAGCGAAGCGAGCAGAAGAGTGATCGCGACGCGAGTAGAGCACAGTGGAGAGAATCGCGAGCACAGCAAAGCGGAGAGAATGCACGAGCAGAGTAGTCCGTTGCCTTCAATTATTGGGTGTCGGCCAACAGATTTCAAGGGTATTTTTGGGTCAAATGCGGTTGCCTTCAGTTATTCAGCCAGAAGCGAGAATTTCTTGCTTATGATGAAACCATGGTTTCATCAGTGGAAACCATGGTTTCAAGCAAGACCACGGTTTATGCAAAATGTCTGCCTGTTTGGATGACATTTTGTGCAAACCATGGTTTGGCCTTCCAAACCATGGTTTCCAGTGTCATCCAAACAGGACCCTAGTCTAGAGATAAGATGTTTAAATATTTCAAAAGTATCCACAAAGGAGCACCCAGTATCCGAAATTTTTTTGCTCTTATATGTCTTGAAAATTTATTTTCGTAGCAAAATTACCTTAGCTATTATTCATAGTTAAGTTTAACTGTTAAATTATACAGTTTGATTGATGTTTTTAATGATCAAACTTAACAGCAGATAACGATTCAAGATATAAATGTTATGAAATAAAACTTCCAGGGCATATGAGAGCCAGAAAAAAAACTTCCAGCTGTTAGGTGCTCCTTTATGGATATTTCCAGGGTATTTAAGCACCTAATCCCTAATATCTACAATAAACATAGCCTTAATGCACCCAAATTCAGAACATCACGAAATGTTAAATGGCCTACCTGATAAAAGAGATGGTCCTGCTGGAAGGATACTATAGACGGACATAGTACAAGCCATTTATAAGAGGCTCAAGGTTTTCAAAGCTGTATATATTGAATTCATCAGTAAAGTGCTGATTTATTACATAGTAATAAACTTATATAGAGAATATGATGATGAAGCATCATTTGCACATTGCCAGCAAAATTGCTTACATAGGCATCATCACTCAAAGCATCCATCCTGGAATAAACCCATTCGCTTGATGACCTTGTGTTGTTGCTGCTATCTGATCTGAACCCTCAGCATTGTACCTGTAATCAAATTCACGCTCATCAACTTATACACATATATTGTCTATCATTTGCATGAGTGGTAATAGGAGCCAACTCGCAATTGGCTTTCAGTCAATCCGAGCCCGCCTATGAAAGGTGGTGAGCCACATTTATTCACCTCTTTTCTTTTGTTTTCTTTTAATTTTTTTTTTTTCATTTTTCCCCTTATGCCATTTACAAAAAACGAAAAAAAAAGGAAAAAGAAATAATTGTTTTTTCTTGAGATACTTGATTGAAAGTACCAAGTAAGTGAGATAAGCATTTTTTAATTTTTCAAATGAGATATGACATATAATAATATTAATAACAACAACAAAGTCTTATCTCACTATGTTGGGTGGCCATTGAGCTCTATCAAAAGACCAAATTGGTAAGAAGTTTTTTCTTGTGTAACTTGATAGGCTGACTCACCCATTACTGGTTAGCTTACAGGAAGCTCAATAAATATCACGTTTGTTTATCCTAAATGATGCAACTTAAAGAAATAAGGATACCATAGTTTAGGCCCAAAAGGTTTATTATTAAATCAAGGATTTAATAAAATAATTGTGATTTATGTTAGGCTAACATAGGAAATCTACAAGTATACAGTTTATGATTGTGTTCTTGAAATATCAGTAAGAATATGCAGGAAGTATGTATGAGATATTATATACCCAATCTGTAATGTGGGATTGCAGTCCAAAGGCTGGAAGAAGCCCTGAGAGTTTGCATTCTGGGAATCATATTGCATGCTTTGATCACCACCTTCCCAAGATTGCCTGTAGTTGTTTCTTGAAGTGATTTCTTCAAGCTGCTCACAACAGTAATGTAATTAACCAACAATAATGTAAGCAGATGCAGAGGAGCTTGGTGCCAAGGCAAGTTTCAGGGTTTCAAGAGACACATGAAACGCATATTTATTGGTATTTCTATTACAGAGGGTAAAAATCATTACAAAAGACGGTGTTGGACTTCAAGAAATGAAACTGATACAAGAAAGTGAATAAAAATGTTTGAAGGTGTTCAGATTAGCTTTTTGGAAGTAGTTTTACAACATATAAGTGAAGTATGTGGAAGAGTTTTGTTTTGACTTATATGAAAATGTTTTCGAAAGGCTAATCCAAACACCTCTAAAGCAAAAAGATGGATTAAATTCTTAGCTGATACATGAATTCTGAATTGTAACGTTTCCAACACAAGGATCCTAGAAGAATACGAAAAAGAGCATGTAAGTTACTAAAAGAAGCCTAGAAATCGCTGTAGGGTTTCAGAGACATCACAGATAATTAGTTGTATAAAGTTTTTGTTATTGTACTTCTCTAGAAACAACACAAAGTAGACCATTTTCAAATACATTACTAGAGGTGGCTTTGCACTTTGGAGAATGTTACAGAGGAATTAATTGTCCGAGTTAACATTAAGAAAACCAAAACCAACCTTTGATCGTACGACATGCAATTAATGAACTTGTTAAAAAGTTACCTTCATAGTCAAAGCTCTGTTTGCATCAACCAGAATCTGTTCCTGTATTAGAATCGCGAGCTTGCAAGTATTAGACACAGAAAATAATATATATAGTTCTATTGTGCCAAACAATTTACCTTATTTTGAAGATCGCTCAGCTGGTCCAGCATGAATTGGGTCTGCAAAGTAATATTCCAGATATTTGTCAGGAACCATTTTAAGCTTATATTGGAAAGTTGAAAGATAAAGACAGAACAAATTATGATTTCAATCTTAGGTGGATTTTCTTGTAGCCAAATCAAGGATATAAAATTCACTAAACTTCCTTTATTTTGAGAACAGTCACAAGCCTTACAATCACACAAAATCAAAATGTAAAAAGTATGTCACAAAGTGATGAGAAATTTAATGGAGAAAACTACACTAACCTTGAGGCTAGCCGGAAAATTTACATTTCACATGAGGACGTACAAATTCATTACCTTGATGGACCTCACTTGCTTTAGAGATGAATCAAGCTGGCGCTCAAGCTGCTCTAGTTCCTTTGAGTTCAATGGACCCAAGTCTTCTCCTAGAAGGTTTCTACAATGACACCCCAAAAAGAACAATGGCATGGCTTTAACATTCATCAGCTATTAAATAACTTTCTTCATTTCAAAACAATTGTCACCTTCTAGCTGTGCACACAGATTAAAAAAGCTATTAAACAGTCTAAATTTTGACAAAATTTAATGATATTTAACTAAAGTATTCTTATTAGAAATACTTCTTTTTCATTGATAAGCGCTTGTTGAAAGGTAAAATTGTTAATACAACACTTGCTTCTTTTTTTTTTGGGGGAAATCTGAAGTGTTAATTATTTAGAAATAAAGTCAAACTTCTAGTAGAGAGAACCCCAACTCCTTTAAAAAGCATGAAAAATTTGAATAGAGTAAATAAGCCTAAGGAATCAAGCCATAATGTTTATAGTTTGAAAATTATACATTTTCTTATAAATTTGATGTATGTAAGAAGTTATTACATCCGAAAATATAGAAAAAGCTGCATACTAGCCAAATTTACTGTTAAAAATGGAAGCAGAAAAGACGAAACCAGGCTGTTCTGATTTATTGAGTTGTATCTTAACGATGAAGAGCTTAAAATATTATGATATAATTATCACCTTTGGGTCCTCTGGAGAGATTCCAGTCTTGCTTTCAGCTTCAAGTACTCGCGGTAACTGGTCTGTTATGAGCAAGAAGATGAAAGTTTACTAACAAAGCAAAAGTTGGTATGATAATACATTTCTTAGGAAGACGTAAATTAATCTGCAAAAAGTTATAGCAGTGATAAGAATTTTACAATTGAGGTAACTAAAAACATGATAAAGCTTTTCAAAATTAAATTGTATTGACCGAAAGTGATCAATATTACAAGAGACAGAGCAAGAACTAAGAAATGTAAGTAAGAGACCTCAAGCTCCTTGGCTGGTTTGCTCACTTCCACAGAGCCATAACTGCACTTTTGGTATCTTTCAAGTGTTTTGAGCATGCTGATATATTTCAGACACATAAAAGAAAACACATCAAATAATATATTGATGATGGTGAATTACTTAGTAGTGGTACAACCATAATGCAGTACCAAAATAATAAACTCTTCTGATCTTATTTATAAGTCACTTTCAACATGTTTCATACAAACTAATAAAAACTTTAAACTTCATTAATTCTCATTTAAAATTCAACAATTTCTTAATTTTATCCCTATTTAATATACAATATATCATATGAGAACAAAACTAACACAATAATGAATGAAAGGTAAAATTATATATTCATGTGAAAATTTTCTCTCCTTGTCCTATAAATAGAATAAAAAATTTTCTTCTCTCTTTGTCATATAATAGGACTAGAGGAGTAGACATTAAGTGACCAAAATGTCCTCCTCATCCTTGTGTTAAATCAGCGTGCTTGGGATTTTTGGGCTGGTAGATGTGTGCTCTATTGTAATTTGAATTGTGTGATATTAAATTCTGTTAAATTTAAAAATTAAGGAATATGATTGGTTAGCATTCAATTTTGTTCAATTAAAGTCTTTTTTTAAATATAACTTAACTCTCTTCTCCATGTTATCATGTAACAAATATTCTGTTTGTGTGTCGAAACCTTGTGAAATACATAGAATATCCTTCATTACGATTTACAACTCTGTTTGAAGAACTCCTTTCACTACTCTCTTAAGGTCTAGTACTGCTTGTTACCAATACAAATGAGATTTGAAACTTAATCTAACTAAAAAAACCAGGTAACACGGTAACTCTGGGCATGTTTGAATTTATTTTGTGTTTTTTTTTCCTCAAAACGATTTTATAAAATTGTTTTGTAAAACAAGTTTCAAAAACAAAAAATAAAAAATATCTGTTTCGATAATTGTTTTAAAAAATTATATTTGAAAATAAACATACAGAGACTAGAGGGTGAAATTTCAATTAGAACTCGAGTTCTCAAATGAAGAAAAAGTCACCAAGTAAAAAAGAAAGGGTGTCTCAATTTTCTCAAACAAAAAATGAGAAATATTTTAAAAAAAACAAGAAAACAACTAAAAATTGTTTTGGTTTTTTAGTTTTTAAAAACAGATTTTTGTTTTTAAAAATAAATTACCAAACAAAGTTTTTTATTTTTTTTTGTTTTTAAAAATTAAAAACTGCTTTTAAAATAAGAAACCAAACAAGGCCTCTGTTTCTTTCTTCTTCTTCTTTTTCTCCTTTTCTGGCTCTAGCTAAAAGGAAAGCATTTTTCAGATTTAACAGGAAAGTATTCAAAATCAATTTTAACAGTCTAGATATAAAATTTTTAACTAGTGATTTTTAAATAAAACGTTTATTTTTTTAAAAAAAAACTTGCAATTAAGAGATCATATTTATTTTGGATCATGTACCAGTTAAAAGGAAACCATTTTTTAGAAAACAAAAACATTAAATATTAAATCTCATCCGTCTATATTAAATTTGAATGATTAAAATTTGATAAGTATCATGATGCTCATCACTATGATGAGTATTGAAACTAATTCCCTAAGACAATGAGAGTTAGACCAAGGGAAAAAAAAAGAAGCCAAAGATCTCTATTAATGAGATTAATGATGTTTGTGTTTTTGTCGCTCAAAATAATAAATACAAAGCAACAATATCTTCATTTAATATGTTTAAAATCTAATAAACAGATAGTTTTTCATTTTCTTTTACATCTTTAGTGAAACGAGCAGGGCTAAACAAATTATTTCTCCGTTTTTAGGGAGATTCCCCAAAAAAAAAAATATCTTTAAATTTTAAAATTTCAAATCAATCTTGGTTACTATACTCCAATAACGAAAAGCAAATGACAACACATTTTTATAGTTATTTCTAATTTGAGATTTTGAAATCTGAAAGATATATATATATATATATATATATATTGAGATTTCCCCCTTTTTTATGTCAAAAAACAAAGTAATTAAAATATGAAAAAGTACGGTACAACGTGTTTCAGGAATAGTAGATTAATATATACTCTTCCAGTCTTAAATATAAGACTAAATATAATACCTATTTTGTGATGCAAATTATACTACAAAATAGGTTTTACATTTAGAACAGGAACAATACCATATCATATTACATCAAGTGTTTTATTAACCATGTCCACATGTACCACATAATATATCGTGGCCTTCCCCCACCCCGGGACAAAAAACGGACACACACACAAACACACTACTTTAAATCAAATTTCATTATTTAAAAAATATATTCATTTACGTTGCATTTTTACTATATTTTTGTTTTATTCATGCGTATTACCATTGTCATTATCTTTTTTATGCTATTATTTTAGTTTTTTCTCTCAAGTACATTCCACAAAACTTTTAAATAATTATGTGCGTATGCATGGAATCACGGACAATGCACTCTAGTTCTCTATAAATGTATAAATTATGTGTACATTTTTGTCAATGCAAAATGCTAAATTTCACATGAGTTTACATATCACTTATACTTCTTTTCTCTGAAAGTTAAAATATACAGATTTTCTAATTTACTACTTTTGGTCCTTAATATAAGACCCTGTTTGATTTTTATTTTGGTCCTAAATATAAGATCCCAATCCATTTTGTCTTTCATATTCGTATATTTTTTGTCAAAGTAGCCCTTCTAATAATAAGAGTTCTAGTCAATACACTTAATTAGCAAGGATAGTTTAGGAAAGACAACACCTATTTAGGACAAATAGCTAACTCAACTTACTTCTTTAATTTCCTCAAATTAGTCAATTAGCTCTTATAATTAGGACTGGAGGTAGTATTTATTATGGTTCCAAACACAAACTGAATTATAGTGATACATAGTTGAGCAAGAAAGTTAACAGAAAAACCAACTGATGAGTTTTTAGGCATAAAATAAATAAACACAAGAACAAGGACATCACACAAAAGTAATATCATCCTAAATATAAGACTTATTTTATAATATAAATTATACTGTAAAATAAGTTTTATGTTTAGGACAGAAGGAATAATAAAATTAGAAACAAAACACAAAAGAGGAAAAGAAAAAATTAAATGAGAATGAGAGAGAAATCCAGAGAAAAATCCTGTCAATCATCTAGACAAAGTACGAACCAGTTATCAAAGGACGAGATATTGATCAGATCATGTACTACATATTAACAGATCTCATAGATATAACAGAAACGAAGAGAAGTTACATGAGATCAAATCAAATCTAAAACTAAATAAGTTACTTCACTTGAGCACGTGATGAATATGACTGAAGCACCAGCAGAAGCCAGAAAACAAGGGAAATAGTACCAGAAAGAGAGAGAAGGCGATAGATCTGATAGATCAACAAAAAAATATGACAACAAAAGAAAAGAGAAATAAAAATAGAATGAGGAAATTGAGGGAGGTACGAACCTAGAGGTGCTACAGAACTCATAAAGCTTGCCACGGTTGGAGAAGACGATGAGGGCAACTTCTGCATCACAGAGAACAGAAAGCTCATAGGCTTTCTTGAGAAGGCCATTTCTTCTCTTAGCGAATGTGACTTGCCTGTTTATCTTGTTCTCTATCCTCTTCAGCTCCACTCTTCCCCTCCCCATATCGCCTTATTATTATTATTATCTTTTCTATTTCTGTACAATCTCTTTTCTTCCTTCACTTTCTCTCTCTGCTTTCTTCTTCTTCTTCCTCACTGATCTCTTCCAACGGGGGTAACCAGCTGGTTCTTCTTTTCTGGGTTAGTAACCAAATGGAACCAAATTTGTGAAATGGTGAGAAAGTTGGCAACTTTGAAAGCCCTGGAGAGAAGGGCCAAAAAGCAGAAAGAACAAGAGGGAAAAAGAGAGTTAGAGAGAGAGATTGATTACTCTTTCTCTTTTCTATAGTCTTCTGATTTATCTTCTGGTGGTCCTGCAATCGCCACAAGAAAAGAAAATGGGATGGAGGTTCGGGTTGGTGTTCTTTCCAGTTTCATACAACATTCCTTTTCCCATGACGGTCTATGTTAAGGTATTTTTGGCAAGAAATCTTTTGCCCAGTCTCACTGGAGCGCGTGCTTCGCACGATCCCGTGTGTGAATGTTGAATTTTCGCAATTGCGGGTTGGCGCGTAAGTACAGCTGTCAAGAGCATTATTATCAGTGATATTTTCGTTTTTCCTCGTGTAAGTAATCTGAGTCATTCTTCAGCGTCTCGTGAGAACTGAGAAGTATCAGAACGTCGTCCTTCATCTTAAAATGGACCCCCACGTGTCATGTTGTCACTGGCACTAAATTTCTATCATACATAAAAAATATATTTAAATTTTGAAGAGAAGTATTTACATTTGATGTGTAATAAGTCTCTAATTAATATAAGAATATATATGCATTAACATAAAATTAATTTATGGTAATTTTCAGAAAATCCTTTGTTTTCACCAACTTGTTTCCAAAAATATATATACATCGAGGCACCATTATTTTAATCCTGGTAATATTGTTTTTAATTTTTAATATAAGATTGAGTTGTATATTGAGTTTAGTTATAAATATAAGGTTTCAAACTATTTATTCTTTTATATTTATCAGTTTCTTTCTAAATTATACCTATTGATTTCATATATTAAAAGAATTTGCATTAAAGGTTAATTTCAATACAAATGGTTTAAAAGGGTATTTTAGAAAAATCAAGACATATTTTTGACAAATAAATAATGTAATTATTTTTCTTAATGTACTCAAATTATATTAAGAAGATGTTATATTAAGAATCAAAGTTGCATAATACTACCTCCAGTTCTAAATACAAGAACTAATTGAAAATTCAATTTGGTCATAAATATATAAGAACCCAATCCACATATTGTCTCTCATATTTCTTCAATTTTTTAAAAATCTTTTCATTCTAATGCACATGATTAACAAAGATATTTTAAGGAAGCCAACACATATTTATTATAAATAACTAACTTAACTAATTTTATTAACATTCACAAATTAGTTATCTAGATATTATATTAAGGATAAGAGGTTGTATTATTTTAATTTGAGAGTAGGATTTGTGTTGAACATTAATCTAGTTATTCAACCATCAAACCGTCACTTGCACTAAGGCATTATTTTTCTAATCCGATTGATTTTGAACTTAACAAAATTAAATAGTTCTCAGGTACTCACACATTATATTTTATAACTTCAAAAAAATAGAGTTTTGTGTGTATATAACAATGTACTCAAAGAATATAATAAACAACAAAGCTTACGTATTAGTAACATCTGCCTAATCAAAATTACGGTAATCAAAGTCTTGCAAATGATTTAATCTAGCCAAACCCCCCCCCCCAAAAATCAGTTCCCCTTTTGTGTCTCTATATACAAAATAATAGGGGTGTTCATGGGCTGGGCTGGGCAGGGCATGTCCCCTGCCCGATGCCCAGCCCGAAAAATGAGCGGGCTGCATTTTGCGGCCCGCTGCCCTGCCCTGCCCACAAAAGCCCTAACCATTTTCGGGCTGGGCAATAACGGGCTGGGCAGGGCGGGCTTTCAAGCCCAAATAGTGATACCTTGGTAAAAAAAATTTTAGTTAAAGTAAAGGTATCTTATAATAACTATAAAGAAATAAATACTTGAATAAAGAATAAATTCAACAAATTAATAACTTTGCTTTGTTTTAAATTGATATATCTTTTAATATAACACTAAAGTGAGCTTGCTTTTGCATCTTTGCAAGACAACCAACAATAAAAACAAACTAAAAGATACTAAACCAAATTAAAAAAAATTAAAAAGATACTAAGAAGGAAGAATTACGCATACCACTAAATGTATCTATGGCAAATGAAAAAGGAGAGAATAATATATATTATTATATATCATTATAAGTATTTTTGGCAAAAAAAAAGAATTATAAATATATATATATCACGGGCAGGGCCAAATGGGCAGGGCAGCATACCATGCCCGCAGCCCTGCCCTGCCCATAATATGCCCAGCCCAAAAATGCCCATTTTTCTTTGGGCTTTTTTTTTTCCGGGCTGGGCAGGGCCATTTTCTTGCGGGCTCGGGCGGGCATACCGGGCTAGCGGGCTTGATGAACACCCCTACAAAATAATTAGACTCAACATTGACTTCTATGCAAAGATGTCTAGTTATACACACTTACACCAATCATATGTCCTTTTTGTCCTTCATAATTCTAGACCTATGAAAGCACCTAAAATTTCAGAGATAACAAGAGGTTTTGCTTACAATTGACTAATTTTTCAACTAGAAGATATCTTGGCCTTAATTGACACTACAGGTGTAAATAGGTCCGGCCAATTTTGTAGTAGTCGATCTGAGCCTGACCTATGGTGTAAAGTTCCTTTCTAAAACTGAAAATTTGCTCACTTCAAAGTCGTTTAAGACTTTGCTATGGTAGAAAAAGAAAATGGTTATATAAGGCTACTATAGTAGAAAGGTTTTAACTCATCTTTCAAAAGCATTCTTGAATAAAAGGATTTCGAATAATTAGAACAAGCGTAACCACGTTAGAGAGGAATCAAACCCACTAACATGGCTATAGGGAAACAGGGCCCTGATCAACACGATTATCAAGTAGCCTCCTAGTGTTAAGCTTAGAACTAAAAACAACACCAAGCCTACCAACATCAATGGAATACTGAATACTACACATCATGTATCATAAACAATCAAGGTGGATCCACAAAAGTTGTATGCATCACCCTAAGGCTTTCGACCTACTGCCAGCACTCAACCACAATCCGGTAATCAAAATACAAGTAAACAACTCTCTAATCAATAGACAATATGCAAAAGAAAAGGAACCCTAGGTGACAATATACAATCCATCATCACATGCAAAAAGCACAGAGGCAGTACAAATATCTATATAAGTGTAGTCCTCTGGATTCTGTAACATCTCAAATTTTAGGCATAGAAGTATCAGAATTAGTCTGAAATGGATAGACTACTAGACCCCTTTTGGTAGAAGTCACAGAGGTTCCCTGAAGGGATAAAAAGATTTCCAAGGATTAAATCGAAAAAGGAAAGTTTTCAAGGACTAAGAAAAGAGGAAGTTAGAGACTGGGGTGAAGTCTTGAGGCCCAGGAATGAGAAATAGAAATGAATGTAAGCCAAAGGTTATATTAGAAACCTCAATGAGGTGAAGTATGGGGTTAAGCCAAACCATGGGTAAAATCGTAATTTTGTAAAGTTTCGGGCCGTTGAGAGCAACAATGAAAATTATACCTACAAATTCCAAAAAAATCCCAAAAAAAAAAGGGAAATGACATGTTAAGGCCTGTATGTGAAGAAAAATAACAAAAATTTCCTTGGGTTGACTTTAAATGAATTTTAAAGATTATAACTCATTTTGAGATATAAAATTAGATTCAATTATTTGACCCATAAGGACGACTCAGAAATGTAAGAAAACATAGGGATTCATGAGTTAAGAGATTGTAGAAAATTATAAAATTAGTATCATCCCTAGAAGGCCAGAAAATGGATTTAAGAATATTTAAAGTCCAGTTATGCCAAAAAAGGGCGTTTTGTAGGAAATTCAAAAAGAAATATTTACGAATTGAGTTATGGCCCGAAAAAATTAATAGATTTTTTTTCAAAATCAAAGGAATCTTATGGTATGAATGAATGAATTTTTGGAACTCTGGATTGAATAAAATGCTCTAGTCAAATATTAAATAATTTGTGTCCCCTAAATAAGAGACAAGATTAAAGAAAATATCTAAAGGCAATTATGAAGGTGTTGAGTCAGCGTGCTGATTCACTAAGGTGCAATTATGACACTGCTGAGTTATCTAATGAGTCACCAAGAGATAATTATACATAGTAGAAAAATCAGAATGCAAGATGGGTATGTTTTAGATAGTCTTCTGTCTACCTAATATAGCAAAATTTCTACTGCGTGACTTAGTGAAGCCAAGTAGTCTCTCAGTAGAGCTAATTATTTTCTTCTATGCTTCTATAAGATGGTGCCATATGCAGACTTATTTTGGATGAGAAAATGATGCCAGAACATGTTCCAATGGTCCCGAGTAAGTCAGGACTCGAATAAGTACCCGATGCGATACAAAATGGCAAGATAGGTGGAAGAATACCTAGAGGCTGTATTTTTCACAAATTTTATATTAATTTCCTCCCTATTCTAATGTCATAACAGTGAAGGGACATACAAGAGAGATGCATACAGTTGGATGAACAACACGTGTATGGTTAGATGAATGACACGTGTACGGTTCATGTACGGTTAGATTAAGGACATGTGGCTTAATGATGTAAGCATAAGGTACGCAAGATGATGTAAGCACGATGTCATGAGGACACATGTCATCATAAGACAAGGAGACAAAATGAATGACTAAGATTTAATCTTACAATTTCAAGATCAATGGTTAGAATTTGTTCATAAAGTCTATAAATACCCTTCCCCTCCCCTCATTTTCATCTAAGCTAATGAAAACCATGGGAAAATTCTTGTAAAATGAATTTTAGGGAGAGAAAGAGGAAGGAGAAGAGAAACACCAAGTGACTCCATGCAAGATCAAGCTCTAAAACAAGGTATGTTCATGGTTTTTGATGTAGTTTTCACTACCCTTGTTATTGTTGAGCTTCGTTATGGGTTTTAATGGTTTTTGGGAGCTTGAAACCCTTAGAGGGTATGCTACATGAAATTCCTAAGTATAGAGGAAGATGAAATTGATGTTAGAATAATGTTTAAAGGCTTGAAAGGAACAAGAATCAAGTGGTTTTATATTGAAATTGGTTAAATTTCATGATTGTGTAACTTGAGGAGATTGTTTGGCCAAGCTGAATTCTATGTCTTAGGGTTGGATTTTGATGATTTTGATGCTTCCAATGAGTTTAGAATGAAAAATTGTGTAGGGTAAAGGTAAGAAAACAAATTTGGAAGCATTAGAATTAAAAATGAAAATTTTAGACCTTAAGTTTATCTATTTGGCCAAGGCTAGAAATAGGGGAAAGAGTTGGATTTTGATAAATTCAATCTCATATTTGGATTCATCATGGAAAATTGTATGGGAAATGACTAAGAGAATGATTTTAAAGGCTATGGAAAAGAAAATGAAATTTAAGGTTAAAGAGGAATAAGTTTGAGAGTTAAGAGGATTAATGGTTTTTTATGGTCTTGATGGATTGGTTATTAATGTATATTGTGAATCTAGGGCCACGAGACACCAAGAAAGAGGAATGACAAGATTGTTCAAGCAATCTTGATGGTTTGGAAGTAAAGGGAGTAAGAAGAAAGCTTAAAGATAAAAGGTAGTGAATTTACCTCTCTTGGGTAATTGATGTGCATGCTTGTGTGTTGTTGTGTATTATATTGTTTGAAATGATATGAGATGCAAATGCTAGTAAGGTGCTCTGTTTCTTTGATGTTTTCTATGGCCATGCATGTTAATGTGAAACATTGAGCATGAGATATGTTATAAGTAAACATGAGCTAGATCGAGTAAGCATATCATACACTTGTATCTATCTTGCATGCATTGATGGTAATGTTTACTACTGAAATTCTCCTGAATCTCACCCTCCCTTAACCAACCATAATAGGTGCAATGATCATAGGAGAAGAAATCAAGAAGTGAAGTAAGGAAGAGAGAAAAAGAATTTAAGAAATGTATTATATTACATTGTATAATTTGTATGTTAATGTATGATATAAACATGCCACTAATATTATGTGATGGTAAACGATAATGATGGCATGTATAATTAGCTGTGATAATGTATGGGAATGGTTAATGCATGAATGCTGTAATATCCCAAATTTTGGGCCTAGAAGTACCAGAATTAGCTTGAAATGGGCAGGCTACCAGACCCCTTATGGCAGGAGTCCCAGAAGTTCCTTGAAAGGATAAAAAGATTCTCAGGGATCAAATTACAAAGCAAAAGTTTTCTGGGACTAAGAAAAGAGAATGTTAAAGACTCTCGTGAAGTCTCGAGGCCCAAAAATGATAAATAGAGATGAATGTATGCCAAAAGTTATGTTAGAGGCTTCAATAAGGTTAATTATTGGGTTAAGCCGAATCAAGGGTAAAATCATAATTTTGTAAAGTTTTTGGGCTGTAAGGGTAAAAATAGAAATTATGGCAAAAAATCCTAGAAAAATCCCAAAAAATATGAAATGGCATGTTAAGGCATGTATGTGAAGTTTCAGGGTCCAGTATAAGAGGTTGAGGTCATTAAGGGTCAAAGGTTGTGCTAGGAACCTCAATAAGAGGATTCTTAAGGCTAAACCCAAGTAGGGACCTAAATGCAAATTTTGTAAAATTTTAGGTCAAAAAGGATAGTGATGGAAAGTTGGCCTGAATATTTTAAAAAAATCCCAAAAAAAAATAAGAATAAGGTTCAGAGGCTTGTATAAGGCTAAAAATGACGAAAACACCCTTGGAAGAAATTTGTAGAATTCCCAAGGTTTTGGCTAATTTTGAATATTAGCATAAATTGAATGATTTAAAATATAGGAAGGCCTTAGATAAATGGCAAATATAGGAGAAAATACTTGAGAAATTATCACAGGTTTTAAAAATAATTCCATCACCAGAAAGCGAAGAGTTGACTTTAATGGAATTTAAAGCTTATTTATACACTATTGTAGAAAGTCAAAGTAAACTATCTAGAGGTTAACTTTTGACTTAAGAAAAATTGGAGAAATTCCCTGTAATGAATAAATAGCATTAGTAACTAGAGACAGATTCTCAGAGTCGTGGACCGGTAGAAAGAATTCGATCAAATTTATTCCAAAATAAATATTATTAATTGTTTTAATAGAAGAACAAGGGAAGAGCATCATTTCCTCTTTAGGCATGTTATATAATGCTATGTAGACTTATTTGAGGTGAGAAAAGAGTGCCAGAACATGTCCCAGTGGTCCTGGGTATGTTAGGACCCAAAAATTACCAGATCCTGTACAGAATAGCAAGATAGGTGGAGGAATGCCTAGGGGCTATATTTTACACGAATTTTTCATTAATTTCCTCCCTATTTTAATGCCAAAATGATAAAGAGACATGCAAGGGATTATGTGTACGGTTAGATGAACGACACATGTACGATCAGATGTAAGACAATGTATGGTTAGATTAAAGATATGCAACTTAATGATATAAGCAAGATGAGGTAATCATGATGTCATGAGGGCACTTGTCATCACAAGACAGAGGCAAAATGGACGGTTAGGATTAAGCCACCTATTTACAAGATCAAGGGCCAATATTCAATCTTGTTTTCTATATATACCCCTCCCCTCCCCTCATTTTGTCCTAAGCTTAAGAAAACCATGGGAAAACTCCTGCAAAATAAATTCTAGAGAGAGAAAGGAGAAGGGAAGAGAAAGACCAAGTGATCCTATGCAAAATCAAGTTCTAAAACAAGGTATGCTCATGGTTTTTGATGTAGTTTTCACTACCCTTGTTGATATTGAGCTTGGTTATAGATTTTAATGGTTTTTGGGAGCTTGAAACCCTAAGGGGGTATGCTGCATGAAATTCCTAAGTATAGAGGAAGATTAAATTGATGTTAGAATAATGTTTAAAGGCTTGAAAGGAACAAGAATCAAGTGGTTTTATATTGAAATTGGTTAAATTTCATGATTGTGTAACTTGAGGAGATTATTTGGCCAAGCTGAATTCTATGCCTTAGGGTTGGATTTTGATGATTTTGATGCTTCCAATGAGTTTAGAATGAAAAATTGTGTGGGGTAAAGGTGATAAAACAAGTTTGGAAGCATTAGAATTGAAAATGGAAATTTTAGACCCTAAAGGTATACCATTCGGCCAAGGTAAGAAATGGGAAAAGAAGTTGGATTTTGATAAATCCAAACTCATATTTGGATTTCTAATGAAAAATTGAGTGGGAAATGACTAAGAGAATGATTTTAAAGGCTATGGAAAAGAAAGTGAAAATTAAGATGGAAAAGTAACAAGTTTAAGAGTTAAGATGGTTAATGGTTTTTCATGGTCTTAATGGATTTCCTATTATTGTGTATTGTGAAATTAGGGCCAGGAGACACCAAGAAAGAGGAATGGCAAAGTTGTTCAAGCAATCTTAGTGGTTGGAAAGTAAAGAGAGCAAGAAGAAAGTTTCAAGGTTATAAGGTAGTGAACTTACCTTTCTTGCGTGCTCGATGTATATGTTTGTGTGTTGATGTGTATTATGTGATTTGATCATGTCATGAGATGTTAATGCTAGTATGATGCTCTGTTTCGTTGATGTTTTCCATGGCCATGCATGTTAATGTGAAACATTGAGCATGAAAACATATTATAAGTAAACATGAGTTAGATCAAGTACATCATAATTTATTTTTAGACCTCATTTTTACCTCAATTGGAACCATTTAGAATCATTTTTATGACCTTAAGTTGAAAAAATTTGAACTTTAAAATTTCATAAATTCATGTTACTATTCATTGTAACCCTAATAAAGGTCAAACTTTGAAAATTTATAACTAATTCTAGAAAAATCAAAATAAAGTGGTTCCAAGTTCTACTTAAATCTCTTAATGCAATATTTAAGGGAAAAAATACTCATTGATATCCAGAATTCACCAATTATTCCCAGAATTCACGTGAATTGGTACTGTTCATATGGTCATTTTTTAATTTTTCAAAATTTATGCCCAATTTTGGAAGGGCATAACTTTTTGTACAAAATTCCAAATTTAGTGAAGTACCACTTTTTTTAAAGGTAAAAATATGATCTATAAGCCTATCAAATTTCAGCCAATTCCCTAATCAATTGCACAGAATCTCATTGCTTAAACTTTACCTTTAAAAAGTCAACTTTTAATCCCTTTAATTGCCATTCTTGGTTATTCTTTCCTTTTCATATAACTATTCCAATCACATAATTCATGCCAAAACATGATTTCTTAATCAAATATTAATATGCATACTATTCTTTAATCATTAATACAAATATTCAACATAATCTACAATAATCCATAACAATTCATAATAATTACAAACATTGTTCAAGAGGCATAACAACTAATTATCTCCTCAAATGATCTCCTTTCCTTTGTCCTTGCTTGATCCAACCCCTAGTTGGTGAATGTTAAACATAAAAGAATGAGATTTCATAGGAAATCTCAGTAGGAATGAATCATAATAATCATGCTATGTAAAAATGTGCTATGTTATCATGAAAATAACATCATTATGCAACATTTCATATGCATATCATTTGCCATGGAAAGAGAGCAATCAATCAAGCCATTGTATCATTCATCATAACATATTGCCAAGGCATATTCAACATAGAATTCCATACATAGTCACCTCATTTGCTCAATCACATCATCGCACATAAATCAAATAACACAAACACATTTAAACAAGCAAGAAAGCATTCAATTTATGAGTTCAATGCTACCTTTTGATTACTTAATCAATTTGGCCTTTTTGCTATGATTGTGCTCCTCTTTGATTTCTTGCAAAATGCCTATCAATCCAAGTATAAACACATTTCAAATTACCAATAATCCAAGCATAAACATTAATGCTTGATATTAAACTCAATTAAACCCCTTTTTTCCATGATTTTTGACATAGTTATTTTCTCTTTGTTTCAATCAATTTCTTAGGCCATTCCTACACAATTTTTCATGTAGAATCCAAATATCAAATCAGATTTATCAAAATCACATTCCTTCCCCTTCAAATAGAGTTGGCCAAATAGGGTAACATTGGATTCCAAAATTTTTATTTTTGATTCTAATGATTTTAAACACTTTTTCTTGGTGTTTCTCCACACAAAACACCTTTTAAACTTATTGGAATCATTAAATCATATTGAAACAATCTCTAACCCCAAGAACTCATAGTGGCCAAATAGGGTCTATATAACTCTAACTTTGGTTTTCTTCCAAAATTCAATCTAAACATCAATTAATCATGCAATTCCAAGCTCATATTCATGATTTCTATCCTTCCCTCAATCATTCTTGAACTGACCAAAAAATCATAGCATGACACCTTAGGATTTGTCATGAAATTTCAATTAAAACAACCCTTAAATCTAACCAAAGTAAAGTTTAGACATACCTTCATGGAGCCTTTCTTGAAGCTTGATGATTTTCCTTTAATTTGAAGGGTTTTAGGTACTATTTAGAGGTAAGTTTTCAATTTGGTAGAAATTTTTCCTAATTTCTCCAATTTAGAAGGATATTTATAAAGCTACAAATTTGACCCCAAGCCCTCCAAAATGGCACCATGTCTTGCCACCTAAGGGGCCATGTGTCCCTTATCATATGCTCCAAAATTCAGATCAAGCCAAGTGTCCCTTCTCCTTGATTTTTCTTTTGAATTTTGGGCCTGAACTGGGCTTAAACTCTTTGGTAAGAAGGCGTGTGGGCTGCACGAAATTTTTGGACCCTCTTGGCCCAATATGAAGCCCAAAACTGATTTAAAATGGAAGAAGAAGTGTGGCCCAATCATAAATATTAATTTCTAATCAAAACTCACTATTTTAGTTATTATTTTCAGAAACAGTTCTGAGACTCCAAAAATTCATTTATTTCCATCAAAAATCCTCTTTTAATATAGGAAAGCCCCCTCAAAAAAATTTAAAATTTATTTCAACATCTAACTATTTATTTTGAATTTCTTTGAAATCGGGCTTTACCGATAAGATTTTGGTGATAAATATTCTAAAATTAATTTCTGTACTTTCAAGGCTTGGAATCAATTTTATAAATTCAAATAAATTCTTAAATAATTTTTTCATATTTTTTCAGAAATTATTGAGGCCTCTACATATTTAAAATAATTATTTTTGCTTAATTTTCATTATTTTTTCCAAAAAAATTCCTGTTTTTAGGACATTAAGTAATAAGCTATTTTCATGCTATTTTAACTTCCAGAGCCTCAAATATGGTTCTAAAACCTCTAATTTACTAATTTTTATTGTCAGAATTTTCTAAAATTTTTCTCAAAATTTCCCATTTTGCCTTTCCTATAACGATAATTTCAAAAATATCAATCCGGACCCTTTCTAGATTTTATGTTATGTCTGGCTTCGTCAGCCAGTCTACTTTCTCTATTAGCCCTTGATTTAATTTTTTTATACCCATTATTAGAGTAAATTTTTGCGGGATGTGACAAAGTAAGCATATCACACATTTGCATCTATCTTGCATGCATAATGATAATGTTTGCTACTGAGATTCTCCCAAATCTCACTCTCCCTTAACCAACCATAATAGGTGATAATGATCAAGCAAAAGATGCATGAAGTGGAAGCAAAGAAAGAGGAAAAGAATTGAGGAAATTTATTGGATTAAATTGTATAATTTTTATGTTAATGATAATGTTTGCATAATGATAATGTTTGCCACTGATATGAACATGCCATTAATGTTATGTGATGATAAATAATGAGCATGTATAATTGACTATAATAATATATGGGAATAGTTTATAGATTGATGGAATGATATTATGCAAGGAAAGAATTAATTATGAATTATTAATGCAAGTTAGGGGAATAAAGCATCCCTAGAAGAGCCACCAAATAGTGACAAAGTGGAAGTGAGGTAAATAATTGATTCTATCTATAAAATTTGGCATAGTTAAAGTACACATCCTAAAATTAAAAAAAAAACAGTAGATTACTTAAAATGGATGTGTGTGTTAAGAGTTATGCTTGATCAAAGTTAGGGTAGATAAACTGGAAAGTACAATTTTGACCAAATGAATAGTAAATTTTAATGAATAAACTGTACAAATTGGCAAGGGTTAAGTCTATTTTTATATTTTTTTCCTATAGAGAATTGGAATAGTTTCAAATAAAATTTTGAACTACCTCAATACCATTTTTCTATAATTAGTTATGATTTTCCAAAGTTGGACTGAAAATTTGAAAGTTAACCAGTAAACAATAACCCCGAGAACCAATTGCAAATTTTCAATCCACTAGTTTGTTTTATGATCCGTTTGAACTGTAACATTTCCAAATCCACATTTTGGGGGGTTTAGAGGAAGGATGTTTCAAATGGAATGGTATTATGCATGGAAGAATTAATTATGAATTGTTAATTCAAGTTAAGGGAATAGGTTACCCTTAATTGAGTTACGAATTAGTAATAAAGTGGAAGTGAGCCAAACAATTAATTCTGCTTGTGAAATTTGGTATGCTTAAAGTAAACATCCTAAGCTTTAAAACAAGTAGTAGATCATATAAAATGGATACGTGAGCCAAGACTTATGCTTGATCAAATTTGGGGCAAAGAAACTGGAAAGTATAATTTTTACGAAATAAACAGTAAATTTCCACAAATAAACTGTACGAATTAGTAAGGAATATGCTCAGTCTTATATTTTTTCCTGCAGAGAATTGAAAAAGATTAAAATAAAATTTTGAAACATCTCAATATGATTTTTTTATAATTAGTTATAATTTTTCAAAATTGAACCAAAAATTTGGAATTTCACAAGTAAACAGTAACCCGGGAACCAATTGCAAATTTTCAATCCACGGGCTTGTTTTGTGATCCGCTTAAACCATAACGCTTCCAAATATGTACTAAAGGAGGTTTGAGGAAGGATGTTTCAGGTTCTTCCCTAATGGCATGACCCTAAAGCTTTCACCTCAAAACATTGATTGAAATGGATAAAGTTCTTAAGAATTTTAAGTGTCTTGCTGATCATGTTGTGGTGTAGTATTTTGAGGAATGCCAAATTTATTACGGTTGCCATAATTAGTAGTAGTGATCAAACTAATTAAGAGTGATCACATATAAAGAACAACCTCTATTTATGGTAGAACATGGCACTCACCTTGTTGAGGTAAATGTATAACCATAATGAAGTTCTTCTAAAGTTCATAATTGATCATGCATAAAATTAGGAGTATCAAGATTAAGGATTTCATCAATTATAGAAGGAGTATCTCAAAATAAATAAGGGATATATCCAAATTGATTGGTGGTACTTTTATTTTGCAGCTTCAATCTCATCAACAAATTGAGTTAAGATCAATGGTAATTGAAATTTGGTAATTCATAGTGACTACATGATATACATAAAGGTATTCAGCTAGAACATGAATGTTGAGTATAATCTTAATTTCACATTTCAAGAAGTGAAATAAATTTCAAGTAAAGACATTATTTCATGATAGATATGTGAGATCTCAAGGCAAACAATATTTGGATATTTGTAAAGTTACTAGTGTGTTTATTGAAGATTCTCTATGAAGAAAGGGAATTAATTGTAGTGAGATATCATCTCCTATATTATTGAATAGGTCCTTCCATGTCATCATGATACCAATGTTTATTTTGAGTTGAAATTTTACTAGAATCTTTTCATTTTAATGTAAGGAGAGATATATGTTAAATTAGTAAATAGGGTCAAATAGCCGATATAAGGAGAATTTAGTTGGTAAATTCAAGGGTTATTTTGTCATGAGTAAGTCTCACAATAGTGATAATTAAAATATCATGATAGAATTACATACATGATCAAGTTGAGAATATCACACTACAAGAAAATGTAGAATAAGCAGCGGAACATTTCTAGCGGTTCAACAAAACCGCTAGAAATTCTAACATTTCTAGCGGTTTTTAGAAAAACCGCTGCAAATTACAGACGGTTTGACCATTGCCCGTACATTTCTAGCGGTTACTACCTAACCGCTAGAAATTTAGAGCTAGAAAATTTCCCGGGTTTTGGCGGGAACTTGGCGCCAAATTTGTAGCGTTTACTTTCTAGCGGTTCAGGCCAATAAACTGCTAGACACTGAAAATTTCTAGCGGTTGATGCATGAACCGCTAGAAATATTTTTAATTCCCCGAGGAGTTTAGAAATTTCTAGCGGTTCGGGTAAAAACCGCTAGAAATTTCTAGCGGTTCGGGTAAAACCGCTAGAAATTGCTAGCGGTTTTTACCCGAACCGCTAGAAAATATCTGCCAATTCGCGAGGACTTTTGACCGTTGGGAATTTCTAGCGGTTCTGTACAGAACCGCTAGAAATGCTCGGTCTATATAAACCCCTCCCCCACTTTCACTTCTTCAATTGTTCTGGAAGCGAAGCTCTGCTGAATTTTCTCCACAAACATATTCGAGTTCTGATTCAATTGCAGATCCTTATTTTCAGGTAAAAATAGTAATTTATTGATAAATAATTTTTATTTTATGTTTTATTTTATTTTATTTATTATGTTGTAGCTTATAAATAATTTTTCTTTTTATTTTATTTATAAATAATTACTATTTGTTGTTATTAGGATGACTCGTCGGCACGGGAAGGACCCAGTTGATCCTGAGAGAGCTGGACCTAGTGAGGTTCATCATGATGCTGGTGAGCCATTCCCCAGCATTCATGACTACGATCTCAGCGAGGAGGATATCCTCAGTTTTATGGAGCAGGATGATGTTGAGCGGACTGAGGAGGCTCATTTTACTGGGGAAGAGCAACCCCATGCTGATGCTGATGCTGATGCTGCTGACGAGGAGGAGGAGGAGGAGCAGGATCAGGGGAATGAGTATCCCCAGGCTGCGCAGCGTCCTGCTCCGAGACGTCAGGCTGGTTATGAGGTGGAATTTGTCGGTAAGTATTTATTTAACTTTTTAAAATTTTGATCAGTATTTAATTTATATAGAAATTGTATTAATTTATTGATATATAATTTATTTCTTAATTAAATTTTGCAGACACTGAGGGGAACAGGTCCTATCGGAGGCTGACAGCCAGAGAGCTGTCTATGATGACGAGCGGACGAGTGGTTGTGCCGCTCAATGAGTTGGGCCAACCGACGAAGAAAGGTGGCCAGTTGTACAACAAGTACGTGCGCCTCCTTGGTCAGCAGTGGACGCTGTTCCCCATCTACGTGCAAGACTGGAAGAAGATCACCTCAGACAAGAAGCAGCAAGGCTGGGAAATGATGAAGGTAATATAAAATTGTTATTTATAATTTTTTTGAATTTAAATAAATGATTATATATTTTGTTTTCAAATAATTTAATTGTTTGATTATAATTTTTTATTTATTTAATTTGTTTGTTATTTATAATATTTTTAAAAGTAGTTAAATGAATATATATTTTTTATTTAAATTATTTAAAATTAGTTAAATGAAAAAAATTTGTTATTGATTTCATTAATTTATTACTTATAATAATTTTAAATTTAGTTGAGTAAAAATATTTTTTCATTTAAATTACTTAATTGTTTAATTATTATTTGTTTTTGATTAATTTATATTTTATTTATAATATTTTTAAATTAGTTAAAAACTAATTATTTGTTTTTGATTATTGAAATTGCTTAATTATTTGTTTATAATTTGTTATTTAGTTAATTTATTATTTTAATCATAGAGTAAATTTATTCTGGGGGAGGAGTTGAGGGCTGACACGATCAAGAGGCTTGGGATGGCATGGAAGAACAGAAGGGCCGACCTGTGGAGGGAGAAGAAAGGTGACGGGACGAGGCCCCTCCAGGAGATACTGGCAGATGTACCTGGTGGAGTCCCGGACCAAGACTGGTCCAGTTACGTCTATTTTAGGATGACGGCTGACCAGATGGTATGATAATATTGTATTAATTATAATTTCTTTATTTTTTATCCGACTTGACTCATTTAATTTAATTTTTTTACATTTTGCTTCAGGCTCTTTCTAGGAGAAATGCTGGGAGCGTCAGGCATCAGACGATACGTCATAGGGCTGGATCCAGGAGCTTTGCGATCACTTATGACGAGATTGTGAGTACTTGAAATAAATTTATTAAATATGTATATGTATTTAATTTGTAACTAATTATTTCTTTGATTTCATTTACAGAGGGAAAAGATACGGCAGGAGCGGGGATACACGGCCACTTATGGCGAGATGTGGCCGATGGTGTATAGACCTCGAGACGGGCGTGCGTCAGATGAGGTTGAAGAGATAGCGGTAAGTAATAAATTAAATATTAATATAATATCACAGTGTAGATATCATTATATTATAATTAACTTCTTTATATTAATTTTGGTAGGCACGGATGACTCAGGTCGATTCCGAGTTGCGTGAGTCTCAGGGGTCTGCCTTGGATCCCACCGCCTCACTTTTAGCGGGTCGTGGCCGGCCGCAGCACCCTGGTCGAGTTAGCGGGCTTGGACTTGGACCTACACCGACTAGGTTGCCCCGCTCAAGTGGCGCTGGCCCTTCATATACTGCCGGGAGCTCTCATGCGAGTGCGAAGCGGCCGGGTTCCTCATCCTCAGAGGAATTGCGAGAGGAGCTCAGACAAGAGTTCGAGGCCAGGATGGAGCCAGGATCGTCAGTGCAGGAGCGTGATCGTCAGCTCCAGACGCAGCTTGACCAGCTCTTGGCAGCTGCTACGGCTCTGCGTCATGTGGTGGTCAGTATAGCTCCAAACATCTCGGTTCCTGAGATCCCCGACCTACACCTGCCACCAGTCCCGCCCCTACCCCCCATCCGCCAGTCCAGTCCCAGCAGGTTGAGCGGCCTGCCCACCCCCAGCCGGAGGATCCAGCAGAGGATGATCACGATGATGCTGCTTCTGCCCCTCACCCATGATTTATCTTGCTTTCATTGTATGGGATTTTATTAGAATTTTGATTTTACGGTTTTATATACTATTTAGATATTTATTTGAATTTTATATTTATTTGTTTACTTTATTTATTTATTTCTATAATTTTATTTATGTCAAGTATTAATTAATATTGAAATATTTATTTATTTATTACAACATCAACATTACAATTTATTAAACACGTTAAACATGTTAATTAATCAAAATAATTCTATAATCATTTATTAATTTAATAAACATTTATTTTTGTAATGTTATTAATTTATTGTGCAGTATTTCTATTTAATATTTAAAAATAATATCATTTGTAGCGGTTCTAAAACCGTTAGAAAATTCAACTGAATTTATTACATCGTGAAACTTTCTAGCGGTTTTATCAACCGCGCTAGAAAATCTAGCGGTTCATAAAACCGCTAGAAAATTACCTCATTTTCTAGCGGTTGATGAAAACCGCTAGAAAATTACCTAATTTTAGATAATTTTCTAGCGGTTTTATAACCGCTAGAAATTTCAAAACCGTTGGAGACAAAATTCCCGTTAAACCGCTAGAAATTTTTATCGGTTTGTAACCGATATTTTGAATTTCTAGCGGTTAATAACCGCTGGAAAGTGAAACTTTCCGTTAAAACCGCTACAAAAAAATGACCGTTCCACCAGCCTCCTTTATAAGCTGAAGCACTCCAACTGAATTCCATTTTAACTTCTCTTTGAGCTTCCTGTGTCATATTTTCACGAAATTTGAGCATTATTAGTGATGGATAGGTCGTGGATCAACTTGCACCGGTCGACTCCGCAATACTTGGCTGGTCTAAACTATTTCTTGGATTTTGCTTTCGCCAATGCTGCCGTAAATGGTAAGATTCAGTGTCCCTGTCCTAAATGTAATTTCAAAAAGTGGCATCCCAAGATATTGTTAGGGAACATTTAATCTTTAAGCCTTTTCCGCGAGAGTACGTATTTTGGCAACTACATGGGGAACGGCTAGATATGGGTGCTGAGTCAGTTCCAGTAGTTTCACGGATGGGAGTTCGAGTGGATGAAGCCGATGCCGTGAATGATGCTGTGCGTGATGCTTTTGGTGTTCACGAAAGCTCGAATCCCAACGAAGATGAAGTAGAGGGACCTCAACCGGAGTTTCTAAGAAACGAAACTGCTCGGGAATTTTTTGACCTCATGACCGAAGCTGACAAGCCTCTTTATTCTGGGTGCACAAAGTATTCGAAGTTGTCATTCTTGGTGAGGCTGTATCACATCAAATGCTTGTGCGGTATGACTGACAAGGCGATGTCCATGTTGCTGGAATTACTGGGAGATGCTTTCCCCCAAGCTGAATTCCCTCCATCTTTTTACGAAGCAAAAAAGATTATTAACAAGCTTGGCTTGAACTATAAGAAGATAGATGCATGCCCAAACGACTGTATGCTATACTGGGGAGATGATGCCAACAAAGAGATTTGTACGAGATGCAAGACGTCACGCTATAAGTTGGTACGGAAGGGCAAGAAGCAAAAGAAGAAACCGGCCAAAATTCTCAGGTACAAATTATTACAGCGTGTTACTTGTTCCGTCTCTAAATATTCGATATTTGAAATTCTTAAAACAATTGATTATGTCATCAATTTTTTTAAATTGAGTCAATATTTAGTATTTAAATATTCGGTATTTTAAATTTTTAATATATTATTTTCTTAGATACTTTCCTTTGAAACCACGGTTGCAAAGAATGTATATGTCATCAAAAATGGCTCAGCATATGAGGTGGCACGCGACTGAGGAAAATCTAGATGGTAGGTTAAGGCACCCACGAGACTCGGAGGCGTGGAAAGCATTTGATGCGAAATTTCCAGACTTTGCCAATGATCCTAGAAATGTACGTCTTGCATTGGCAACCGATGGTTTCAATCCCTTCGGAAACATGAGCACAAGTTACAGTATCTGGCCGGTGGTGTTAATTCCATACAATCTACCACCTTGGATGTGCATGAAGCAGAGCTCCTTTTTGCTTTCCATGATCATTCCTGGCAAGAAAGCACCAGGAAATGATATTGACGTATACCTGCAACCGTTGATACACGAATTGATCGACCTATGGACGAATGGTGTTGAGGCATATGACTCACATGACAAGCAACTATTCAATCTCCGTGCAGCCTTGATGTGGACAATAAGTGATTTTCCCGGTTTGGGAACTTTGTCTGGCTGGAATGTGCATACTGGGTTGGCCTGTCCTGAGTGCAATTTTGATTCTGTGCCATGTCGCCTTCCACACAGTCGCAAGTGGTGCTTCATAGGACATCGACGGTTCCTTGATTCCAAGCACAGACTTAGATTGCAATGGATTCGCTTCGATGGGAAACAGGAGAAGAGAGATCCTCCTGTTACTTTGTCTGGTATGGATATTTTGCGGCAGTTAGAAGATGTTAATGTCGAGTTTGGTAAGAGTGTGGATCCCGAACGATTGGGACGACGATCTCGTGGGACATCTGATACGCAACCTATGCAATGGCGGAAGAGAAGCATATTTTTCACTCTTCCTTATTGGGAATCTAATTTGCTACAACACAGTTTGGATGTTATGCACATTGAAAAAAATGTGTGCGATAATGTGCTATATACGTTGCTCAATGAAGCTGGAAAGTCCAAAGACCATCTCGCAGCTAGAAAAGATTTACGGGCCTGGGGAATTCGTGAAGAGGCTTGGCCTGATGAAAACGACAAGTTTCAGCCAGCTAAATTCACCTTGACAAAGCATAACAAGGATATCTTCCTCTCGACGTTGAAGAACATAAAAGTACCAGATGGATATTCTAGCAACATCTCAAGGTGTATCGATCTGCAGGCATGAAAGGTTACTGGGTTGAAAAGTCATGACTCTCATGTTCTTATGCAACAGTTACTTCCATTGGCCTTGAAAAACAGACTTCCTTCTGATGTATCGGTGGTTTTGGTAGAATTATGTTCATTTTTCAAGAAGTTGTGTGCGAAGGTCTTGGTAGCGGAAGAGCTTGATCAGCTGCAAAATAAAATTATTCTTACACTTTGTCACTTGGAGATGATATTTCCTCCATCATTCTTTACTGTTATGGTTCACTTGACTGTCCACCTTGTTCGAGAAGCAAAGGTTGTTGGCCCAGTTCACTATCGATGGATGTAACCTATAGAGAGGTACTAGATTATCTTTTATTCCCGCCTCTTTAAATTTCACATTGTTCTTTCATTTACTCGTAATTATTAATGCAATTTTAACTTACAGGTACTTGGGAAAATTAAAATCATATGTTAGGAATAAGGCATGGCCTGAGGGGTCAATAGCAGAAGGTTATTCCGGAGATGAGGTCCTAACTTTCTGTTCGAGGTACTTTGATGACATGGAGACATCTTTTAACCGCCCGCGTCTCGTAGATGATTCTTCTCCTGGTCCTTCCACGTCAACTTTATTTCCTCCTGTTGGGAAACCAATTGGAGGATATGAATTCTTCAGACTCACTCCTACAGAGAAACTCCAGGCACACAGACACGTTTTCATAAATTGCAGCCAAGTTGAACCCTTCATGCAGTAAGTATATTTATCATATAAGCTCACTAGCTTTTACACTTTATATTTGTTTCTTACTGACTCTTCTAACAAATTACACTTTACTATAGTGAGTTTAGGAGTTATCTCAGGCGTTAGCTACGGGGCCGTGCGCGTTCTGCTGACATTGATAAAAGAGTCCACAAAGAGTTTCCCAGTTGGTTTACACGTCGAATACGTAATGACAACAGCCCATACACAGATGAATTCAAAGCTCTTTCTCTCGGTCCGTTAGACCATGCACGAAGGTTTACCGTGTACAATGTCAACGGCTTCAAGTTCTGTACGGTTGGACGTGATCAGGGATTGCTCACACAAAACTCTGGAGTTTGCGGGACATTCGGAACGAGATGTTATGCTAGCAGTAGTGATGGCGATATGCGCTTTGGAGGCGTCACTTACTATGGAAAGCTAATTGACATTATTGAGTTGAGTTACCAGCTTTTCACCGTGACACTGTTCAAGTGCTCCTGGGCAAATACGACAACTTCACGGGGACTCGCTACTGACCATTTGGGCATCACCTCAGTTAATTTCTCTAGACTTATTCATACGGGGGCATCTGAAGATGATGAGCCATATATCCTTGCTTCTGAGGCACACCAAATTTACTATGTCGAGGACGAGAAACATAAAGACTGGAATATGGTCGTTCACCTCAAGCCACGGGATCTTTATGATATGGGTGATGGTGACATTATTTACGACAGTGAACCCTTCCAACCCTCGAATTTTGAAGACTTCTTTCCTCAAGGAGATGATAATTTGCCAATTATCAGGTACACGTCTTTTCTTAAATTATTTAAATAATTAACTACTAATTACTAATTTTTTCCAAATACATTATAAATTTAACAAATTTTTTTAAAATGTGTCCTTTCAGGCCGGATGATGATGGAGAATAGCAGCATCCAAAATAAATTATTAAAAAAATTTTCCGTCCATAAATACATATGTATAAATTAAAATTTGTACAGTTTTTTTAAAAATAAAAAAAGTTTAATTTGTAGCGGTTAAATAACCGCTACAAATTTATTTTACAAAATTATAATTTGTAGCGGTTATTAACCGCTACAAATACATATCTATAAATTAAAATTCGTTCAGATATTTAAAAATAAAAAAAATTAAATTTGTAGCGGTTATTAACCGCTACAAATACATATCTATAAATTAAAATTCGTTCACATATTTAAAAATAAAAAAATTAAATTTGTAGCGGTTATTAACCGCTACAAATATATATCTATAAATTAAAATTCGTTCAGCTTTTTAAAAATAAAAAAATTAAATTTGTAGCGGTTATTAACCGCTACAAATAAAACCGCTACAAAATACTAGCGGTTATATATACGCTAGAAAATGAATAACAGCTACAAAATGCAATGAAACGCTACAAAATCACCGCTACAAATGTGTCGCTGATCTCTATAAATACCATATCTTCTCTACATTTATTTACTCCATCTCTTTTCTTTCCTCTCCTATTCTTCTTCATAATTCTCTCTTTTTTTCTTACTATCTCATATGGTGGTTTCTTTCTCTTTACTGTATGGTAAGTGAATTTTATTTTATAATTCATTGTATCTTTTATTTGTTTTTATTTAAAATTTACTAACATATTTATTTCTCCTTTTCTTTCAGATTTTTCTTCTCCACACTTGTCATGCCCTCCTCAACTGATTCAAATACTTCTCAACCTAACACTATAGGTTCAATATTACAAAATATATCATCTTCAATTCAACTATCTTATTAAATATTCAATTAAATTATCTTATTAAATTAAATTCACTTCTTTTGACACATTCATAATTTAATTACATATTGTTTATTACAAAATTTAAATATATAAAATGTAACATATAACTAATTATACAAATTAACAAAATTCTTCAACATAATTTATTTAATGGTTTTTAAAATTATTATATGAAAAACCAAATTTTTTTTTTCTGGCATGGTCAAACATTTCTAGCGGTTCCGAACCGCTAGAAATATTTCGTCAAATTTAAATTTTGCGCCAAAATTTCTAGCGGTTCAAACCGCTAGAAAATTTTTTGCCACCATTCCAAAATTTAATTGGCGGGAATATTTAATTTCCCAAACATTTCTAGCGGTTCTATAACCGCTAGAAATTTCCGCGCACTACTGAAATTATTTATTTTCCGGTAAAATTGATTTGGTTTAGCATGTTTCTAGCGGTTATAAAACCGCTAGAAATTTTATTCCGGGCTCATTTTCTAGCGGTTTTGTAACCGCTAGAAATGTTTTTCCTTTCAAAATTTTCTAGCGGTTATAAACCGCTAGAAAGTTTCTAACGTGTTGACCATAATGTGTAGCGGTTACCATAACCGCTAGAAATTTTTTCTTGCGCCTGTTTTTCTAGCGGTTTTGTTAACCGCTACAAATGTTATTTGTTGCGGTTAAAACTGCTAGAAATGTATCATTCTAACCGCTACAATTGACATATTTTTTTGTAGTGTCATGGTCTTATTTATGTTACTAGTTCAGTGGGAGTAGGGTCATCTACAATTTAATGTGGGTGATCCATATATTCCTCATGTTTGATGACTCAAGGTGTTGCAAATGACATGATCATTGTCCAAAAGCTATGATATAATTTGTTCAGGTACAGTATTCTTTTAGAATGCATAAATGAATTATTCTTAAGATACTTGAGATTATCATAAGTAACCTATAATCACAAGCACTTGAACATCTATTAATAGATGGTATTTGTCATATGTAACACACTTGTCATGAGAATATAATCAGATTATCCATATCTCTAATGTGATTATCATGTAAAGATGATGATGATGAATATTCCTTCTAATTTAATTGTTAAGGCATAGCCTTTTTGAATATGCACAGAATGGACAATGCCATTGCAGCGGATATTAGGAGGATTCTTAGGCAAATTGATGCTTGAATGATAACTGAAAAGCTACGAATTGTGAATACATTACTACAAATATGTTAAGTTTCATGCTTTACATATGTAATAGTCAATTTTTCTTGAATGATTAATTTATTCAGTTTAGCTAAATGAGTTAGCAACGAATTGTTAACATTTTGACACATATTTATGCTTGCTAAACAGGTTACATCATGAAGGAGTGCGAGATTGCTAAGCAATTACTGATTGTTTACTTCTATCATAGAATGTCCCTTTCAATAATTCATAGAGACAAATTGTAAGATTGTTGATTAACGAATTTCATCATAGGGTTTTGAATTATTAAATTAATTTCATACCTTTGTTATGTGACCATTGTAACACTTTAAATTTAGAACATATATGGAGTCAAAACAAGTCAATTGGAGCGACATTATATGGCATTAAGCTTGGAAAACCTTACTTTGAAAAGTTCATTCTCAGGTTACTATTCACTTGATAACGTTAAAAATATTGCCAATTTTAAAAATTCATAACTAATTCTAGAAAAATAGACATGAAGTGATTCCAAGTTCTATTTGAAACTTTCCAAGTGGTCTTCAAAGGAAAAATATTTTTTGCTAAGAAATCTATTACATCTGAGCTTAGTTTTCACGCAACCATGCACTGTTTGTATGGTAAATTTTTAATTTTCTAGAATTTATGTCTAAATTTGGATAGACATAACTTTTTACACAAAGCTCCAATTTTAATAATTACCACTCATTTTAAAGCTAAAAATGAGATCAATTAGACTGTCAAGTTTCATCATCAAACTCTCTCATTTGCTCAAAATCACATAGGCCCCAAAATAGGTTCGAATTATGTCATTTTCATCCTTTTTAAAGCTCTATTCTTGCACTATTATGTCATATTATTTCATGGGAATTATTTATCATGTCAAACGGCACATAATTATACTCCAACTATACTATGCAACATGTAAAATGTCATACCCTGTTAATTCTAACCTAGAAATTGAGGAAATTAGGATTGATCGAGGGCTAGGTAGTGTAGTAGGAACATAGATAGAACAACTTTTTAATTGAAACCAGATCAAGGATCAGACTATCATTTCCAAAATATCCGGTTAATATTGATCAACGTGGGAAAGTACACCCGAAATTCTAAAAAATTCCCAGAAAATTATGAAAAATAGAATAAAGGACATATAATATTATTTGAGACTTGAAAGATAAAAAATAGTATAAAAATAATTTATTCTAGAATCTTTAGTATTTTCTTAGAATTTTGGCTAATGAAAAAAATTGGCCAAAATGAATTAATTAAAATATGTAGAGTCCTCAATAATTTATGAACAATTTAAAAAATTATTTGGGAGATTATTATGAATTTTAAAATTATTCTCAACCTCTACAAATACAGAGGATAGCTTTAAAAGTATTTAAAGCTTAATTTTTATTGGTAAAAGGCAGATTTCGGGAAAAATTTAATTGGGAGAGTTATAGGTCAAAATAAAATTTGAGAAAATTAGGAAAACCTCTTCTCATTGAAAGCAGACTATTGGCATAATGAAATGAATTTTTATAAGTAGTGGATTTAACAGGATCCAAGAAAAATCCAACTGATACTATGAGATTGTACAGTGTAATGAGTATAAGCTTGGTGGAACAAAATTTTTTCTCATTTTTTGGGTTGAGTTGGCACCAAAATGGAGAGAGAAGGGCCTAAATGGAATAATATAATCTTTTAAAGGATAAACTTGGAAGAATGAGTTATTAAATAAAAAATTTGCATTTCTCACACATGTGTAATAGGTGGCACAAGTGAGGTAGCTTATGGCATTGATTAAAGGGGACCCATAAGGAGGTAATGTGGCAAGATCATGAAGGGAGATGGAGCAACATCTTGATAAGTTTTAAGGGGTAGGGATAAATGGTAAATGAAAGACTTATCTTGTGGTAATTTTTGACACTTTATAAATATGGAACTACGTCCTCTTTTAGGCCATTTTTCGGCCAAACCAAGAAGCAAGGAAGGGAGAGTACTTTCAACCAAAGTTGGAAAAGGAAGAGGAGAGGATGATCAAGCAAATCTTATGTTAGATTAAGTGCTAATCTAAGGTAAGAGTTTGGATTTCTTTTCTAGTTTATGATGCCTTATAGTTTGATGGTTTTAAATATGATTTTGATGGAGTTTGAAGCATGGAAACATAAGGTTTTGGTGCTGTTTATTTTGGTTTTTGTTGAGATATTAATGATTCAAGGTTGATTTATGGATTAGAAGGTAGAGAATACTTAGATTATGGTGCTTAAACCTTGTTTTGGAAAGCATTTCAACTTATGAAGTTAGAGGTACTATTTGGACAACCTGTTTCCATGAGCTAGGGTTTGATTTTTGTTAATTTGATGCTTTCAATAAGTTTAGAAGGTGAAATTGTGTAGGGATATGTGAAGAACATGTATTCGGAAGCTTTAAAATTGAAAATGGAATTTTTAGATTTCAAGGGTATCATTCGACCAAACCCAGATGTAGGGGAAGGGTTAGATTTTGATAAATCTAAGTCCATATTTGGATTCTACATGAAATATTACATAGGAAAAGCAAGTGAAGTTAAGTTAAAAAGGATGATGCTAAAACCCTAAAATAAAGGTTAAAGGGGTTAGTGTTTAAAGTGATAATAGAATTATTGAAGTTGATTGGAATGCCACTATTGTTTGATGATAGGCATTGACATTGGGAAAGAAAAAGCTCAAGAGCAATAGGAAGAAATCAAGAAATCAAGTCTCCAAAGAGGTAGCAAGAACTTCCAATTTTAGTGTTAACTTATCTTGGTTGTTTGTGTTATATGTATGCACTATGATATGGTTGAGTTTTGAATATTGAAATATGATTAACTCCTTACATTGATGTCTTAGTAAATGTATTTAATTGAGTTGTTGAATGGTATGTTAGGTACTCCCTTTTCATGGCATATTGATGGCCTGTTTATTGCATGATAATGCATGAGTTAAATGCTTACATATAACATGAATTTACCTTGCATTTTGATGCTATCATTGTCGTTCTTTTCTACTGGGATTCTTTGAAATCTCACCCTATTATGTTTAAATCATAACCATTTAGGGGATGGAAGCTCCAAAGGAGGCAAAGAGGTGACCATAGCTTGAAGACCTTTATTATGTCATGATATTTTGGAACTATGTTATGTATTATGTGTAATCATGGATGTTTGACTCTTTGGTTATTGTATGCTATACATTATGGTTAAAGCATGGTTTTAAGTTGAATAGCATGGTAGTTGGTGGTTTTGAGATGGTAAAACACAATGGTGCAAGAATAGGAATTAAAAAGGAACAAAATTGACCTAAATTGCACCTAATTTGGGACCTGTGAGTTTCTGTGCAAATGGAGGATTTTGACTATGAAAGTTGGCAGTCTAATAGATACAAGTTTTAGCATTAAAATAAGTAGTAAGTTATCAAAATTGTAATTTTATACAAAAAGTTATGCCTATCCAAATTTAGGCATAAATTCTGAAAATTAAAAAATTGACCATATAAATAGTGTACTTTTACGTAAAAACTGGGCACACATGAGATAGATTCATAACTTGAAAGTATTTTCTTCCTTAAATTTCTCTTTGAAAGCTTCAAATAGAACTTAGAATCACCTCATTTCAATTTTTCTAAAATTAGTTATGATTTTTCAAAGTTGAGTTAAATTTTAGGGTTATGTGAATAATAAACTAAGGAGGTTAGTTTGGAAATTTGAAAATTTCCAACTTGAGGACTTAATGAATGGTTTCAATTGCTTCTATTTTATATTAAAAAGGGTTAAAAACTAAGGTGTTACATAAAAGTCATTGAGTCACCTAAACATAGTTGATATATATTTACATAACATCATCTAGAAGTCCATAACAAGATATCTTCAAGCAATTGCCACCTCCTTGCCTCTCCCTTTAGTACTTCCATCCCCCAAATGGTTATGATTTAAACATAATAGGATTGATATTTCAAAGAAATTCTAGTAGCAAAGAACATCAATCATAGTATCAAAATGCAAGGTTAGTTCATGTCATATGCAAGCATTTAACTTATGCATTATCATGCCATTAACATGCCATAGAAAGGGAGCACGTAACGTACCATTTAACAACTCAATTGTGCATATTTGCCAAGACATCAATGCATAGATTTAAACACATTTTAACATTCATGAACCAACCACATCATGGCACATACAGACAACATAAACAACCAATGCAATTCAATACCAAAATTATCAATTCTTGTTATCTCTTTACGAACTTGATTCCTTGATTCCTTCCTCTTCTTCTTGAGCCCTTTCTTGTTCAATGCCAATGCCTATCAAGTAAATAACAATGGCATTCCAATCAACTTAAACAATTCCATTAAACACTTTAACCTAAAACCCTAATCCTTTAACATTTTTTTTAGGATTTTAATATCATCTTCTTTAACCTAACTTTCACATGCTTTTTCTACATGATTTTTCATGTAGAATCCATATATAAACTTAGATTTATCAAAATCTAATTCCTTCCACCATGAACAAGCTTGACTGAGAGACGCCATTAGAATTCAAAAATTCTATTTTCAATTTTAATACTTTCAAACATATGTTATTCACATATCCCTACACAATTTCACCTCCTAAACTCACTAGAAGCATCAAAATAAAATAAAATCAAACCCTAGCATAATGAACTAGGTCTGGCCAACTTGAAACCCTAGATTTCACAAGTTGAAATTGTTCCAAGAGCAAAGTTTAAACACCAATTTCCAACCATTATCTATCCCCTAATCCATATAAAACCTTTAAATCATTCATATCTCATCATGAACCAAGTTGAACAGCACCAAACCTTAGGGTTTCTAATCTTTAACTTCCATCAAAACCATATTTAAAACCACCAAACCATAGAACATCACAAACTAGAAGAAAATCCAAGCTTTTACCTTGGTTTAACACTTGATTTGACCTAGGTTTTGCTTGAACTTCTCTTCCTCATTCTTCCTTCTACCTTGGTTGAGTTTCTTCTCTCTTCCTTACTCTTTGGAGTTGGCCAAAAATTGACCAAAGAGAAGAGGAGGGAGCATATATAAACTTGGCTCCAATAGTTTACTACATGGTAACTTCCTCAAGTTTCCATTTTACTCTCCTAACACTTGTACACAACTTGCTCCTTCTTCCCTTAAGATCACACCACCTTAGCCCTTTAGGTGTCCTCCTTATTGAATGAAAATGCCACCTCATAGGACACCTCATGTGCTACCTATCACACATGTGGAAAAATAGCAATTTTTTTTCAATAATTCCATTCTTCCAAGCTTAACCTTCAACAATGTGTATTATTCTACTTGGGCCTCCTTCATTTTTGGCACCATTCCAACCAAAAAAATAGGGAAAACTTTTCTCCCACCAAGCTTATTTTGTATAATCTCATAATACCGATTGAATTTTTTTGGGTCCTATTAAATCTAACACTTTCAAAAATTTATTTCTTTATGCCAATAGCTTCCTTTTATGAGGAGAGATTTTTTAATTTTCTTAGATTTCATTTTGACCTATAACTCCTTTAATTAAATTTTTTCTTAAATCAGCCTTTTACTGATATAATTTGACTTTAAATATTTTAAAGCTAACCTCTGCACCTTCAAAGGCTGAGAATAATTTTAAAATTCATAATGACCTCTAAAATAGTTTTCATCATTTTTTTTATGAATTACTGTGGCCTCTACATATTTTAAATAATTTATTTTGTCCAATTTTCTCTTATTTAGCCAAAATTCTATGAAATTACAAAAAATTTCAAAATAAATTATTTTCATGTTATATATATCTTTTAGGCCTCAAACAGTGTCCTAGACCCTTTGTTCTATTTTTATTAATTTTTAAAATTTTTTAAGAATTTTAGGTATAATTTCTAATTTTGCCCTTCCTTGATTGAAACTTTTCAAAATGACGGTCAGGTCCTTCCCCCAGTTTCATTTTAAAAGTTGTTCTATCTACACTTCTACTACACTATCTGACCCTCAGTCAATCCTAAATTTCTCATTTTTATGTTAGAATTAACAGGGTATGACAACCATGGATTCAATAGGTCATAAAACACATAAAGCATATATCCTTCGAGTAAAGAAGTATGCTATTAGAAAGATCAAAAGATTAATATCTCATCAGAGATGGATTACATTTAGGGATCTAGATGAAACATTATCAATTGATGAAATTCAAATTGTGGTTTATTGTCTCAAGTTTCATACTTGAATTATGTGAAATTAACAAACATCCAAATTATAACCGAATAAACATTTAAGGTTTACTCACAAAGTTATAACCCATTAAGTAGATATGCCACTCGTAATACATGGAAGATAACACTCCACTTAAGGGGACTTACCGTCATGATTCTAGCAGTATAACTTTAATTAACCTTGATATGTCAACTCATATATAGGCCCTGTTTGGTATGTCGGTTTGATTTTTTATGCATTGGGAATGGACTTGAGAGTGGGAGTAGGTAATGGAATTGTGATTTTAAAATTGTGTTTGGTAGGAGATAGTATTTAATGGGAATATTTGTATTTTTCTTACTTTACAATTAGTTATAAATAACAACAAGACCAAAATACCCCTTATAATAAATAAATAAAAATTATAACCTAATCTCCTACCTCCATCAACTAAATGTATCTCTCACTATTTTCAGCCATACTTCCCAAAATTAGTTTCTTTGTTTTTTTTAAGTGTAAACACTAAATACTATTATTCATTGTCACATGTATTATCATTTAAATTTACATTATTAAAAAAAACACTTCCTTCCATTAAATGGCAATGTATTGATTACTGACATAAAGTAATTATTCATGGAAGATGTCTTGTAATTATTTGGCCAATTTTCAGTAAGTTGGCAAACAAAATAGAAAAAAAGACATTTATTATATTTGATTAATACAGTAAGATTACAAATTTCTTACTCACTTTATTGAAAAGAAAATGGTATAAAAGTAAAGTTATTGCCCCTTTAGCCCTAAAATAAAATATCTAACAGGAAAAAATAGACATAATGACTAAACATTTGGAACAAAATCTAATATTGAAAAATTAAATGATAAATACCTAAAGAATGAGCAATAAAAATATTTAACATTTAAGATTCAAATAATAAATGTCTTGGATATCATTAGGCAGATTTTATCTTCTTTTCCCCTTTGAGGTGTGGTGTGAAATCCAATTAACATGCTTTCATCAAAAATCATTTTGACATAAGCTGAAAGACATTTTTGATGTGATAGTCCTTCAACTTGATAACAACATCATAAAGAGAATTCTTCATGTCATCTAAACATTTCTCAATTCAGAAGACCAAGTCCTATTCATGTGTATTGCTAGTTGCTTACTTGCCTTCTTTAAACCATCATAAAATGTGTGAGCAAACTTGTTAATGCCTTGGAGTAGAAAGTCATCATGATCTGTACTGTTTCATTTTTGCTTTTTTGACCCTATATCAGGTGGAGTATGCTCAGTTGGATCTGAATTGTGCTGAGGTGAAATGTTCTCTTGTGGCAAATTGTTCCCATATGATATATTCATGTCCAGATCATTATGGTCATCCAAACCAGTTTGGTTATTGAGCTCTACAATGACATCATCTAATTGTTCAGACTTATCTCTGGTTGCCTTATCCTTACCATATATAATGCTGAGCTCTTCAAAGTAAGGGAAAGGTGTATGCCTAAACTTATAGCATTTTTATTTACCTATAAGCAAATCACATAAAGATGGCAACAAGACTAGTAAAAACATCATTAAGAAAAAACAATATGTTGACAACATAATCATAAAAAAAAAAATTTACCTTTATATATTCATAGTAAATTGTCTTAGGTATAGTCACACATTTTTTGTTAGAGTCCCAACCAAAACCCAAATAAATTAAGAAGGTAAGCCACTACACCATAGTGAGTTTTTAATTTTTAATCCTAAATTAGATATAAAAATGTGGTTGAATATGACAGCTAAATATTAGATCATGAAGCATATCCTTCAATTTATTTATGACACCAGGTTTAAGACCATTATCACTCAAAAGTTCGTCTTTCTCATACAGTGCTATCATGGAATAGATTAACAATTGATCCTTCCCAGGTGTCTCCAAGTGCTTATCTAACTGTACAAATATGTCAGGCATTTTTGATAAAGTAGAATACAATATGTGTGTATATATATGTTAGAACCTAGCATAAAGTGAACATAAAATAAAAAGGTTTCTAGCATTAATAATAGAAATAATATATTATAGGATTAATAATTTTCAAAGTACACAACTTTTTCATCTAGATGTCCTATTATAAGTAAAAGTAGTGAATTATGTCTTGCTAATGATAGCCCACTCATTAGATGCATCCATGTGTTGAACGGGGGGATTATACATCCCATCCACATCAACTTCTATTTCGTCCACATCATTTTCAAGTAGATCTACACCATCTTGACGAATTAAATTATACAAAAGGTAGCAAGCAATTATTATTTGGTTATATGTTTAAATGAGATAAAAATATGGACTTCTTAGAATAGCCCACCTTAACTTTAAAATGTTAAAGACATTTCGTGCCAAAGAGTGTCTCATATTAAAGAACTTTTTGTATTTCTAGGATGTCGCCCTTCTCTCCATTCAATCAAGTGGTATTTTTGCCCTCTATATAGTGTGAGAAATCATTCACAATTGGCCTACCTAGCATCAACCAAGTAATAATGACCTTATGAAACTCTAAATCCATTCCTTCTACTAATGACATTACTTTCATCTACTGGAGACCCTTCCCAACTAGGTAAAACATATATGAAGTACCCATCTTGTGTGCAAACACCCAACACATTAGTGGTAATATCTCTTTTTCCTATTTGAGTATCTTGCCTTGTCCAAAGAAGAAACTCTCCACTTAATATGAGTACCATCTAGTGTGTCACATCCTGCCAATTTTAACCCTAAAAATGGGGAGTATAAAATAGACTAAAGGTCAAGCAGTGTAGTAGACAAATAGACAGAACAACTTTTGAACTGAAACTTGATCGAGGACCGGACTTATATTTTCAAAATATCCGGTCAAGATAGAACAGATTGGGAAAGTATACCAGAAATTTCAAAAAATTCCCAAAAAATCATGAAAACTAGAATAAAGGATCTAGAATAGTGTTTGAGACTTGAAGATGAAAATAGCATAAAAATAATTTATTTTGAAATTTTTTGTAATTTCATGAAATTTTGGCTAATTAAGGAAAAATTAGCCAAATTGAATTATTTAAAATATATAGATGCCTCAATAATTCATGAAAAAAATTAAGAAAATTATTTGAGAGGTTATTATGAATTTTAAAATTGTTCCCAACCTCTAGTGATGCAGAGGTTAGCTTTAAAATATTTAAATCTGAATTATATCGGTAAAAGGCCTATTTCGGGAAAAATTCAATTGAAGGAGTTATAGGGCAAAATAAAATCTAAAAAATCAGGAGAACCTCTCCTTATCAAAAGGACACTATTGGCGTAAGGAAATAAATTTTTAGATACAGTGGAATTAACAGGATTCGAGAAAAATTCAACCGATATTGTGAGATTATGCCGTGTAATTACCATAAGCTTGGTGGGACAAAATCTTTTCCCATATTTCTGGTTAATATGGTGCCAAATGAGGAGGGAGAGGACTTGAGGGGAATAATACAAACTGTTGAAGGATAGACTTGGAAGAATGGAATTATGAATAAAAAATTAAGAGATTTTCCCACATGTATACTCAGGTATCCCATGAGGTGGCATCTGTTGGAAATTGTACCCTAGGGGCCAATCATATTGCTGTGAACATTGTAGATTTATGAATTTATTAATTACGTTATCATATTATTTACATTTTTACTGTGATAACTATCCTTGGATAACTCATGGTTTATCCTAAATGTCCCTAGTCGGTCATCTATGTGGGAGCAGAGATGAAATAAGACCAATATGACTTTAAAGATATATAGAGATATGAATTAAAGTCATAGGCACATGTAAGAGTACAAGATGGTGGACCGACCCGCTATGAGAGAGCTGCATGGGTTAAGTCATAAGCTTCTCTCATATGCAAACCATGTCACTGTGCCTTTTGACCTGAGATCATCATGGATTCCTACATGAGAAATGCTTAGCTTTGACCTAGTCAAAAGTCACTTTTGACTGAGTGATCATAAAGACTATGTTCAGGCTTAGTGTTTTCTTCATGCGGAGGAATGTGAATGGTCAAGATGGAATTTGTCCCTCACATTCGTAGAGAGACATTACTGGGCCCCTCGATGAGTGAGTCTGAGAAATGTATGGCCATACTATAATGGAAAGGTAGTTCCGTTTCTATACTCAGACTACTCAGGGATCGAGAAAGTAACGGTCATAAATAGGAAGATGACGTTCTCCATGCCTCATTCATGACCAAAATGTCGTGTGATAAAAGGGACGTGACATGGTTGTATGAAAGGTTGCATCATTCAATGATCCTCATATGTTTTGGGTAGTCGTGATGTCTTGCTAGAGACCGCTTACGACTTGTGAGTCATTATGGTTAATGGCCCACTGCCAACTTCATATGGGCCTACAGGGTCGCACACAAAATAGCCCAACACGAGTTATGATGTCCAGATTCATTGAATCTAAGATATGTCCAGATTCAATGAATAATATAGGGTGGACGTGTATATATATATATAATTTCGTATATATATATATTATATAAATATAAGAGATATTAATTGTTAGATTTAATTTATAAGGATAAATTAAATCTATATAAATTAATTCCGTCATATTTTATTTTGAATTTAATAAATAGGTGAATTAAATCTGTGAGACGGATTTAATATAAACCATATTTATTTAATTGCTCTCTTATCTGATTAGGCAATATTTGATATTGTATTAATTTCGGAATTAATTTAGGATTAATTTCGAAATTAAGTATCATTCATTAAACCTATAGCATCCTATATATAAGATATGAGGAGCTAGGGTTTTAGAGTGAGAGTGAAAGCACTAAGCAGATAAGGGACGGCCAAAACATTTGAAGAGAGGACGGATTTCTAAAACCCTAGACGGACAAAAAGGGCGCTAGCACGCCGTCTGTAACCGGAGAGCTATTCGTGTGGATACCGGTAGAGGAAGCCGACCGGAGTTGTCGACTTCGAACGATAAAGGAGGCGAGCAGAGGCATCCTGAATGGTGGAATCACCGAGCCACTTGGAAACCGAACACCGAAGGTAATGCTTCTTACTACCTGGCTTAAACGCGATCGGTAGATCCGAGCAAGGGATTGAAAGCTTTAAAATTTTGAGTTGTTTTTCCGCTGCGCGTCGTCTTTCAATCCCCTTCAGCATCTTCAATCAATGGGAGGACATCTAAAAGGTCTATGTAGCGAAATCAAGAGGGATACGAGTGCAAGATGAAGCCAAGTGTCTAGGAAAAAAATTGGACGGTAAATTAGGTTACCACGTGGTAAGATTTTGAGCCAATTTTATTTATACCTCTTCCTTTCTTCCTTAATCATTTTTTCAGCCAACACTAAAGCAAGAGGAGGCAGACCATTTTGGGAAAGGTGAGAAGGAGAAGGAGGAGAAGAAGAACAAGGCAAATTAAGGTAGTTTCAAGTCCTAAATCAAGGTAAAAGCTTGGTTTTCCTTCCTAATCCATGTTACTCTACAGATTGATGGTTTTAAACATGATTTTGATGTGCTTTGTATGAACTTATAAACAATGTGTTACAAGGATGCAATATCTATAATTTTTGATGACTTGATGGCTACTTTTGAGATGTAAATGGTGTAAAATATGGTTGAAGCATGCATTGGGTTGCTAAGTATAATTGTTCAAAAGTTGACATTTGAAAAGGATGAATTTGACCTAAAATGAGCCAATCATAGATTTGAGACCACCCACATCTGTTAGCATAGAACCTAGCTTATCAAATTTTAAGCTATATATTTTGAGTAGGTTATGACATGTTACCTTACTATTACACACCAATCTCTTTAAACACGTTCTTTTAGCAATAAAGTCCATTTTGCAGGTTATATGTCCTAGTTGTCGCCTCTTTAACATGAGCATCACTCACACACTAAAATAAAACACATGTATTGCCTCAATCATGCTCGGCTGCCAAAACAACAAACATAATTATACATTTTTTTTCTTCATATGGTGACATAATTGTGCAACCAATCATATAGAATTATAAAAGAAAATTATGTGCAAACCAAGCTCTAAGTCAAATTGAATCATCATAAACTATTTAAGCTAAGACGAACAACATGCAGAAAATAATGAAGATAAACACTTTTAGGAAGTTGCAGCAGGAGCTTGTTTGATTATACTGCATATCTAATCAACATGTTCAAATTCAAAAAATCCTTCAAAAGCAAGAGGGAGAGACTAGAAAAAAACAATCAATTACAAGTTTCATTCTCTCTAATGTATCACTCCGTCAGCATTTGAAAGGAAATACCCAAGAAGATTGACAAAAATAAATAGCATATGTAGAATAATACTAATTTATTAATAATTTAACATCACATCTGAACCGAAAATAAATGCATGGCAAATAAGAAAAATATTCAAAGTCTAGAGCACAATTTATAATGTTATGATTTAAGGCAAGTTAACTAAAATTAACAAATGTTAGCTCACCATTCCACCCAAGCCATTCCAAGTTCATGACTCCTATAAGTTTCCATATTTATCCCCTAATTTCATTTTCTTTAATTTTTATTCCGCTTTTTCCTTGCCTTTATCCTTGTGTCATTGTATCATTCAATATTCTAACATTAGGGCATGTCATGGCAACACAATTTACATTATATCATCATTCATAATCCATTACAACTTAACATAAAATTCTTCGACACATTACATCACATAACATAGTGACATTAGTTCCATAATGCTCTTCTATCTCAACACCAATTCCTTGCCTTGATCCATGGATGAGTCATTCCCTAATTGAGACATAATTTGACACAGGAGGAATGAGATTTCTTAGAAATCTCAGTAGTATTTGAATTACAATTATCATGCAAATCAAACAAGTTACAATGTGACATGTTATAGAACTTCAAGACATCCTCAAGTCACATAAAATCATTCTTAGTCTCATGCTAGGAGAGGAATATCAACACTTCCACATTAACACAAATTAATGCATTTGGCCAAAGCATAAACAAAGGTTATACAATCAACCAATATCACAACACAAGCTCTTAAATCCAAGCAACCAACAAATCACATTAAACACGCAAGATAAACAATCAAATTATAATTCAAAGCTACCTTTTATCACTTGATCAATTGGTCTCCTTATGGGATAATGATCCTCCTTAACTCCTCCTCACAAAGCCTATCAAATCAAGCATAAACATAGGCATATCAATAACCAAACAACTTAATACAATCCTTAAACTTTAACTTAACAATTTCCCTCTTTTTCTTTGATTTTTAACAAAATGATTTCTCCTTTAAAATCAATAACCTCATGGCTCATTCCTATACAATTTTTCATGAGGAATTCAAATATGAAATCAGATTTTTGAAAATCAAACTCCTTCCCCATGAATTCGCCTTGGCCGAATAGGGTATATAAACTTTCAAAAATTTCATTTTTGATTCCAATGATTTTAAACACTTCCCAATGACATATCCCTACACAAACACACATTCTAAACCCATTAGAATCATCAAATCAATGAAAAACAATTTGCTACCCCATGAACAGTGCTTGGCAAAAAATGACATATAGAACCCTAGGTGGATTTTCTTCCAAAAATCAATCCATACACCACTTAATCTTGCTTATTCCACTTGGTATTTAAGGTTTCTATCCTTTTCTAAGCATCACATGGTCCACCAAAATTTTGGCAGCATTTTCCTTAATTTTTCAAGCCAAAAACCCTAATTAACCAAGCTTGAAACTTAGGAATAAGAAGGTATAAGCATACCTTAATGTTTTCTTGGTGTAATTTGAATGATTCCTTGCCTAAAACACTTGAGAATTTTGGCCAAATGGAGCTGGAGCTATAGTGGTAGAGTCTCCTCTTGTTTATCCAATTTTCTAACATTTATTTGTATTTTCCAAAGGGGTATATATAGAAAAATATGATCTGCCTTCCCTCTCCCTGTTTGGCTGAAATTTTCCACCTCATGGGGGTTATGTGTTAGTCATCAAATGCTAGAAGAAGTCGGGTTTGAACAAGTGGACAATTACTAGATTTTTCCAAGCATTTATCCATTAATTTTGCATTTATTGTAATTAAATATGGAGCTGTCCAGAAACTACACAAAATTGGACTTGAATTAGGCATAATGTGGGCCCCACAAATGTTATAGGCTGGTCCAAAAATATGGCCCACAAATCAAATCAAATCAAAATCCCAAACCATTTCGACACTTTATCGGTTACTATTCACTAGTAACATTCCATAATTTTTCTAGACTTTCAAAAATTCATTTCTCCCCATGAAAATTCACCTTTTAATATGGGTACATGATCTGAAAATTTTCAGAATTTTTCACCACCTCTAGGTATTTATTTTGAATTTTCTCTGCTTAGACCTTTATCAGTATCACTACGGGAAAATAAATTCCCTAAAATTAATTCCTGAACTTTCAAGACCTAAAATTTTTTTAATAAATTCAAATAAATATTTAGATGATTTATCCATCATTTTTCCAAATTTATTGATGCCTCTAACTAATTAAAATAACTATTTTCCTCAGATTTTCTAATATTTTTCTAAAAAACCTCTGTTTACGGAAAATTCGATAATAATTTATTTTCCCAATATTTTCACCTTTCGAGCCTCAACCAAGGCTCCAAAACCTCTACTTTATGATTTTCTAGAAATTTTCCATTTTTTTTTCTCAAATTTTCTAGAAATTTTCTCAAATTTTCCCCCTTTTCGCTTCCTGGACCGAAAATTACAAAAATGCCAGCCTAAACTTTATCGGAGTTTCACATCAAAAGTTGTTTCGCCTCCCTATCTGGTTTCTATATTGACCCTCATCCCAATTTTTTAATTTCATAAGTCCCAGTGAAATTTCTCAGGATGTGATAATTCCTCCCCCTTTAAATAAATTTCATCCTCAAAATTTAGAAACATACGTCAATTAAATAGCTCTGGGTATTAGGCCTTCATGTCGTCTTCCTTCTCCCACATAGCGTCTTCTTGAGTTAGATCCCTCCAGACAACTTTGATAATCAGAAGAGCTTTATTCCGTAATTGCTTAATCTGCTGGTCTATCACTTTCACCGGTTTTACCTCAAAGGTGAGGTTATCTCACAACTCTATGTCTTCATATTTCAAGACATGTGAGGGATCCGATTGATATTTCTTCAACTAAGAAACATGGAAGACATCATGAATCTGGCTCATATTAGAGGGTAGGGCCAATCTGCAGGCTACCGGCCAACTCTTGACAAGATTTGGGATTTGGAAGGGTTAATAAATTTCGGTGTCAATTTTGGGCCTTGATCGATCTACCTACACCCATAGTTGGAGAAACTTTCAGAAAAATGTGATCTCCAACTTCAAATTCTAGAGGCCTTCTTCACACGTCGGCGTAACTCTTCTGTCTACTTTGTGCCATAAGCAGCCTCTGCCGAATCATTTTGATTTGTTGTGAGGTTTGCTCCACCAAGTCGAGACTAAACATCTTTCTTTCTCCCAATTCAGTCTAACACAATAGGAATCTATATTTCCTTCCATACAAAGCCTCATAGGGAGCCATATAGATACTGGAATGGTAACTATTGTTATAGGCGAACTATGCCAGTGGCAAGTACTCATCCCAGTTTCCTTTGAAATCTAGGGCACAAGCTCTTAACATATCCTCTAACATTTGAATAGTGCGTTCTGTCTGCCCGTCCATTTGAGGATGATAAACTTACTGAAACTTAGCTTGGTGCCCATGGCTTCCTGTAGTGCTTTCTAAAATCTAGAGAGAAATCTCGGGTCTCGATCAGAAACAGTCACTTTAGGCACTTGGTGCAACCTCACAATTTTCCGGATGAATATCCATGCCAGTTTCTTCGGTTGATACTCTTTCTTAATGGCCAAGAAATGAGCTGACTTCGTTAGGAAATCCACAATCACCCATATTGCATTATATCCTGATAAAGTACAAGGTAATCCCATTACAAAATCCATGGAAATGCTATCCCATTTCCATTCTAGGATACTCAGTAGTTGTAAGGATCTTGACGGTTTTTGGTGTTCCGTCTTCACTTTTTGGCAAGTGAGGTACCTCGACACATAGTCTGTCACATCTTTCTTCATACTAGGCCACCGAAATGATTCTTTAAGATCTCGATACATCTCGGTCATGCCTGGATGCATGGCGTATCGAGTCTTGTGTGCCTCTTCTAGGATTTGCCCCTTCATCTCTGAGTTTGGGGGAATATAAGTTCTACCCTTATATTTCAGGATCCCTTCCTGAGTTATCTCGACATCCCTCGTCTCATTTCTCCAAACTTTGGCTTTCAAAATATTGGCCAGTTAATCTCTCTGTTGGGCATTCTTGATTTGTTCAATGATCTATGCTTCTGTTTTTGCAGTGCCAATTTGGCCCACCATTAACCGTATCTAGCTAGTGAGATTCCAATCTCGAATTTTCTCAATCAACTCTTGTTCCTTTATCATCAATGACGTCACTTGTAGCGTCTTCCGACTTAACGCATCTGCTACCACATTTGCTTTCCTTAGATGGTATTTAATTTGATAATCATAATCCTTAAGTAATTCCATCCATCTCCTCTGTCTCATGTTGAGTTATTTCTGGTCTGCAAGTACTTAAGGCTCTTATGGTCACAATATAGTTCAATAGGTACCCCATATAGATAATGCCTCTAGATCTTCAAGGCATAAACAATCGCTGCCAGCTCAAGGTCGTGCGTTGGATAGTTCTCCTCATGAGTCTTTAACTGTTATGAGGCATAAGCAACTACTCAACCCTGCTGCATCAGCACACATCCTAATCCCTGTCAACTTCTGCTTTAATTCTTGGAAGCTCACCTCACACTTGGCATCCTAGTTGAATGAATGGTTCTTCTGAGTGAGCTTGGTCAGCGGTAGGGCAATCCTAGAGAAATCCCGTATAAACCTCCTATAATACCCTACCAGTCCCAGAAAAGCTTCTCACTTTGGTTGTCATCTTGGGCTGTTCCTGATTTAACATGGCTTCTATCTTGCTTAGGTCCACTGCTACTCCATCTCGGGTAATTATGTGACCCAAGAATTTTACTTCATTTAGCCAGAACTCATTTGCTCAACTTAGGATATAGTTGCTTTTCCCGCAACTTGCCTAATGCAATCCGCAGATGTCGTTCATATTCCTCTGGTGTTTTGGAATACACCAGGATATCGTCAATGAGCACTACTAGAAACTGATCTAAGTATGGCCAGAAAATCCTATTCATGTAATCCATGAATATAGCAGGTGCGTTTGTCAATCCAGATGGCATTACCAGAAACTCGTAATGCCCATACCTTGTTCGGAAGGCAATTTTCGGGACATCTTCTACCTTGATCCTCAATTGATGATATCCTAACCCCAAGTGAATCTTTGAGAATACAATGGCTCCTACCAACTGATCTAACAAATTATCGATCTGTGGTAACGAATACTTGTTCTTGATCGTTACTTTGTTCAACTCACCATAGTCTATACACAGTCTTAAGCTACCATCCTTCTTCTTCACAAATAATACTCATGGGGATATGCCAGAGAGCTTCTCTAATTGTTTCTCTAGTTCTGTCATCTCATTTGGAGCCATCCGATACGGAGCCTTTGAAATTGAGCTCGTTCTGGGCACCAGATCAATAGCAAATTCAATCTCTCTTTTAGGGGGTAGTCCACTAATCTTTGTTGGAAATACCTCAGGGAATTCCTGAACCACTGGAATATCCAAAATTCCTTCTTTTGTTTCTGCCTTCCTCGAGAAGAACACTATATAACTTTGGCAACCCTGTCTTAACCACCTATCCGCTTGAGCCACCAAAATCACATTCAATTTCACTTTTGCCGTAAGGGTTAACTCTCGGGTAGGAAGGATCAGTGTTTTGTTTTTACAGTCAAGGAGGACATTTTGGGAGGACAACCAGTTCAAACTAAGGACAATATCAATATCACAGAAAGGCATGCATATTAGGTCCAACATAGTGTAACAGTGGGCATACTAGACAACACAATTTAAACAAACAGCAGAAGTTAAAATTTTTGTTTCTGTGGGAGTGGAAACACACAAACCATATAGTAATGTGTCAACAGCAAGACCTAAGCACCTAGCACAATCATACGATATAAACGAGTGGCTGGTATCTGAGTCAAACAAAGTATCCACAAGGTAGCCATTCACAGTAACCGTATCTCGGATCATCTCAGGCAACTTATGAGCCTCTTCCCGACTAAGGGTGAACACCCTGTCCTCAGCCTGAGGTCTCCCCGTGCTATCGACACCTTGTGGGCACTCCCTAGCAAAGTGTCTGGGTTGTCTGCATCTAAAGAACATGCTTTGACCCATCATGCACTGCCTATCTCCGTGATTACGGCCATAATGTTCACGTTCCCTTCCTCGATGAACATTCTCTACTCCCTAGCAGACATTCTCCATTCCTCCTCGTCGGTTCCCTACCTCGACTTCCTACTCCAATTAAATGTCTTCTTTTTCTAGCTACCACCAAAAGAAGTACCTTCCTAACCCATTCTTACCCTTAGCTTCTCGCCTCGTGGGGTTGCTCTAGCCAGCTCAACATGATTCTGGCTATTCTCGGTGATATGACAGACTTTCACTGCCTTATTGAAAACTTCTAGCTGTCTCGAGACTACCTTCTCTCTCAACTCAGGCTTCAGCCCCTTAATCATCTTCTCCGTGAACTAATGTTCATCATTCATATACTAGAGGTAAGTGGAGTACCTGGATAACTTAATGTACCTTTCCAAGTACTCATTGAAAGGTTCATTCACAGCTTAGTTTATAATGAGGAACTTCACTTCTTTCTCATCCCTCACAGAATAGGGAAACTATTTTAGGAAAAATTGGTCCTTGAACACCTCTCATGTGACGGGGGGTTTCGTTAGCGTATAGGACCAATTTAGTGTTCTTCCACCATCAAATTGCTTCCCCTTCTAGCTTGTATAATGCTATCTAAGCCTTCCTCTCAGACAGACATTCCAAAATAGCAAAAATCTTCTCTAGCTGGGTTATTCAGTCCTCGGCTACTTTTATATCAAAGGTTCCCTCGAAAGTAGGAGGGTTGTGTTTAGTGAACTTTACAATCAACTGCTATAGTGTGTCAGGATCTACAGCAAGTTGAGGTCTCACAGGAGTGGTTTCCTGTGGTTGTGGTATGGACTAGGCTGTTCCGGCTATTCCTTGCCCAGGCTGCTGTAACTGTGCCAATGCTTCCGCTATTGCTGTAGCTATAGTAGCATCCCTCTCTTGTTCTTGCCTAGCTTGTGTGGCTTGTATCTCACCCATACTTCTTTGTTGTTCCTCTAACCTTTCCATAATTCTTTACATTGGATCAATAGGGGGTCTTGACGACTCTCCCCTTGTATCGACTCCCCTTCCTCTCGATCCTTGTCTTCCTCTTACCATTTTGTTGTTTTTATCTTAACTACAAGAGGAACATAATCATTAATTTACATAAATGATATTTATATTACTTTTCAAGTTATATATACATCAGGCACGGTCAGCAAAATATAGGGCCACAGCCCACCACAGTTAGCATAGCATAACATAGCATAACATACAGTCATCTTATATTTACAGCCCAGCGGAGGAAGAGGGAAACAAAGTAGCTACAAAAAGTTCTAAGTCCTCCAGCAGCTAATCAAAATCACAAGGCATCGAAGATCAGCAAAGCTGCTGGAGCTGTGTTTGCCAAACCTAGGTAGTGGGTAATATCTCTATCAGTACCCGACACCAGAGAGCATCATCCACAAACTAACTCTCCTCGACTACTTCATTATGTAGTATCCTCAAGTAATAGAAGTAGTTGAAATATGACCTGTCTTTCTTACACCTTAGGGCCAAATTCAAAATTAAAACCAAGGATTGTACTATAGGCACAACCTCGGGTCGTTTCACTTGTTGGAGCCTTAACTATTGATCCTAAGTTAACTAAATGCCATGAAAATGCAAATTGACTAGGGTAAAGTTGGGGGTTTTCATTAAAACTATTAATTGAGATAAAATGCAATGTAAATATATTTTTGGATTTTTGGGAAATTATGATGGAATGGATGGGAATATTGAAACAGTTGATAAAGCCTCTTGAAAATGGACCTTTGGCAATCATAGTTTAAAATGATTTTGGGGAGTAAAAATCACCAAGTTTTCTAAAGGAAAAACCTTAAAGAACCCTTCAAGTCTAGGATCTTAATCAATGGCCACCCATCTTATAAGATCCTATTAAGCTCACTTAGTGTGTGTATTAAGATTAATTAATGAACTTGGTTTAATGCAAGCCCAGATTAACTCAACAATCAAATAATACCATGCAAGAAAGAGAGCATCAAAAGAGTTGCATAGAAACATATATGTAACCACATATATTGAAGCTCAAATTCAACATTAACTAATCCAATATACAAGATAATCATCCAGAATTGATTACAACCATAATCATAACAGTTCAGCTCCAATTTACAAATCCTAAGACCTAGAAATTCATAAATAAACAACTAGAACTATAGATGAAGCTAACACCCCTTTGAAGCTCTTGGAACTCATGCCAATCAACCATCTTCAAGAGTTGAAGAACCCCTAGCCCTCCATAGCTCCAAGCATTGCTCCAACCAGTAGCAACAGTAGAATCTCCATGGAAGAAGAGGTTATGGATGGATTAAAGGGAAAGAAGATGGAATGTAATGAAGAATTGGTGGAAGGAGGAGATGAGAGGATGATTCAGCCAAAGAAAGGTGAGGAGAGACTGAATGAGGCTTCCCTAGGTTGAAACTCAGCTTATACTGGCTACTAGAGGTGGTTTTAGGTCGGGTTGAAGCTTAGGGATCTGAATCAGAATGCTGAAATCGTGACTTTTGCAATTCTGACAAATCTACCACGGCGGATGGTACTTTTTAGCCAAAACGCAAAGCTTCATTTACTAGGGCTCTAGTGTAATGTCTTGAATTCTGGGGTCCTTTTCTGCGATTAATTTGGTCTTTTACTACCTTTAAAATTGGGACTAAAGTGTGATTTCCAAATTTGCCCAATTTCTCCCAGAGTACCTACATGGAAAATCATACATAATATAGCATCAATTATCCTAGAAATCAATTAATAATAATTAATCTCCAATTATGACAATTTTGCCCCTATTATGCACTAATTCAAGGTAAGGCACTTTAATATAAATTAAGCACAATAAACACTAAAAGAGCTACTAACTATGATAAAAACCCTTAAAATGATATGAAAAGACAATGAAGAATTGGGTTCAATCAGTAGTCTAAGTAGACCGGAGCATACTAGTTTTAAGTTTGGTCTATATGTCTGCCCAGCTCTAAAAATTCCTTAAAGAGACTGTCACAATCCTTAAATTCCTTCTTTACTAATAGAGGTCTCTTCTTGATTGGCAGATCCTTAGCCTTGATCTGCTCCGGCTTCATAGTCCAGATAAGTACTGCCCTGATGGCACTAGGGCCCGCCTTATCAGGGTATGGTTGAGGTCTTGTGGTGCTTTGAGCGTCACCCTTTTCCAACTTCACTAAATCATTAGAGTCTTCCTCAGAGAATATGTCTTCTATCTCCCAGAGGGACTGGCCATGCCCGGGTGGTAGAGTTAGATCGTCGGGGTCTGGAATGTACGAGTAGTACCATTCGGGGTACAGTTCCCCCGACATCCTCTAACTCATTGTTTTTCTGAAGTCGTTACTACAACAGGCCATAACTTACTTGCACTCAACTCCACTTATAATATATCGATCCAGTAAAGCAGTACTCATTCATAATCAACCACAATTCATAATCCATAATAACAATTTATCACATTTTACAACACAAACCAATCAAAACAGAGGGATTTAAACACAGCCAAAACCTTTACTTTGATACCAAAATCACACCTCCTTTATTACCCCATTATATACTTCAATTGGAACCATTATAACGTGTTTTGCAACGTTTCCGAATGAAAATTTTCAACTTCAAAATTTTACCTTTAATTCTGTCCGTACACTGTTCATCCGAAATTGGGCCAACTTTGAAAATTCATAACTAATCCTAGAAAAATTGAAATGAGGTGGTTCTAATTTTTACAAAGCTTGCTAAGAGTTCTATACAGAAAAAATATTCATTGGACTCAATTTTATCTAGAACAGCACCAGAAAATTTGACAAATTGCACTGTTCATATGGTCAATTTTTGAATTTTCAGTATTTTTGGCCAACTTTGGAATGGCATAACTCTTAGCATAAAACTCCAATTTTAATGTTTTGCTACTTGTTTTGAAGCTAAAAATGAGGTCTATTTGCTTGTAAAATTTCATGTCCAAATTCTAACAATTACATATCATTTTATGTGCCACAAGATTGGTCTCTTTTAGGGTATTTTTATCCCCTAATTTCATTTTCTTTAATTTTTATTCCCCTTTTTCCTTGTCTTTATCCTTGTGTCATTGTATCATTCAATATTTCAATATTAGGGCATGTCATGGCAACACAATTTACATTATATTCTCATTCATGATCCATTACAACTTAACATAAAGTTCTTCAACACATTACATCACATAACATAGTGACATTAGTTCCATAATGCTCTTCTATCCCAACACCAATTCCTTGCCTTGATCCATGGATGAGCCATTCCCTAATTGAGACATAATTTGACATAGGAGGAATGAGATTTCATAGAAATCTCAGTAGTATTTGAATTACAATTATCATGTAAATCAAGCAAGTTACAATGTGACATGTTATAAAACTTCAAGACATCCTCATGTCACATAAAATCATGCTTAGTCTCATACTAGGAGGGAACATCAACACTTTCACATTAACACAAATCAATGCATTTGGCCAAAGTATAAAAAAAGGTTATCCAATCAACCAATATCACAACACAAGCTCCTAAATCCAAGCAGCCAACATATCACATTAAACAAGCAAGATAAACAATTAAATTATAATTCACAGCTATCTTTTATCACTTGATCAATTGGTCTCCATAAGGGATAACGATCCTCCTTAACTCCTCCTCACAAAGCCTATCAAATCAAGTATAAACATAGGCATATCAATAACCAAACAACTTAACACAATCCTTAAACTTTAACTTAACAATTTTCCTCTTTTTCTTTGATTTTTAACAAAATGATTCCTCTTTTAGAATCAATAACCTCATGGCTTATTCCTATACAATTTTTCATGAGAAATTCAAATATGGAATCATATTTTTAAAATTAAACTCCTTCCCCATGAATTCACCTTGACCGAATAGGGTATATAAACTTCTAAAAATTCTATTTTTGATTCTAATGATTTTAAGCACTTCCCAACAACATATCCCTACACAAAAACACATTCTAAACCTATTAGAATCATCAAATCAATGAAAAACAATTTGCTACCCCATGAACAGTGCTTGGCTGAAAATGACGTGTAGAACCCTAGGTGGATTTTCTTCCAAAAGTCAATCCATATACCACTTAATCTTGCTTATTCCACTTGGTATTTAAGGTTTCTATCCTTTCCTAAGCATCACATGGTCCACCAAAATTTTGGCAGCATTTTTCTTAATTTTTCAAGCCAAAAACCCTAATTAACCAAGCTTGAAACTTAGGAATAAGAAGGCATAAGCATACCTTAATGTTTTCTTAGTGTAAGTTGAATGATTCATTGCCTAAAACACTTGAGAATATCAACCAAATATAGCTGGAGCTACAGCGGCAGAGTCTCCCTTTGTTTTTCCAATTTTCTAACATTTATTTGTATTTTCCAAAGGGGTATATATAGAAAAATATGATCTGCTTTCCCTCTCCCTGTTTGGCCAAAATTTGCCACCTCATGGGGGTTATGTGGCAGTCATCCAATGCTAGAAGAAGTCAGATTTGAACAAGTGGGCAATTACTAGATTTTTCTAAGCATTTATCCCTTAATTTTGCATTGATTCTAATTAAATATAGAGCTGTCCAGAAACTGCACAAAATTGGGCTTGAATTGGGCCTAATGTGGGCCCCACATATGGTCTAGGCTGGTCCAAAAATATGGCCCACAAATCAAATTAAAATCCCAAACCATTCCGACACTTTATTAGTTACTATTCACTAGTAACATTCCATAATTTTTTCAGACCTCCAAAAATTCATTTCTCTCCATGAAAATTTGTCTTTCAATATGGGGACATGATCTGAAAATTTTCAGAAATTTTCACCTCCTCTAGGTATTTATTTTGAATTTTCTTTGGTTAGGCCTTTATCGGGGTCACAGGGGGAAAATAAATTTCTTAAAATTAATTTCTGAACTTCCAAAGCCTAAAAAAATTTTATAAATTCAAATAAATATTTATATGATTTATCCATCTTTTTTCTAAATTTATTGAGGCCTCTAACTAATTAAAATAATTATTTTCCTCTGATTTTCCAATATTTTCCCAAAAAACCTCCGTTTACAGAAAATTCCATAATAATTTGTTTTCAAAATATTTCCACCTTCTAGGCCTCAATTGAGATTCCAAAACCTTTACTTTATGATTTTCCTATTTTTCAGGAATTTTCAAGAATTTTTCTCAAATTTTCCCGTTTTACCCTTCCAAGATTGAAAATTACAAAAATGCCAGTCCAAACCTTATCAGGGTTTTACATCAAAAGTTGTTTCACCTCTCCGTCTAGTTTCTATATTAACCCTCATTCCAAATTTTTAATTCCCCAAGTCCTGATGAAATTTCTCAGGATGTGACACTTGAGGACAAGCACAACGATAAGAGTGACAGGGAGTGATGGAGAGAATGCGGTAATACAAATAGATAGATAGATAGATAGATAGATAGATAGATAGATAGAAGAGGGTCTTAATCTAGGTTAAATTAATACCGGAATTTTTGTCTCAAAATTATTATAATCATGGATATTTTTGTCTTTGAAACATTCAGTCCAAGGATTAGAAATACAATACTCTGGGGGAGGTGGGTTTGTGTAGTACCACCTAAGTGGTACTGTCTAAGCCCAACCTATCTTTAATCCCACATATCAAAAAACACTTATTAGGTTACTCCCTAACCCAACCCCAATCCCCACCCCCTAGTGATACGATCCAAACAGTGCTATAGTGTACAAGCTAAGTAGAAAAATGTGAGATATTATTATATTATATTATATTGTTTTAATTAAAATATTTTGAGTGTGGCCCGTCAGTCAGTCAGGCCTAGTCCATGTAGAGTTTTAGACTCAATCCTCTTTAGTTATTTCATAATCTTGATGGTAGGTTGTGTTTTTTATGGTTGATTGAATGACCGTACCATTGTGAAAACCTAATACATGGCTCTTGAGGTTCCTTAACTAATGGCTACTTTTTTTAGTTCCATCACTATGCCCACCTCCTAGTTAGAAGAGATCCTGATATCTTTTCTATTAACAAGTTTTTATGATTTTAATTATTCTAATCTAGACCTAGACCATGAGATTAGTAGATAGCTCCTTTGGATCATCTAGCATGGTGATAGGTATTTATAAGTCTTCTGTTACTACTCTGATGGTTGTATAATTTTTGGATAAATATGTGTTCATATGGTTTGTTCTAACATATGTATGTGGATATATATATATATATATATATATAAATATATACACACGCGGCTGTGATTGCTACTATGTGAGTTGAAAAGAGGGAGTCTCGTTCAATTTTTTAAAGGGGAGTTAATAGAGGCCTTAAAATTTCATAATAGATGAGCTATTTGATTGCTAGTTGATTGTAGATGGTGATTACATATTGGACTTTAAATATTGAAGTGAAAAACCATGCTCTTGGAGTTGAAAATTTACAAAATCAAACCACTCAAAAAAAAAAAACATCCTTGAAGATGGAAGGTGCTATTTGAATTTGTGCTGTCAAAAATTCTTGAAGATAGATTCTTACTGAATTAGAGTTAAAATGCTAAATAAATGTTTTGCACTATTAGATTACATTTAAGAGCTCCAGATTGATGGTTGAACTAATACTTTTGAAGCTATAAAAATCTCAAGATTTAAAGGGTAAGTTATCTCAAATATATTAAAGAGGTTAGAGCATTCAAATAATAATGGAATAGTATTTGAAATTATTTAGCTGCATCTATATAAGACATAATTTAAGGTTTCTATGTTATGATCTAAAGCAGCAAAGTTGCATTCATGGCTTTTCTTTCCTACCCTATTTGGGCAGCCCTATTTGAATATAAAAGAGATTATTTGCGTTAAATTTAAATCTTTCAATGGATTTATAATGCAAAATTGTATGATAAGCATAAGGAAAGAACTTTTGAACCCAAAGGATAAGTTAAGAATTAAAAAAAAGAGACAAGTTAAAGAGCTAGTCGAAAGTTCGGGACTGGGAGAGATTTATTATGCAATGGTAATGTACCAAAGTTAAGTATTAATCTATTCCTACAAATGTATATATGAATTGTATTATAGGATTTGATAATTGGTATCAAAACAAAGGAGGAAGCAAACTAAAGAAGTTCAAGCAAAAGAAGGTAACTTGGAAGAAGAAATAAAAGGTAATGAAATTTATTGGCTCTTTTATAGTTTGTATTTGGTTGCTTGCATGCTTATTTGCCATGTATGCCTTTGAACATGTAATATCCTTGCTTCAGTTTGTGCTATGGCCATGGGTATTTGCTCACAAGTTGTTGTTCTAAGCTATTTACATGTATAGCTAATTGCCATTGCATATTATATATTGAGTTGATGTTTTGCTACTAAGATTCTTCCAAATCTCGCCTCATTTTTCTCTCATGTGCCAATATTAGGAACAGGTTCTTTAAAGGGAAAGGCAATCTTGTAGAGGAGATATGGAGACTCCAAAGAAGATTTTAGCAATTGTTATTTTAAGTATTAATTTTATTTACTCCTGATTGTTTATATATGAGTATGTTTAGTTCAAAGTTTACTTGAACTTAAAATTTATACTCTAATATGTAGCTCACCTCTATAAAGGGGAAAGCTATGGCTCATATAGCTTGTAGATAAGTGCCATTTGCTCTAATAGCTATATGATGATAGTAAAAGTAGATGTTATAATAGCTAATTATATTCACTTATCAGATTAGATAAGGGCAAGTATATGCATCGTGTCTGGGAATAGAGAAGTTGCTCAAGCGGAATAATTTTTGCGTTGACTTATTTGCTAAGTATGGGTCTTTGACAATGCTAGAGCCCGAGTCTTAAGATAATTTTACTAGTTTTGAAAAAAAAAAGGTTAAATTAAATACTGGAACCACTAGACAGGCTTCATTGGAAGCAAGTTTGGGAAGTTTAAAATTTTTCAAAAAATCTTATTTCTTAAATGAGATCAAATCCTGTGTTTGGGAAATGTTTTAAAAAAATTTTCTTTCGAAGGATGAAAGTTGGTTTTTGTTTGAAGTTATTTAGAATAACCCCGTTCGTATATAAAGATAAAGGTGTTACACATAGCGGGAGATGAGCTGTTGGTGCTCGTTATCCGATGAGCATGGAAATTGATTCCGACGAGACTGAATATGAAAATTGGTGCCAATATTAGAAGTGAGAAGAGGAAAGTGAGTGGAAAGAGAGAGAAACTCGGGATGTGAAAAAGCGTATGATATGTGAAAATTGGGTGGGACCCATAGAAGAAGAAGGTAATAGACGTTTAGAATAGTTAACAATTGTTGTACTTTTGGACTCTTTTGTAATGTCTATAGGCATTTTTGCATCTGAGTTTTGATTATGGTGTCAAACAGTGGAAAAGTTCTGACGGGATATGAAAATAAATATTTATGATTTTTTTTATTTTTAGGATATCTGAGTTATTTGAATTTATTTTTATTTAGATTTATTAGTATTTTAGTATTTTTATTATTAGGGCTGGTTGTTATTGTTGTTGTTGTTGTTTTAGTATAATTAGATCTAGAGTTTTCATTTTATGGCAGACTTGAATCATTGAATCAAATTGACAGTTATTATTCTTTCTACTTTTTCTCCCGACTTTCCCTTTTCCAGTTCTATTTTCTCCTTCTACCTCATCTTCTCTTACTCTTTCTCTCTTCCTGTTTTACATTAAGTTCATTAGTAGATTTGTACATTAACCCATTATTAAATGAAAATGGTATACTATAATTTTTAATTTGGACATTTTCCACTTCATTTTTTTTTAAATGGTGCGCGCACCACTGTCTAGATTTTTTGATCATTCGGACCCACAAATTCTCTTCAACTAACCTCTTATTGGATTACTCTTTCTAACTAATCCCAAAAATGCTGATTATATCTTAAAAAAAACATTGACATTATGTATACTAACTTAGAAAAATAGTGTTGACACTCCGAGTGGCAAATTTAGTTAAGTTTTTTTTTAAAAAAAAAGAAAGAAAGAAAAGGAAAGGAAGGGAGAATCATATCCTGAACTTCCCAGAATTTTTCTTTTGTGACCGGAGGGGGTTTGGGCTCCAAAGCTAACACGCTAGAACCAGGACATAGAAAATAGAGAAACAAGAGAAAAGAAGCCCATTTAGCCCATAAAAATATAATAAAAAGAAGACCCAAAAAAAAAAAAGACAAACATTGTATGAAAAATAGGACAAACATAACCTATTCCTGATTCCCTTCATCCTCCTACTGCATAGTTATAATTAATTTTAAAACTGATTGTATTAATGTCAAAATTATTTAGTTAAAATTACAGCATTTGAATCTCATTTTCCAAAAGAAAATCTGATCCCAGGATTCGTGGCATTTGACCATGCGAAACCGTAATTGACAAATTCGGGCCATAACTAACAAATCTTTTAGAACCTTACAGGTGGCATCAAGATATCATGACACGTGTCTGATGCGGCGTAAGAATGATCACACAGCACAGCAACCTCGAAACGTCTTTCTAACTTTGACATCGATATGAAACTCGAAGAAACTATGCAAGACCGAGCAATAGGAAGGATATAAAAGAGAAAGTATAAAGTCTGAGAAAGAAGTGACATAGAGAGAGATAAGGGAAGGCGAGATCTTTTCTAAATATAGGGTGGCTTGTGAACTCTTACGGGGGAGGATCATAACGGAAAGAGGCTAAGTTAACCATATTTTTGCTTTTTGGATTCGGGGGTAAGGCCATTGGAACCGAATCTTTCTTTACTTTGTGCATTTTCTTGATTTTTCTTTTCTGAGGCCATATTTTTATTTGGGTGGGACTTGCTATTTATATGGAAACGCATGCCTATCACCATCCGATCCAGAGTGGCATCATTTTCCTTCCCGGTTTGCATAACCAGTTCGATGATTCTGGAAATGTGAACCCCAACGTTCCCTTTTTTCATCCTCCATTTTCGTTGAACGATCAAGGCAAACGAGGAAATATCAATGTCTTTGCATAAGGTATTATATATACATATATCTTCTGAATGCAACTATTTCTTTTTGTTTGTTTTCTGTTTCTTGTAGTTCTTTCTTTCTTCAATATTCTCTTTCCTTTTGGGTTCTTCGGGGTTGTGTTCTAATTTCTTTTATGATTCTGGGTTCAATTCAATTTGCAGTTGATGGCTGATGAAGGACTTTTTTGGCTGCGAGAAGAGGGGTCGAGAAGGAAAGTTGCCATTCAGAAGCTCAAACAGGTTTTCTTGGTCTCTTCCTTTTACTGATTATACTACTTTCGCGATGTCTTTTTCTTTTTGTGCGTTAAATATTGCGTTCTTTGGCATTTTTAGTGTTTTGACTGGGTAACAGAATTGTGTAATTTCCCTTGTCTGTGAAAATTCAATGCTTTTTTGGTCAATTAATTGTGGTTTCGACGTATTAGAATTTTTTACGTCCAGTGCATATTTGTTTAGTTTATTAGGGCTATGTATACTTGACATCTACACATCCGTTCCCCCCCCCCCCCAACTCTTGGAGAAATTTGATAATAGTTCTCAAAACATTCTTGGACAGTCTTCTTGTTTTTTTTTTTTTTTATGCTTTCTTTCTTTCTTGCACTACGGTAAGCTGTATCGTACCTTTGGTGTGAAAGTTCGTACATAAAATCATGAATTCATTATTCTAATCCCTTTCTTAAAGAAAGGGAAATGTATTGTTTTTCCATCTCTCTGAAATCATATTTTCTTGATTCATATTCACATGCAGGAAAGATGTTGGTCCTGATAATTTAATAGCATTTACTTGTTCTTTTGACTATCTAAGCATGTTTATTTTGGGGGGAGGGAGGTTTATATTAATGACTATCTAAGCCTGTTTACTTGATGAATAAAGCTTGTTTTGATGCTCTATGTGTTGCTCCTTTCTTTGCTTCAATGGCTGTAATAGTCTATTGCATTCTTCTATTTATCCATCATTTTTCTATTTGGCAGTGCAATAATTGTTATGATTTCCATGGCCTATGAGTTATGCAGGAGGACTATTTTTTGTTTGTTTGCATGACATGCTTCGAAAGAGACCCGAAGTATCTGAGATACACTGTGTTAAGGGTGCAAAATAGCCTCTAATGCAATTTAAGCTTCATGGAATTTCCATTGATCTACCATATGCATAACTTAAAGTTTTATATGTCATCCTCAAGCATATAAAACTTCAAGTCAGGCACATGGTAGATCAATGGAAATTCTATCAAACTTAAATAGTATTAGGGGCACTCTTGCACCTTTGACAAAGTGTATCTTAAATATGTTTCTTTTCCAGCATGTCACCCGAACAAACAAAATGTATGCGATTATGAAGTTAATTTGAGCAGCTTAAAATTTTAGCTGGAATTAAGGTTTGTTTCTTCTGAAGTTTTGCCAAGTCAAATGTTTGAATTAAGGTTTGTTTCTTCATTTAGTTGCTTGTTAATTTATTTATTTAAATCTTCATTCATTCATTTTTTTGGTTGATTATTTAATGAACCCTTTTTGTTTAATTATTCGCTTGGCATATATGGATGCCATTTAGCATTCTTAATTGTTTAAGAAAAGCTTTTGCAAGTAGCATTCTTTGACTTAAATACTTCACCCACTCTAATCAAGTCTTGGAGAGTAGTCGTTGGAGGAATACTCATAGCCATAGGTTAATAGGATTTTGAAGTCTCATGTGGTCTTCTTTCAACGATGCCAATTACCTTACACAACCAACCTGCAAGCACATTACTCTTAACCAAGCCCTCTATCTGCAATATATACCGCACATGGACCCTCAAAGCTTCGATGCTGAGATCTCAGGGCTAGCTCTCATCATTGAGGACGCCATGAAAGCCAAAAAGCCAAGCAAGCCCTAGCCAAAATCCGCCAATAGCTTCAGAGAAGAAGCCCCACTTATGGTGAAAAGCGTTACACCTTACTTTTAGACAATATTTTATCTCAATTGAAACTATTTGGAATTATTTCTTATGGCCATAAGTTGAAAAAATTTGAACTTTAAAATTTCATAAATTCAGGTTATTATTTATGTAACCCTAACAAAGGTCAAGCTTTGAAAAATCATAACTAATTCTAGAGAAATCAAAACGATATTGTTTCAAGTCCTACTTAAAGCTTACAATGAGCTCTTTAAGGGAAAAATATGGTCACAGTATGCATTCAGCTCATGTGTGCCCAGTTTCAATAATAAGATGTACTATTTATTTAGTCATTTTCTCACAATTTTGGAAGGGCATAACTCTTTGTATAGAACTCCAAATTTTATGAAATACCATACATTCTAAAGCTAAAAATATGATTTATTAGACTGTTAAGTTTCAGCTCCAAACTCTATTATTTGCTCAAAATTTCGCATGGTCAAATTTTACCCTTCAAAAGTCAACTTTTATCCTTTTCGTGCCAAAACTTAACCAAATAAAACCACAATCATTCCAACATGGTTCAGCCACATATGACAGCATATAATAAGTTATTCTTTATAATTTATAACCCTTAAAAGTCATCCAATATATAGTCATAAATATTATAAATATTGTACATAATGTTCAACATAAATTCAATATAATTTCATAACATATTTCCTTTATGGAAATATCACCTCCTTGCCCTTGATCATACCACTTGAGAGTCCTATTGGTTGTTTATACATAAAAGGAATGAGATTTTATAGAAATCTCAATAGCAATGAATCACAGTTATCTATGCAGAATGTGAGATATTACATTAAAAATAGAGTTATCATGCAACATTACATATACATTACACTTGCCATGGAAAGAGAGTCATAAATCAACCATTATGCCATTCAACATTACATATTGCCAAGGGACATTTAACATAAAAATTCACACATAATCACATAGCTTGCTCCATCACATCATGGCAACAAAATCAGGTAACATAAACACATTTAAGCAAGCAAGAAAGCAATCAAATTATGAGTTCAATGTTACCTCTTACTCATGTATTAAATTCAGCCTCTTTAAGGATTTTGTGCTTCTCTTTGTTTTCTTGCATAATGCCCATCAATCCAAGCATAAACACATTCCATATTATCAACAATCCAAGCATAAACACCATTGTTCAACAATAAACTCAATTAAACCCTTTTTTCCTTGATTTTGACATAATTTTTTCCTCTTTGTTTCATCCAATCTCTTGGGCCATTCCTAAACAATTTTTCATGTAGAATCCAAATATCAAATTGGATTTTAAATACTTTTTCTTGGTGTTTCCTTACATAAAAACACCTTTTTAAACCCATTGGAATCATCAAATCACATTAAAACAATCTTTATCCTCAAAATTCCATAGTGGCCAAATAGGGTGTTTAGAACCCTAACTTTGGTTTTCTTCCAAAATTCAATCCAAACATCAATTAAACATGCTATTCCAAGCTCATATTCATCATTTCTATCCTTCTCTAAGGACTTGGATTTTGTCATAAAATTTCAACATAACATGTTTTGCAACGTTATACTTCAATTGGAACCATTATAACGTGTTTTGCAATGTTGCCAGATGAAAAATTTCAACTTCAAAATTTTACCTTTAATTCTGTCCGTACACTGTTCTTCCGAAATTGGGCCAACTTTGAAAATTCATAACTAATTCTAGAAAAATTGAAACGAGGTGGTTCTAATTTTCACAAAGCTTGCTAAGAGTTCTATACAGAAAAAATATTCATTGGACTCAATTCTATCCAGAACAGCACCAGAAAATTTGACAAATTGCACTGTTCATATGGTCAATTTTTGAATTTTCAGTATTTTTGGCCAACTTTGGAAGGGTATAACTTTTAGCATAAAACTCTAATTTTAATGGTTTACTACTTGTTTTAAAGCTAAAAATGAGATCTATTTGCTTGTAAAATTTCATGTCCAAATTCTAACAATTACATATCATTTTATGTTCCACAAGATTGGTCTCTTTTAAGGTATTTTTATCCCCTAATTTCATTTTCTTTAATTTTTATTCCCTTTTTTCCTTGTCTTTATCCTTGTGTCATTGTATCATTCAATATTCCAACATTAGGGCATGCTAATGTGACTGAAAATTGAACAACATAAGGACTTGGATTTTGTCATAAAATTTCAATCAAAACAACCCTTAAATCTAACCAAAATCAAGCTTAGACATACCTTAGTGGATCCTTGATTGAAGCTTGATGATTTTCCTTTGATTTGGAAGGTTTTAGGTGCTATTTAATGGTGATATTTCAATTGAACAGAATTTTTCCTCTTTTTCCTATTTTTGGCCAAATTATGTGTAATTAGGGGGTATTTATAGAGCTCAAGCTCTAACCATAATCCCTCCAAAATGGTGCCATTTTCTGCTACATAAAGGTACATGTGTATCTTTTCATAACCCCCAAATTTCAGCTCATGCCAAGTGTCCCTTCTTGATTTTTCTTATGTATTTTGGGCTTAAATTGGGCTTGAACTCTTTTAATAAGAGAGACCATGGGCTGTACGAATTTGGTGGGCTTCCTTGGCTCAAATGAAGTCCAAAACTGATAAGGAAGAAAAGAGAAATATGGTCTAATCACAAGTTATCAATTTCTAAACAAAACTCACTATATTGGTTACTATTTTCAAAAATAGTTCTGGGCCTTTAAAAATTTATTTCTCTCCATCAAAAATTCCCTTTTAATATAGGAAAGTATCCTGAAAATTTTTAGAATTTATCTTAACCTCTAACTATTTATTTCGAATTTTCTTTGAAATCAAGCTTTACTGATAAGATTTCGGTAATAAATATTCTAAAATTAATTCCTGCATTTTTAGGGCCTGGAGATAATTTTATAAACTCAAATAAATCCCTAAATAATTATTTCATATTTTTTTAAAATTATTGAGGCCTCTAAATATTTGAAATAATTATTTTTGCTCAATTTTCACTATTTTTTTTTGAAAAGCCTATATTTTCAGGAAATTCTATAATAAGTTATTTTTATGCTATTTTCACCTTCGGGGCATCAAATAGGGTTCCAAAACATTTAATTTATCTTTTCTTTTTTTTTTTTACCATTTTTCAAGAATTTTCAAAAAAAAAATGTTGAAATGTTTTCATTTTGCCCTTCCTGGACAGGTAATTTCAAAAAATCAGTTTGGACCCTGTCTGGGTTTTATGTCATGCCTGGTTTCATCAGTCAGTCTACTTTTCATATTGGACCTTGACTTAATTTTTCATACTCATTATCAGGGTTAAATTTTTCAGGATGTGACAAAAAACAAGCCCTGAGTTCTTATGCAGACTAGTAAGTACATGAAAATGACAACTCACCTATCGTGTGCCGCCCCATCTCTCCCTCTCTAGTTTCTACACTCCACCCACACACCCACACACTATTAACACAACAAAACACATTGCAATTATATATATATATATCTATATATATATTATAGTATGTGTCAAGCCAGCCATAAAAAATGGTAAATCAACATAGAATCCCCCGAAACCTCTGAGAGATGATGCACCCAATGTAGGCGGAGCAAACTATATATATTTGCTTTATCGAAGGAAATACAAATTGCTGATTTGGCAACCCTGGCAGAAAGAAAACTATAAAACCATGCGAAACAAACCGAAACAGGTCTCTGTGTGCCTACGTGCGAGTGATCAGAGAGAGAGAGAGAGAGAGAGAGAGAGCGCAGTGAGATGGGGTGTGTGTGTGTTTTTTATTATTAAAGCAACTTTGTAATAGATGTTTCTTGCAGAGATGGGTCACTGGATGGAGCAAGACTCAGGGGATGAATCATAAACTACACGATAACAATAAGGGTCATAAGGACGCTTAACGCAGCAAGAAGGACATGTGATCCAGGGAGGACACTGGCCATAACACGGTGGTGGTCGGACACAGATAGAAGAAGCACACTGACCACTGCACTTGAAGCTCCCACATCTTTTGCAGGACTTGCAATCCCCATGGCACTTGAAGCTCTCGCATTTCGTACATGGCTTGCAATCACCATGGCACTTAGGGCTATGGCATCTTGAACAAGGGTCACAATGCCCGGGGCACTTGGTGGGGCAAGGATTACAGGGCGGCACAATGCAAATTGTACAGCTTCGGACTTTGTCTTTGTCCTTGTCCTTGCCTTTGTCTTTGCCCTTATCCTTTTCTTTGTCTTTTCCTCTGTCCTTGTCCTTGTCTTTGCTCTCAGGAGGTTTGGGCTTCACTTCTTCCACCGTTAGAACGGTGACAGTCCGGAACTTCTTCTTCAGCATCCTACCCAAGCAAACCGTATCCACATCTTCACCTATAACTACTACTCGATCTTTGTCCTTCTCGTCTATTGATACGGAAGTCACTCCTGTACAGTACATGCATTTGCATTTACGTTCAAAACAATCAAAACCATATTTTTTATGCAAGAAAGTTCGGCTCTTAACATGAAACCAAACACTCTAATTCTCTGTTAAGTTTTTGCAGGGGTGTGGTTGTACTGCAATGGCATAACGCAAGAGTATATATGTGTAATTACCTTTTATGGACGAAGCTATTTTCAATGCCTTGTTTCTGCAACTGTCGCACTCCATATGCACCTTCATTGTTATTTTTTGCTGCAGTACCCATATGACGAAGTTCAAACACAAAAGTTGTTTCTTATGCAACAACATAAATTAAGCGGAACTTCTAAGAAACCGATTATTAAAAGTAGTGAAATATATAGATCCATCTCACCTTCATGTTGACGTTTGGAAACAAATGGCGAGTTATAGACGTTGTCCGGAAAACTGAATTGGCAGCATATATAGCAAATGCTTCTTCCTGTCGGGCTTCTGTGATTCCCCTGTTACATACATATATAGTGCAGTTAGTTCTTGTTTGTTAATGTGTTACGTACCAACACAAATAGCGACAAGTACCTTATTCGTCTTATATCTTGGCTGAAACTACATGCATGGTTGCTGGGTTCAAGATTCCCCCGGGCTCTAAGAACCAATAATAACATACAAATATACAAGCATATATTCTTCCTCCGTCCTAAATGTAGAGCGCTAATTGAGGCTTGAAGGGCGTATTTTAATTTTAAATGTAAAATCTTATAGTTACAACTTTGTCTTATAAATTTTTTATTTTCTTTCTAAACTATTCTTAAAAGGAAAATTTTTGTCAATATTTTCGGATACAAAGGATTCAAGAGGTATTTAAAAATACATAAATATAATTTTTATAAATTACTAATTTAACTAATTTTATTAATCTTTGTAAATTAGTTATTAATCTACTATTTATAGGGGGCGGAAGTTGGGGCAGTGGTCTCATAAAATACTAAACATGATTTAATACTTTAATTTCTAGCGGAGCCACTTAATTTGAATAGTCAATATGAGAAGTATTATTCCCTAACAACCTAGCTAATTCTTTTAGACTAAAATATAAACGTACGGTACACTAGGTTCTAGCTAGTGTTCTAATTATTAATACAAAAATGAATAAGCGAGGATTGTCCAAATTCCACCATCTATTTTACCATATGTCTTATGCGAGGCTGCTACCGTCACATTGTGGACATAGGAAGACTTGTAAGGTTGTTTCCCGATCCTTAATATAAGATCTATTTAATTAATTTGATTATATTAAGGAAGTTATGTAAGTTAGTTAATTATAAAAAATATGCAATATTTTTCCTAAAACACCATAATCATATTTCTTAATATCCTCCCTTCCTCTTCTACCTGATTATGGTTAATGGAGTATTTATAGGGGTAATTTAGAAAAAATTAATAAATATGAGAAATATGTCCTGTATTTAGGACCAAAATCAACTCAATAATTAGGTCCTATATTAAAGATCGGGAGGAGTATTAACTATAAAATTTGGTCAATAATGAAAGAATAGGAATAATGAAGGGATTCCAAATCAATAAAGTAATTCCAAATCGACCTTGTCTTGCATGCTTATACCCATATAGAAGGAATCAGAGTCTTCACAAGAGGACGCATCAGCAACCTTCCTGGTCCCTGCGCTGACACGTTAATAGTTTTGTCCGGTTCCAAGGTAAGTCTCCTTGCAGAGATAAGTATCAGGTTATAAATCTTCAGATTATCAATCATCAGCTAGTTTTGGTAAGTAATGACAAATTCTCAATCTCCACAATCTAATAGCAAAAAATTATAGGAAAAATCATTCTATAGTCCCAAGAAAAGAATGTAATTATGAAAAAAATTGTAACAAATAAATAACAAGTTCTAGTCTTGAAAATGACAATACGTCCTATACTATATACTCACTATCATTCAGACTTTTTAATGATTATACTCTCTTTTTTTTTTTTGGGAACTCAGTGATTTTTTCAAAATTAATTGTATACCTTCTAAGGATTCGTCTTCCGTAGCATTATCACCCTGAATTAATATTTTTAGGGACAATGACACTTGCGACTTTGTAAGGCCTTAAATTACACTTACAAACTATTAATTCTAGAAAATTAAAACTATAAGGATTAAGGGACTTAGGGGAACTTTTTTTTTCCCTAATGTTGACCAAAATGTCCATTTTATATTTGTTTAATTTTTTTTGGCTAACGTTACATATCCATAAAAAAACAGCAACAAAAGAAACAGTTCAACAAAAGCTTTTATCGTTGATTTAAATAAGGGAAAATTACACACATGTCCCATAGAGGAGAATTAATTCAGATAGAGTCCCTGAAAATCCCCAAATTCTTCCTAAGTCCCCAGGGATCTTTGTGTAATAAATTGCAATTGTAAAAAATCTGTTATGCCCTTATTGATTGAAAAAAGAAAAAACAGAGGAAAAGTTTCAGTTTGTGCACTGGTGTTGCGCGTATGAGGAAGAAGAGCTTCTGAAAGAAGGAACGGCGGTCTGCGTTGGTGCTCCATTATTCCAAGAAAGCTATATTTTTTCTTCATCTTCTTGGTAGGTCTCATCAGGAACAAGATTTCTTTTTTTTTTTTTTGTACACAACCAATCTCAAGTTTAATGTTGGTTTGAAAAGTTGATTGGCTATGGGTGTGTGGGTATTAAGGATGTGATTTAATTCACTTGAACTATCAAGGAAAGCTCATTTAGTCATATATGGTTTTAATCAACTTAGGTGTGGTTTTGTTATGTGTGGCTAGGGTTATAAAGCAATGCTCTATTTTTGGGTGAAAGATGCTCTATTTTTCGGTGACTAATACTATGTTGCTAATGAAAAAGAATGAAAATAACAGATTTTTACTATTATAACCCCCTGTAATGTGATGGTTAAATGTCTTGTTAATAGGTACATCAAAGGTTGTTAATGTAACTGTATGACTTGTTATTAACGAGTGATTGTGACAAGTTGATATGAAGGATAACAACTTCAAGTGGGAAGCATTTGTTTTGTTACCTTCATATAGGGGGGCAATTTATTGATGGTGTAAAAGGTGAAATGCAGTATGCTGGAGGTGGTGTGAGAACAAAAATAATAAAGAAAAGCGCATCATATAAAGAATTTAGAACAATAGTAGAATCAATTATGGGAAAAGAAAGCAATGGAAGGGTTATCAAATTCACAGTAACTTTTGATGAGTTTACATTTGTGGACCTTATAGATAAAATGTAAATTTGGTGTAGTTCCATTGTACATATATATCAAGTGGTAAATGACATCTAGTTGTAATATGATATAATATCATATCCGTATTTTGATGTACTTGTTAATAGGCTATAATGGATTTGTTATCAGATGCTGTGGAGGTTGTCATTAGTAGTGTAAATTATATTACTAATATAAAGTGACAAATTCTACTACTTGAAGTGGTCAGTGATTTCTTAACACATATGATATGATGAAAATGCTGAAAAGAATTGGTTTTGATAAACTGTCAATTAATGCCTGCTGATTACTTGTCATTCACTACTGTCAAGGTTGTTAAAGCCTGCTGATTACTTGTCATTCACTATTGTCAAGGTTGTTAATGCCTGCTGATTACTTGTCATTCACTACCATCAAAGTTGTTCCTTTTTTTGGTTTCCTTTTTGCAGAGAGATTGCTTCTACCAAGTTCTTTGTAGAGTGAAGCTAACACTATTTGAAAAAAACAACAAAATTGACAAGGAAGTCACATGATTTAAAGGTTGAATGCTTGTAGTGGGTTGTAACTCATAGGAACAACCTGCATAGTGATCAAGTGTTGTCTTTGCTATGAGGAAACTCCCAAAGCAAGAGGAAGAAACAAACAACCAACATATATTGTATTTAGTTTTTTTATTTGATAGCATAATGACAGCTGAATGTAAACATCACATTTTGTTTTTTCATTTGATAGTATAAAGACAGCTGAAAGTAAAGTTCAGATTTTGTTCTTTTATTTGACCATATAATGATAGCTGAATGTTAAGTTATATTAATATGATTGGCATCGTTTTCTAGTTATGAAGTTGTTGTAATGGCATTCATGTGTTTCGATAAACACAAAATTCCTTATTCTAAACTTGAATCATGTCTAGAAATGAAGACTTAATAAAAGTGGATAAACAAATGCTAACCATGATGACATGATAGGTATATATCGCAGTCTTCTCTGCCAGATCCATTTACAACCTTAACGGCATCTATTGACAACCTGAGGGAAAGTGCTTAACAACCTTAGCAGTGCCCCTGACAATTCACTATATGGGATGCCATGGCTTCTTAAAAGATTATATTATCAGCACATATGATGAACTTAACAATATAATGGTAGGCATTTTGAAGTCACTAACAGCTTTAAGTAAACCCAGCAGCATTACAACACATTTTTATTGCAGATATTTATTTACAACCTTAACAGTGGTTGTTGACAACCTGAGGAGAAGTGGTTAACAACCTCAGCAGTGCCCCTGACAATTCATTCTATCAGATACCACAGCTTCTAAAAAAATTGTATTATCAGCACACATAACGACCTTAACAATATAATGTGAGGTGTTTTGAAGTCATTAACAACTGTAACTAAACCCAATAGGATTATAACAGATTTTTATTGTAGAGATTCATTTACAACCTTAATGGCGGCTGATGACAACATGAGGAGAAGTGGTTAACAATCTCGGTAGTGCCCTTGACAACTCATACTATGGGATATCACACCTCAACATAACATCAAATTATAACCAAATGATATCATGTTACAACTTTAACTCAACAATCATGTGTTAAGAAATCATTGAACATTGCAAGTAGGAGACATTGTCACTTTATATCAGTAACATAATTCAAACCACTAATGACAACCTCCACAGCATCTGATAACAAGTCCATTACAACCTATTGAAAAGTATATTAAAATACAATATGATATTATATCAGATTACAACCAAATGTCATTTACCACTTGATATATCTGTATAATATAACTACACTAAATTTACAACCCATTCAATAAAGCACATAGGTTGCATTTGTGGATAATGACGGACAACTTTAGGTGTGGGTTATGATATTTACAAAACAATTATGTCACAAGCATTCACAAAAAGAAATATAAACAAGCCACCAACAAAGCTCAACTTGGATTGAAGTTCTAGCAAGTCTTTACAGTATGGCCTAGCTTATGGCATCTTCCACAATGGTAAAGTTTTTAATTTTGAAATTGAGATTCAATTCTTCTTTTCTTTGGCCTCCCTAAGGGTTTTTTAGTGATTGGTATACCTTTCTTTATCATTCTTGTTCTCACACAACCTCGAACATATTGCATTTCACCTTCTACACTATTAATAAATTGTCCCCCTATATGGAGATAACAGAACAAATGCTTCCCACTTGAAGTTGTCATTTTTCATATCAACCTGTCAGAATCACTTGTTAATAACAAGTCATACAGTTATATTAACAACATTTGATGTACCCATTAACAAGACATTTAACAATCGCATCACAGGGCTTATAACAATAAAAACCTCTCATTTTCCTTTGCAACACAACATCAATTATCGAAAAAATAGAGCATCAATCACCAAAAAACAGAGCATCACCTTATAACCCTAACACACATAACAAAACCACACCTAAGATGATTAAGACCACATGATTAAAATGAGCTTCCCTTGATAGTTCAAGTGAGTTCATTTCATCTTTAATACCCACACATCTACAGTAAATCAACTTTTCAAACCAACATTGCATTTTTAATGGCTGTGGACGAAGAAGATAATGTTCTTAATGATAACACCTATAAAGAAAATGAAAAAAAAAACACAGCTTCCCTGGAATAATGGACACAATGGCATCTATTATAAACCTCCATTCCTTTTTTTTAAAGCTTTTTCTTCTTATATATATAGAGCACCCAACACACCAGGAGAAGGCATTCCCCTCTTTTTTTTTTCTTTTTCAATCAATGAGGGCATAACAGACTTTTTACAATTGAAATTTATTACACACAAGTCCCTGGGGACTTAGGAAGAATTTGGAGACTTTCGGGGACTTTATCTGACTTAATTCTCCTATATGGGACCTGTGTGTAATTTTTCCTTTAAATAAACCTTTTAACATGGTTCTGAAAGGGACAAAACCATCTATGTTGTTTTCCCATAACCGATGTAAAACTAAAGCTTTATATATATATAAAAAAAAAAGATCTGCGAACCAAGATCCGTGCCTTAATTATAGAAGTTACCAAGAGTAACACAAAGCAAATATATCAAGACAACATTGATAGAGAGGAGATAGTCTGGCTCTATATTGTTCTCTGATCTTTAGTCTTCACAATCTTAGGTTAGATTTAGAAGGGAAAAAAAAGAGAAGAAGGTAACAAAATATTAAAAAGAGATAATATAATCTCCAAGTCACACAGGACTAGACCAATAGGTCTAGCTCAATCTGCAGTCCAGTGTAACTCGAGGAGTTAGTATAGTTTGGTTGGCCTTTTTTTTTTTTTTTGCTTTTGGTCAATATTTTTCAAACCAGACCCCATCAGGTTTGCTCGGGTTAGATCCGGTCATACTAGGCTGCTAGATTTTTGCACACCCTAACAAATACATACATCACTGGTACAAAATATGCTCGTTTTGTCTATTTTGGAGGCCTTTTTTTGTTTGTTTAGAGGTAGATGTTGACAAATGAGATGTGAATAGTAGTTATATATTCGTCTGTTCTACCAACCATATTCATTTGTTATACCAAAAACAAACGAATATGGAGCCAACATATTTGTCTATTTGCCCATGTTCGTTTGTTCTTTCTAGAACAAACAAATATTTTGGCTCTATACTCATTAGTTCTCCACAGACTAGATGAAAATATACATTTTTAAATAAATAGTGGAAATTTACATTAATAGTTTTTATTCAACCCACAATTCTAAAGTATAGAAGTAGAACCAAAACAAACTACAAACAATGGCAACATTTCTACAAAATCAAATCATGTTATACTTTCCAAACAACAATAACATCCTAATTAATTCCATACAAGTTTAGTTAAGTAAAAAGAACTAAACACCTTAAGCTAATCATATAATACAAGAAAGTTCTAAAACAATAAAATCTAACAACGTCCTAACTTAGTTAAAGCAAAAAGAACTAAACATTCTAACCAAAAATCATTTTTGACCTCATGTATCATTGATAATAAAACTCTTGAAGAAACTATCCAGCTAAACGATCTCAAATACTATCAATCTCTTCATTTGTGAAGGAGTTCTCATCATCAAAAATCTGTACGATCATAAATAAGAAAATTTAAATTCATCAAGATAAGAGAATTAAATAAAAGCAACAATTGAAATGAAAAGAGTAAATAATCATAATTAAACTAATTATTACCATCTTGAAGTCTTTTAGCACATCCGGAATTAATAATTTCAAACATAACATAAATAGTATAGTATCTGCACCCTATACATCCTAGTTGCTTATGACACTATAAATCAAAAGCAAATAGCAAAGATAAACAAAGGTATATATTGAGGGTGTTCATGAACTCCACTCACCTGATGTGCCCATTAGAGCCCAGGAAAAAAAAGCCAGTCAAGCTCTCAAAAATACAGTCCGAAAAGAAATAAGTACTTTTGGGCTGGGCATATCACTGGTAGGGTTAGGCTGCAATCAAGGTCTCATATCTCGCAAAATTTAATATTGATAAGAGGGATGAAAAATTAGATTAAGGGCCAATAGAGAAAGAAGGCCGGCTGAGGAACCCAAACATGGTACAAGATCCAGAAAAGGTCAGACCGATATTTTCAAAATTATCGGTCGATGAAGGGCAAAATGAAAAAATTTGTGAAAAATTCTAGAAAATTTCCTAAAAATAAAAAATTAGTAAATTAGAGGTTTTGGAACCTCAATGGAGACCCTGAAGGTGAAAATAGAGTGAAAATAGCTTATTACGAATTTTCCTGAAAATGGAGTTTTTAAGGAAAAATAGTGAAAATTGGGTGAAAATAATATTTATTACCAAAATCTTTTCAATAAAGCTCTATTTCAGAGAAAACTCAAAATAAATAGCTAGGAGTTGAGATAAATTCCAAAATTTTTTAGAGGGCTTGCCTATATGAGATAGGAGTTTTTGATGGAGAAAAATGAATTTTGGAGGCCCAAAACTATTTTTAAAAATAATAGCCAAAATAGTGCGTTTTAGTCAAAAATTGATATTTATGTGTAGGTCCCACTTTTCCTTCCTTTTTGAATCAGGTTTGGGTTTCATATTGGGGCAAGAAGGCCCAAAAAATTTGTTCAAATATTGACCCAATGATTAAGGGGTCTTAAGCCCAATTTAGGTCAAAATATCCATGGAAAAATCATGAAACGAGACCCTTGGCAAGATCATAAAATTTGGAGCACTTGATGGAAGCCACATGGCCTCTTCGGTGGCCAAATATGGTGCCACATTGGATGGGAGGAGGGTCAGATTTTTTGTCTATAAATACCCCCTCATTTTACACATAATTCGGCCAAAATGGGAAAATTGAGAGGAAGTTCTACCAAAATCAAAACTCACCACCAAACAGCTCAAATACACTCCAAATCCAAGGAAAATTGTCAAGCTTCAAGTTAGGATCCATTAAGGTATGTCTAAACTTGATTTTGGTTGGATTTAAGGGTTATTTTATTGCATATTTCATGATAAATACTGTGGTATGATGCTGCCAATTTTTGGTCAGGTCAAGAATGATTTAGGTAAGGATAGAAACCACGAATATGAGCTTGAAATTACATGTTTAATTGATGTTTGGATTGAATTTTGGAAGAAATCAAAGTTAGGGTTTTATTACCCCTATTTGGTCACTATATTATCTTGGGTAGGAGTTTATTTTAATGTGATTTGACGATTCCAATGATTCTAAAAGGTGTTTTTGTGTAGAGATACATCAAGGGAAAGTATTTAAAATCATTGGAATCAAAAATGAAAATTTTGGAAAGTAATATTACCTATTCGGTCAAACTAAAATGGAAGGGAAGGGATGTGATTTTGTAAAATCTAATTTGATAGTTGGATTCTACATGAAAAATTTTCTAAGAATGGCCCAAGAGATTGATTGAAATAAAGAGGGATTAATTAGGTCAAAAATCAAAGAAAAAGGGGTTTAATTGAGCTTAATGTCAAGCAATTATGTTTATGTTTGAATTATTGGTAATTTGGAATGTATTTTGCTTGGTATAATAGGCACGTTGCAAGAGATCAAGGAGGAACATCATTTTCCTAAAGAGGCCGAATTGAATTGTCAACTGAGAGGTAGTATTGAACTCATAATTTGATTGCTTTCTTGTTTGTTTAAATGTGTATGTGTTACGTGATTTTGTTGCCATGATGTGATTGAGCAAATCACGTGACTATGTATGGAATTATATGTTGAATGTGCCTTGACAATATGTATGAGGAATGATTTGATGGCTTAATTAATTGCTCTCTTTCCATGGCAAATGGTGTGCACATGAAATGTTGCATAATGATGTTGATTTTATGTACACATGTCACATTTTTATGCAGCATGAATTGCATGGTAATTATAGTTCTTTGCTACTAAGATTTCCATGAAATCTCACTTTTTTATGTTTAAAATTCACTATTTAGGAGTTGGAATAAGCAAGGACAAAGTGAAGGAAGTTATTTTGGGAAAAAATTGATTAATCTGCCTCTTTGAACAATGTTTGTATTTAACGTGGATTATTGTGAAATGTTGAATATTTGTATTAATGACAGGAGAAAATATGTATGTGGACTTTTGCTCAAAATTTCTATTTTAGTATTGAATTGTTGAGTGGATTAATGATTTAAATTGAGAAGGAAAGGAAAAATCAAGAATGGTGACTTAAGGGATAAAAGTTGACTTTTTAGGGGTTAAGTTTGACTAACGAGATTTTGAGCAATTGACTGATTCTGGAGTTGAAATTTGTCATGCTTATAGATCATATTTTTATCTTTAAAAAAATTAGTATTTTGTTAAATTTGGAGTTTTGTATAGAAAGTCATGCCCTTCCAAAGTTGGGCATGAATTTTGAAAAATTAAAAAATGACCAAATGAACAGTACCACTTTGAACAAAATATGGGATTGATGCATGAGATCTGGATGACAATGAGTATTTTTCCTTTAAAAATCATGCCAAGATCTTTCTATAGAACTTAAAACCATCTTATTTCAATTTTTCTAGAATTAGTTATGAATTTTTAAAGTTTGGCCTTTATAAGGGTTACAATAAATAGTAAGCTCTTGGCATGCTTTATTTAGTTTAAAATCTTTTATACAGGCAAAGGTTAGAAGTACTCGTATGGCTTCTAATTTAGCTACTGGAGCATATGTTTCCTCATAGTCAATACCTTCTTCCTGATTATAGCCTTTTGCCACTAATCTGGCTTTATTTCTGACGATTTGCACATATTGATCAAGCTTATTCTTGAATACCCATTTAGTGCCTATGACTGGATGGTCATTCACTTTGTGTACCACGTGCCAAACTTGATTCCTCTTAAATTGGTTTAGCTTGTAACATCTTGAGTTTTATTTTGAGTTTTAGTAGCCCTTAACTCTTATTTTTTAGGATAGTTAGTGATTTAATCTTGAGTCTTGGTGTTTGGTTTGGGAATTTAAGTGAGTTGGAGGAGCAGGTGAACAATTCCTTTTGGGATGTGTTCGCCATGGTGAACTAGGGAGTTTAGGGAGAGTGTCATCTCAGGAAGGTTTTGCCATGACAAAGTTAGAGGGACACCGCGACGAAATTGTTTAGGTGAGCGAGGTTTTCCTCTCAGGAAGGTCTTGCCATGGCAAAGTTAGAGGGATGCCACGGTGAGGGTTGTTTGTGCGAGCGAGAGTTTCCTTTTGGTAATGTCTTGCCGCAGCGAAGATGGGAGTTCATCGTGATGAAGTCAGATTTCAGGCGACTAAAACCCTCTTAAGGTTAGTTCGCCACGGCTAAGTTTTGGGTTTGCCACAGCAAAGTGTCTGAATCTATAAATATGTAGGAGGGGTCTGATGTACGAAAATTTAATTTTCTAAAGGTGAGATTTAGAGCTCTTCTAAGGTTTTGAATTTTTGGCTTGGAGAAGGTGTTTCTAAGAGTCTATTGCCTCAAGTAAGTAATTTTAACCTCTAATCTACTATCTCTCTTGGAATTCTTGAGGATTTATGGTGGAAACACTAGAGATTTCTAGTTTGTGATAGAATTGAGGTTTTTGACCGATTGTTTTAAGTTTAAATGATTGCTTTGGGTTAGCTTAAGTGTTTAATCAGTGTAATTTCTTGGGATTTGAAGAGCTTTGAGATTTTAGAGCTAGGATTTATGGAAATTGGAGGTTTACGATTGAGGATGATAATGTAGAGGTTGAAATTGAATTTTGTGATTTGGGTTATTTAAGGAGGGTTAAATTGAATGTTTAATCCGTTCAGAATGTTGTTAGGACTTAATTTTTGTCCTCCTTGGGTGTTGGGTGTTGAATCCCTTGAATGGGTCTTTGAGATTTGAATTCAACTGATGTTTTAAAAGGGAAGTTAAAATTTACTAGACTCTTATGGCTTTTGGAGTGTTGCTAAGATGGTTTGGCCTTTTTGAATTGGGTAGAGTTTTGGTTGAGGTTAGGAATTTTGAATCCCCAAGTATTGTGTTGGCCACTTTATTAGTTTGTTAACTAATACGTAATGGATTGTGTGTTTGTGTGCTTATGTAGACCGGTTGTAGGTCTTATTGGTACACGAGGCATCATTGGTGGTTTGTTATTCCTTGCTCAGGTGAGAGGTAACCACTTTCCAATCTTTTGTACATGCTATTATGCTACTGTGAGTAGATTTATGTTTTCGTGCTCCAAGTAATAAATAGTGTTCTAAATGTATTTTGGGTATATGGAAAGGGAAATTTGTCTTGTGGGGTTTTGTATGATACTGAATGTATTAGGAATTTTTTTGGAAGATATGCCACTCATTGATGTTACTTATGAAATGTGAACTTACTCGTTGGTAAATATTGGAGCATGATTCATGTGTTAGGAAATAGTGAGAGATATGGTTGATACTACCACGTGGTAAGGCCTCTATTAATGCATAATGGTTGGTTCTTTAGTCCCCCATAGTGAGAGATAGGCTTTTGTGGCTCTGTATATCCCCCATGGTGAGGGATAGGCCTTTTAGCTATTTACGTCCCCTATAGTGAGGGATAGGCCAGGTTTAGCTCTTGAAAATCCCTCAAAGTGAGGGATATGGTTGATGGGGTTGCATCATTGTACATGCATGATTGTTGTGCCTATCGTTTATAATATTACATGTTACCCACCCCACTTGACACCTCACAAGCATCTATTAGTCTATACCTTGAATTGGAAGGTTGGTTACTGGGACCTTTGTCTCACCTTATGGTTTATATGTTTTCAGGGGAAGGTTTTTGAGTGAAGGTTCTAGGCATGCGCCGTCAGGGAGGGACAAGGAGGCTTGAGCTTGGTTAGCTGTAATGCCTCTAGCCTATGTATTGTGTATGGCCAGTTGTATATTGCCACATATTGCCACATATAAGGTCATTTTGAAATATGTTGATTAGCATGGTATTATTGTAAACTAGAGAAAGTTTTAGCTCCTTATTTTGTTGGCTAGAGGCCATTCCATTTGATGTTTTATAAATCTCTAGTTTGTGTTATTTGGATAGCTGGATGGGCTATGGTATTATTCCCTTGTTACCTGAATCAGTGACTCAGAGGTCAAATGAAATGAAACGAATTAAATGAATGAATGAAATGATTGATTTTTTTGGTTGCATGCAACAAAATTTGGGTTTTTGGCCTATAAGTTTGAATGTCAGTTTCTAAATATATGTAAATACCTTTTTCTACTATGGTAGTTTGTTGTAACAGTTTTCTTTTTCTACCGTAGTAGTGGTTTAAATGACGAGTTTTATATACTCTATGGGGAAAGAGTTTCACACAGCTCTTTTTGCATTACTGCTATCCAGAATTTATCAGATAGAGCTTGGTCAACATTAGTTGGTTCAATATTTGAGATAAATGTAGAGAGACACACTTCACTGAACACTTATCTCCGGGTTTTGATCCCTTTATTGGCTTCACCAGTGATTTGTTCCAGAGGATGGTTTTTGTTATGTCTCCAAGCCTTAGGTTGATCTAGATTATCTTGAGAAAACATTTTTATTGAATCATCTTTATTTTCAGTGTTTTCTACAGAAGGCATTTTGTTTGAAGACTTATTTAGACTTAGTTTTTTCAAAACTTTGAACAATCTCAGCGTCATCATCTAGAGGTTTCCAAATCAACTCAGTTTCAGCAAACACAACATAAATTGATTCTTTAATAGTAAAAGTTCTTTTATTAAAAACTCTGTAAGCTTTACTATGGTTAGAATAACCCAGAAATAAACCTTCATCAGCTTTAGAATCGAATTTACCGAGATTTTCTTTGTTGTTGTTGTGGATGTAACATTTGCTTCTAAAAATCTTCAGATGGGTTAAGTTAGGCTTCCTTCCCTTGTACAGCTCATAAGGAGTCTTTCCGAGCAGTGTTCTGATATATGCTCTCTTAGAGATATAACATGCCCTACTCATGGCTTCTGTCTAGAACACTTGAGAGATTCCTTTTTCATTCAACATTACTCTGGCCATCTCCATGAGTACTCTGTTCTTTCTTTCTATGACTCCATTTTGTTGAGATGTTCTTGGTGCTGAGAAGTTGTGATCGATCTTGTGTTTATCACAGTAGTTAGCGAATTCATTGTTCTTGAATTCTCCTCCATGATCGATCCTGATTGACACAATAGAAATACCTTTCTCATTTTACACCTTTTTAGCAAAAACAATGAATGCATTAAATGTCTCATCTTTGGAGGAAAGAAACAGAGTCCAGGTAAATCTTGAATAGCTATCAACTATCATAAGAGTACATAAGTTTCCGTTGAAGCTTTTGACTCTTGATGGACCAAACAAATCCATGTGAAGCATTTGGAGTAATCTCTCAGTTGAGACTATCTTTTTTGATTTAAACGAAGACTTTGTCTATTTACCTTTCTAAAAAGCATCACAGATAATATCATGTTTGTCACACCTTACTTATATAATATCTTAGAATCCGTTTAGAATCCTTTTTGACCACATTGGATGGTCTTAAGCTCAAAATCTCCTTTAGAACGTTGCTTTTTTGAAATTACCGTTCACTGTGCAAATTTCAGATTACAGGTCCAACTTTGAAAAATCATAACTAATTCTACAAAAATTATATGGAGGTGTTCCAAAATTCTACGGAAAGCTCTTTCAATTCTCTTTAAGGGAAAAATATCCAATTGGACTTATCTTTTCCAATTCATATAGTTTAGTCAATGAATATTATTGTTTAGTTGGTAAAATCTGGACTTTCCAGATTCTGTGCCTAAACTTTGGAAATTCATATCTCCTTATGTACACATCCAAAATAGGTGATTTACCTCTCATTTTAAATCTTGGGATATGTACTATGAGTCTGCCAAAGCTCGTGACTTAACTCATTCGTTTGGTAGGTCAAACTGAAGTACAAAACTAACTGCTGCAGGACCTACGTTTTATCCCTTAATTAATTTTTACATTAATTCTTTTAATTTCTTCGACATACATAACATGGGCTTACTCTTTCCCATTCATACTTATGCACTTTTATTCATGCCATAAACATTATAAACACATACATTTAATTGATGGCATTCATAACACAAATTCACAACATAGGAGAATTATACATTGAACATAATCTCAATCATTAACGTCAATAATTGCCCGCTTTCTTCTCCTTGCTTCTCATGCCATTAGTGCCCATCATTGATTGACCTAAATGGTTGGTTAGAGAAGGGTGAGATTCAGGGGAATCTAGTAGCAAACAATACCATATAATCATGCTAGATGGATGCTAATGCACTACACGTAACTTGTTTATTCTCTTGTTAATTAGTGACATATTAGCATGCTCAAAGCTAACTTCTTGATGCATGGCCATAGAGAAATAATCTACTCATCATGAATAGTAATTAGAGCAGCTAAAACATATCACAATAACATTCAATAACATGTACACGGCAACACACAAGCATACAACATCAAGCAATGACAATAGGTAAGTTCACTACCTTGCACATCAAGCTTTCCTCTTACTTTTCCTTTGACTCCCTTGACTTTCCAACCATGTGGGCATTCATTCAACATTACCAAACATTCTCTTTGATGTTCCAAAGGTCCTAAACATAGTCACATTAATCATACAATCCATTAGGACCTCTAGATTACATAAAGTTCAAGACTAGCTTTCTTGAACCTCAACCCCTTTCTCTTGCTTTTAGGGTTTTCTTTCTAACTTTTCTAATATAAATCTCATCATTTTCCATCCTTAAGATCTATTTCTTGTCAATTAAGACCACTTTAGATGGCTTTAGATTCAAGAATATCAAATCTGGAAATTTTGGTTCGCGGGTACTGTTCACGCAGCAATTCCAGAATTTTTGCTCAACTTCAAAAATTCATAATTAATTCTAGAAAAATCAAAATTGAGTGGTTCTAAGTCTTATTGAAAGCTCCTTAAGTTAAATGTAAAGAAAAAATAGTTTCAGGAACCAATTCTATGCTGAACAGCACCGGAATTGTATGGAACTTGACACTCTTCCAAAAGTTCAACATTTTTTCCAGATTTCAATCTCTAACTTTGAAAAATTACTATAAATCGTACACATATCCAAATGAAGTGTTCTACCCATGGATTTAAATCTCACAGAGTTTACTTTAAGCATGCAAAATTTCAGAATCAGATATAAAGAGTAACTTCTTTGAAATAGGCATCAAATCATCACATAATTCTTCCAATTTCTACATAGATCCACTTGAAACAACCTCTAATCAATGTGTTCTAACCAAGTTTAACATCAAAATCATCCTCTTTTAACTCTTATTAATTTCAGCCAGCACCTTGCCCTAAGGGAAACCAAACTTTTCAACCATAAAAACCAAAGATTCAAAGCAAGAAACAAGAGGAAACAACTTACTAGCCTTAGATCTAAACTTGGTTGATCAAAGTAGGTGTCTTCCTCTTGATTTAAGCTTCAAGAATCAAAATTGCAAGAGTTTCTCCTAGTGTTCTTCAGCTTGACCAAAAATATGAAGGAGGGAGGGTCTATTTATAGCCAAAAATTTGGCTTGAATGGACCAAAATACCCTTGGTAGCTAGAAGAAGGAGTAAGGGCAATCTTAGAAGTTCAAGTGGACTTTTACATCATCATTACATCATTTTCTTGCATCATGCTTACCTCATTCTTCTAGAAGGTGCCAAGTGTTAAAAATGTGGTGGAGGAGAAGGGAGATTAGATCCTAGCCGTTGGATCAAACTTGTTTCATAAGTTTCCTTCGAATTTACTTGGCCCATGTTTCACCGGCTTTCTTTATGGCCTTCCGGAGCTCAGAAAATTCTTCTGTCTACTCCATAAATTCTCTTTAATTTTCAAGAATATCTATGAATTTTCTTAGGCCACAAAATTCATTTACTAAAATACCCTTTCATTGGCATAACCAGCTTTTTAATTTATTAAAGCCACTCCATTGGCCATTTGGTTACGGGACTAATTTTATAAATTAGTACAACCTTTCAACCATTTAACTTCATTTTTGTATACATTTTTGAGGTCTCTTGCTATTTTAAATAATTACCTCAAACGGTACACTTTGTACCGGCCATAACCTCATAAATTCCATTTAAGCTGCCTCAGTGGTATTTTCGTCTTTTCTCTTCACAGAAGAGCCTTAGAATATTATATCTCATTTTTTGGGATTTTCTTGGAATTCTCTGTATACTTTTCCATTTTTACCCCTGCTGGTCATAACTTTCTGAATTTATGGTTTAGTCCTTGCTTGGACTTAGCTTCATATAATCCTCTCTTTGAGGTTTCTAACTTAACCTTTAGCCTGTATCTAGCCTCTTTTCTCTCTCTAAGCCTTCGAGACTTACTGGAGCCTCTAACTTGATTATACTTGAGCCCCTGAAAACTTTCACTTTGCAATTTAGTCCCTGAAACTACTTTGACTTCCTTTCTCATCTTTCGGACTTTTGCTCAAAATGGGTCTAGTAGCCTATCCAATTCAGGCTATTTCTGGTACTTCTAGGCTCAAAAGTTTGGATGTTACAATGTTCAAACTGTATTTTAGGTAAACCAATGACTAAGTCTCTTTTTGTTAATTTTGAAAGTCGATTCATATTAACATAAGCAAGACGTTTATGCCAAAGCCAACTTTCTTCATTTTTGCTAACAAGGCATTTTTCAGAGATTTGTGAATCAAGTTGAATAGTATAGCAGTTACCATCCCTTGGAGATCTGAGCTTCACATTCAATTCTCCTTTCTTAAGTTGTAGATCGTCTTTAATAATGATCAAGCATTCTTCTGAGTCGAAGATCACCCAGTTGTTTTTATTGATGCTTTGGCTAACATTGAGTAGGTTGTGACATAAACCTTCAAAGTAGTATACGTCTTCGACTTTCATTCCTTTGACACTTCCTACTTCTCCGATTTCTCTGATTTTTCCAAATTGATTTCCATTGAAGCTCATTTTACCACCTTCTTTGGGTTTAAGTGTTGAGAATTTGTCATTGTCGCCTGTCATGTGTATGGAGCATCTACTATCGATGTACCATTTGTTTATTCTGGATGCCTTGAGACATACTTGCATCAGAGAAATCACATTTTAGGTACCCATACCTTCTTGGGTCCTTTCTGGTTTGTCTGGTTTATCTGTGGTACATAAGTACCTTTGGGCACCCATCTTAGTGTTCCGTAGGTTCCTTTCTTCTTGTGATGAAAAGAAGATGTTGTATGACCCTTACAGTTACATTAAGAACATAATACAAAAAGGTTAAAAGAATGAATAGTATTTCTAAAGAACATTAAATACGATCGTTCACCACTTTTCTTCTTTCCCTTACTTCTATCTTGAGTAGGATCATATCCTATTTAGAATTTGTCCATCGTATACTGTTGAGCTCCCAGTATCACTTTGAGCATTTCATTGCCCTTTGTAAACTTCTCCAGGGTTTTGGTAAGCTCCTTGGTTTTCTTCTTATTTTGCTCATATTTTGTGCAGGTTGAAGGTGTAACTTCTTTCTGCTTCATTTGTTCTTCTAAATTCCTGATTTTCTTTTTGGAGCTTACCAACTCCTTGGCAATTCTAACTAACTCTAAATGTAAGGCATTATATTCATATTGTAATTCATCATAAGAAGGTTCAGAAATGATTACCTCATCAATCTCTGAATCATCGTCTTCTTGTGCTACAAGACAAACGTTGGTTGTTTCCTTATCTTCACTGTTATCTTCCTCGGATGAGCTATCTCCCCAAATTGAAGTGACAAAGGCTTTCTTCTTTCTGAATTTTTATCTTTGTCTCTTGACTTAGATAGTTGTGGACATTCTGCTTTGATATGGTCTGGCTTTTTGCACTCAAAGCATATTATGGGATCTTTGGGATCGGTTTGAGACGTGGAGGCCTTTTGTTTTGATTGAAACCTTCTTCTGGCTCTGTTCTTGTAGAACTTCTTGAACATCCTGATTATGAGGCCCATTTCCTTATCCTCTAAATCCTCTTCATCATCATCTTCACTTTATTAAGCCTTGAGAGCAATACCTTTGTAATTTTTCTCGTTCATTTCCTTTATGTACTTATGCTCACTCTCATACTCTGCCAGACTTTTGAATAATGCAGCAACTAAGCCTATTGATTCTTCTTTTATTTCCTCAATAGCTGTCACTTTTGGTTCCCACTCCTTGGTGAGTCTATCAAGTATCTTTTTCACTTGATCTTCTTGACTATATTTCTTTCCAAGGGCAGTCAGGTGGTCAATAAGATATGAGAACCATACTTCCATATCTCAAATACTTTCTCCATCTTTCATTCTGAATAGTTCAAACTCCATGGTGAGAGTATTGATTTTACTCTGTTTCACTCTGATTGTTCCCTTATGAACAATCTCCAGAGCTTCCCATATTTCTTCTGCAGTTTTCAAGCTTGAGATTCGGAAGTATTCTCTCTGGCTTAATGCACAGGTCAACATATTAATGGCTTTGTCATTTAACAGCACAAGCCTTTTGTCTTCTTCATTGAACTCTCTCGGGCTTTTTGGTACTTATTGATCGTTAACGGTCTTCATTGGAACATAGTTTCTATGCTCTGTCACATCCCATAGACTATATTCCGTTGCCTTAATAGATATCTTCATCCTCATTTTCTAGAAGGTGAATTTTTCATCATTAAAGCCTAGTGGTTTTGATGTTGAGCATCCTTCAGGTAGAACACTATCTCTAAAACCTACCATTAGATCTCTCTTTAGACAATTAAGTATTTATAGAAGAGACCTGCTCTGACACCAAATGTTAGTGGCAGCTTTACCTAAGAGGGATTGAATTAGGTGATATATAAAAATTGAAACATCCTATCTTTAGCCCCTCAGAGTACACATTTGGAAGTGTTATGGTTCAAGCAGATCATGACATAAGCCCGTGGATTAAAAATTTCAACATAATTACTTGGGTTACTATTCACTGTTTAAATTTCAGATTACAGGTCCAATTTTGAAAAATCATAACTAATTCTATAAAAATTGTATTGAGGTGTTCTAAAATTATACGGAAAGCTCTTTGAGATCTCTTTAAGATAAAAATATCCAATTGGACTTATCCTTGCCCAATTCGTACAGTTTAATCAATAAAGATTACTATTTATTTGATAAAATCTGAAACTTTGAGATTCTGTGCCTCAACTTTGAAAATTCATATCTACTTGTGTACATGTCCAATTGAGGCAATCTACCTCTCATTTTAAATCTTGGGATATATACTATAAGTATGCCAAATCTTGTGGTTAAAATCATTCATTTGCTAGGTCAAATTGGAGCTACAAACTCACTAACCCAGGACCTACGTTTTACCCCTTAACTACTCTTTACTTTAATTCTTTTTATTTCTTTGACATACGTAACTTAGGATTACTCTTTCCCATTCATTCTCATACATTTCTATTCATGCCATAAATATTATAATTAAATACATGGCATCATTGGCATCCATAACATAGTTTACAAAATAGGAGAATTATACATTCATCAACAGTCTCATCCATTAACAAGAATAATTCTCCGCTTATTTCTTCTTGCTTCTCATGCCATTATTGCCCATCGTTGATTGACCTAAATGGTTGGTTATGAAGGGGTGAGATTTGAGGGAATCTTAGTAACAAACATTACCACATACATGCACAAGATGGATGCTAGTGTATGGTATGTAATTTTTCATAAACTTAAGTTAACTAGTGACATGCCATCATGCTTTATGCTTGGTATAAAAATGCATGGCTATGGGAACATATTAACAACAGCATTTCCAGCAACAATCATCATGTCACAACATCATTCAAACAACAAATACAAACTAACACATGAGCATACCACATCAAGCACATAAAGGGTAAGTTCACTACCTTACACCTCAAGCTTTCCTCTTGCTTTTCTTTTTATTCCCTTGACTTCCCACCCACAAGGGCTTTCGATTAACATAATCAAATATCCTCTTGGATGTTCCAAGGTCCTAAACATAATCACATGGGTCATACAATCCATTAGGACCAAGAGATTATATAAAGTTCAAGATTAACCTTTTTAAACCTAACCCTCTTCTCTTAATTTTGGATTGATGTTCTAACTTTGTAAAACTATTCCCTATCATTATGATAAAATTTGGGCAGCACTTCCCCTTAGGAAAATGACTTCCTATCATCATCAAACTATCATAAAATCAACATATAACTACCATAAACCAACATAGAGATTTGGAAGCCTTACCTTGGTTCCAAGTAACTTCCCCTCTCTAGAATTCTCTTCTTTCTCTCTCTAGTTTTGATTTTGCAAGAGTTTCCCCTCTTAAAATGGGCTTGCACGAAAATGAACTATGGATGGGAGGTATTTATATGCTTCATACTTTCCATAATTCCACATATGCCCTTCTTGCATAAGACTTGATCTTAGCCCTCCATTCAACCACCCTTTCCACGTGTACACATCTTAAGCAACATAGCCTAAGAAAATGACAAGTGTCTTGGTGAGTCATGACTTCAAGAAGCTTTGTAGATGCTTCTAGAGATTTCTAGTTCCCTCTAGGTTCTTCTATACTCTTCTTGATTACTCTAGATTCTTCTAAAAACTTGAAGAATTCCTTTCATGCCTATTCATCAACTTGGCATTAAAATAGGGAGGAAATAAATGGAAAATTCGTGTAAAAATATTTGCTTAATTATTTCTCTACTTATCAAGCCAATCTTGCACCGTATTGGATATTTTTTAGGTTCTAACTTACCCTGTATCACCGGGACAACCTCTTCTTAAAATTTTGGCCAATAAAAGGTACATATATGGTGCCATTTTAGAGGAGCATAGATGAAAATAATTAGCTCTACTGACAGGCTACTTAATCTTATTGAGTCATGCAGTAGAGATTTCACTATAACGGGTAGACAAAGGACTATCTAAAATATTCCCGTACTGTGTTCTGATTTTTATGCTGTCCATAAATATCTTTTGCTGACTCAGTATGATGACTCGTAGGTGTCATCATTGCGCTTGGCGACTCAGCATGATGACTCGTAGGTGTCATGATTACGCTTGGCGACTCAGCATGATGACTCGTAGGTGTCATCATTACGCTTGGTGACTCAGCATGATGACTCGTAGGTGTTATCATTACGCTTGGTGTCACATCCAGTAATATGGAATTTAGGGAATAGGAATATTCCTAAATAATTAAGGGTCAAACATGACAAGGAGAAATAAAAGAATTTTGGTGGAAAATAATTATTATAATTTTCCAAACCAATTATGAAAAGTTTAACTAATTAAGGAAAATTGGTCAAGAATAATTAAGGAAAAATAAGGACAATATTCCTTGAAAATTATATGGGATTGAAAAATTGGTTTTATGACCAAATTACCCTTGGAGAAATTACAAAGGAATTTAAGGGCAATTTAAGCTAGTTTAAGGTCCTTTATTTGGAAAATTTCAAATAAATATTTTTTAAGGGGAATAAAATCCCAAGTAAATTTCCTATGATATCCCAAGGAATTATAAGAGATTATGAAATTAAAAGAAGACCCTCAAGTATTCAAGATTTTTCCCAATTCCTTTGGAAAGAAGAAAAATCATTAAAGAGAAGGAAAATAGTTTTCCTTTTTATTTAATTATTAGGAAATTAAATTTGAGACAAAGAGGGCAATTTGGGAAGATAAAAATGAGGAGAATAATTTATAGATCTGACAGAAAATAATTACACAGGTCAGAGCACTGTAATTATAGAAAGAAATTAAACCCGGAGTCAAAGTGCACCGATAAAGTGCTAATCAGAGTCTTGCACTTTACTTGGCCCACAAGTTGCCACTTGTCAAGCCTTTAATGGGTGGTAATTAGAGCTTTCCAAGTGTCAAGCTACCAATGGAGAGGATCTTGACTTTGGAATGTAATTACATTATGAATTAAGTTAATTAAGAGAAAGGTTTCAAGGAGGCTTAGACAATTGACACTTGGACTTTCATTAAATGTGGTAGATGAGATATTTTGAGAGCATTAATTGAGTATTTCCTCCCCCCATAATCTGATCTCACTTCGGCCTAGAGGAAAAGAGAGAGAGCAAGAGTGATTTGTGAAGGGATCAAGCCAAAAGCAAGCATCTTTGATCTTCTAACTAAGATCCAAGCTTGGTAAGTTGTTCTAAGATGATCCTTGCTTTGTTTTATTGATTTGTATGGGGAAATTTCTGGTTTTCCCTCTTCATTTGGAGCTGGCCGAAATGCTTATGGGGTAGGGGAGGAAATTTTATGGTTCAATCTTGCTAGAACACTTCAAATTATGATAGATCCTAGTGGTTACAAGGGGTTGTAGGTTGATTTTGAAGTGTTTTCTTTGTTATGAAGCTTGAGACCCATTTCGGCCAAACCAAGACCTGAACCCTAGGATGTTTTTTTCAAATTTTTGAGGCTTCCATTGTGTTCAAAATGAAAAATGGTGTAGGGTAAACCTAAAGAACAAGTGTTGGAAGCCATAGAATCAAAGTTACAATTTTTGGATTTTGAACCCTAATGGATTGGCCAAGCTGAAACTAAAAGAAGGAAATTTATTTTATTAAATCCAAGTAGATATTTGGAATCTACATGAAAAAGTATGTAGGAAAAGGTCAAGAGGGAATTTTTAGGGTTTATGGAAAACAACTCTAAAAATTCAAGAACAAAGATGGATGCTTTAAGGGGTTTAGGAATCACTTGAATTATGTTATTGATTTTATATGGAATGGTTGATGATTCTTGCTGCCTTTTTTGTGGATTTTCATGTTAGGGTTTGACGTTTGTGGAAGCAAGAAAGAAGAACAAGGAAAATCAAAGAGCATTGGATTAAGGTAGTAAGATTTAATTAACCTTAATGTTGAATGTTGCATTGATTGCTATGCAATTTCATATGCTATTATGTGGTTGAACTGAATGATGATGATGATGATGATTGTGTAGATATACTCCTTGCTTTATATGTCTTGGCTATTGCATGTTAGAGTGCTACATATATGAGGTAAAGTAGTTCCCTATTAATAGCAAAAGGTTAGAATGTTTGTAATTGATGCATGTTAATGTTTTGGTTGATTGATTTTGCTATTGGGATTTTCAAAAATATCATCCCCAAATATAATGTAACATTTTAGGGCCTAAAACTCTCAAGAGCAAGCTGCAGATTGGAGGCTAAATTATGGTGTCATACCATAAAAATTCGTGGATATTTGGTTATGTATAATTATCAATGGTTGGTGCTGTAACCCCTAAGCAGGACGTTAGTTTAGAGCCACGTTTTATATAGTTATTGAACGAATTTACACACGAAATTTTTCATTCTTCAATTTCATGTCCTGAGCTTCAAATTGATAGGTAGCATGTTAAAAATGGCCAAGTATACGATTTTTAATGATTTTTCAAAGTTAAGGTTCAAAATCTGGAAAAAGGATTTTTGCCAAATGAACAGAGGTGAATTTCACAAAAGCTTGACACTTTTTCAAATGGAATTTGTTCATAAGCTTATTTTTCCTTGAAAGAGGATTCAAAGAGATTTTTATAGAATTTTTAACCACTCCATTTCGATTTTTGTGGAATAAGTTATAAATTTTTGAAGTTGGGCCAGAAAACTGGACTTTTACCCGATGAACAGTAAAAATCCGAAAATTAGCTTTTTTCATGAATTTTGAACCCAAAACCATCCAATGTGGTCTAAAATAGTTTTGATTAAACCCTAATTGGATCCAATAATAAGGTGTGACACTTGGCGACTCAGCATGCTGACTCAGCGCCGTCATGAGTCTTTAGATATTTTCTTTCTCATTCTCCCAGAATTATTATTAAATAATACTTAATCGGGGTTGCCTTCTCTGAATTCTTTCTATCAGCTTATAACTTCGTTGATCTGTCTCTGGGTTTCATTCTTTCCCTTTCATCACGGGAAATTCCTCTAATTTTTCTCAGGTTAAAAGTCAAACTCTAGACAGCTATTTTGACTTTCCCCGGATAGGGTATAAATGGGTTTTAAATTTAATTAAAGCTACCCTTATCAGTTTCTGGGGACAGAATTAATTTTACAATCTGTGTAAATTCCTCAACTACTGTTCCCCAGTTTTTCCTGGTTATTTAAGGCCGTCTCACAACTTAAATAATTCCATTTAAGTTACTATCTCAAATTGCTCAAAACCCTGGAATGACTTCAAGGCATTTCCGTCATTTCTAGCCTTATATCAGCTCTGGGATCTTATTCCCATTTTTCTGGAATTTTTCTAAGTCATTTGAGCCCCTTTTTTGCTAACTCTAAGCATTGGCCGACCAGAACTTTTATTATTTACAATTAGGTCCCTACTTGGCCTAGGAATCTTTTCTTTGCAATTTGGTCCCTCCTTAGGCCTAACCTTCGGAACCATCTCTTGCAAGTTTCTGGCATAACCTCTAGCCCTTAGTTGTTGCTAGTTCATCATTCATTAGTCCCTGAACACTATTGTTTTACACATTTGCCCTTGAAAAATCTCTTTCTCCTTATGAGGGATCTCTGGGACTTTCGTTGCATTGGACTTAGTAATCATCCTTTCCTAGTGCTATTACTTGTATCTGTGAGCCAAAATTTGGGATGTTACATTTCTCCCCCTCTTATAAAAATTTCGTCCTCGAAATTTCAAGATTAAACCTCAACCTTTGCTTTTCCTGGGAGGTTTCTTAGGGAGAATGTTCTTTGGCTCTCACTTTCAGCCTGCAAATTCTGCTTTTTGCTTTTTTGGCCAGGCTTTAGCTTTAGGTTTCATACTTCAATCTTGTGAACTTTCACTTAATCTCATAAGTTCTTATGCCCTTGGGCATTTACACGAATGCTTTTCGTGTTCTTACACATGTCTATTATTCCTTAGGCACACATATTCAACATTGTGCCTTAACATCATACCTCGTTGCCAGGTCTCAATTCTGGGCTCCATACTTACATGACTTGTCGTTTTATACTTGTCTGTCACTTACATGAGCATGGCCTTTGCTCTTAAGCATTTTGTCACCACTGCTCACATTCTTCCTATACTTTGGCTCATTCTTTCATAATAATATCACGACAGTGTACCTGTTTTCATGGTATTTTTCTAAACCATGGCATTTTGGGTTCTCTTAATACCGCCCTTTTCTATTCTTTGCTGTATACCCTGCCATTCTTCTTTACTTTAAGGGCATATCTTCTTTCTTTTCTTCATTGACTAGAATAGAATTGAGCCCAATCCAATCGACAATAGAGGTGTCTAGAACAAGTCAAGGGTACTCTCTCTATATTAGTCCACCACTGAAGGAGATTTCAGTATCTTAAACTCATCTCTGGTCATCGTCTTCCCAAAGAGGCATTGTACTCTTACCCTTATGGCTCAGCTAGTTTCTCTTAGGCTTGGTCTTTCACGACCTTGGGAGCTACTACGCTTATCGTAAGCCTCTTCAGGATCCATCATGACCTTGGAATACTATCATCAATCTGAGCCATCTTAGGATCTCTAGGAGACTCTAGACCATAGGGTTGAGTAATAAAATAAGTACCTCCACTCAGCTAGTAACTTGACTGATTATTCCCCAAGACTGATCACAGATATTAGTATTGTCTTCTTAGGCTTTACTCAATCCTTTCTGTCAACTCCTGGAATTCTTAGCCTTTCCATATTTCTTTAGCCCTTAGTTTTAGCTTCCTTAGGCCACTTTCCTTTTCTTTGTGCCTTTCGAATCCCTAGGCACTGGCTCATCTCTAGAGCCCATTAACTTGCCATTGCATCAATGCCAGCCTGCCTTGTCTCAGACTCTATAGTCCTTACTGTCTCTTAATAATTCGGACAGTATCATGAGAAGACTTGTATCATCATATTATCATTATTCTTTAGTATCCCGTAGTACCCTGTTGAGCTCAAGGAGCATCTGCTTGCATATCACGCTTCTATTGTCTTAACCAATTTCACTCTCTCTTTAGGTTAGGGTCCATCCCATGTCTTGCCTCGGCTGCTTCTACTTTTCTTGTGGGAGGATCGATTGCTCTAACTAGGGCATCGCCAACTCAACCACTTACTTTCCCTTTTATTCCTTCAGAGGATAGCTTACTCTTACCAGAGCAATGTCACTCTAATCCGAAGAACCACTTCCCAATCTTAGAGAGGTACTTCATGGTCAAGACTTCGCTTATATGCAATCTCTTCTAGGGTACACTCCTTGAATACCATATCCCCATTAAAGGGCCTCTCCGCTAGATTATTCAATCGTGTAGGCAGTGGCATCTATCTATAGGAATCTCATCTCTTAGATTCCTTAATGGCCTAAGTACCATGGTTGCACGCTCTCAGATGCCTTAAGGACATAAAAGAATATTGTTTAGTCCCTAACATTATCATGCATCTAAGCATCATCGAGCTCTAGGTATCATCAGGAACTTGCTTATCTTTCTCTATGATGCTTTCGTATCTTTTCAAAAGTGAATTATATGATTAAAGAAGGCTGAGAAAAGCTTGAAGATAAAGTGAAAAAAATGTTGTATGAAAGATCATCGTGAATAACTGTTTGAGTGATGAAATGATGCATTGATCGAACAAATGATCAATAATCATTTGATAGAACAGCTTATCGATAAAACTAAGCTATTGTCACCCCAATTTTTAAAATATGATGATCAAACACATCATCGATAAGAGATTGATCGAACAGGTGATCTGAAAAGCAGTTCAAAGAGTACTTTGACAGTTATGCACAAAGATAAGTTGATGATTGATTAAATGATCGATTAATAATTAATCAATTAAGTGATCGATTAATGACTACAAAAAGCGTGATTTAGAAAATAACTGAATAATGCTTTGATCGAATAAGTAATATGAAAAAGTCTTGATGAAATGATACAAAAGGATATGACGATGATCAATCAAATGATCGATAAAAGGATGATTGATAAAATGATCGATCATGATCTGTGAAAACCTTGTTTTGCAATATAACAAAGAATACTTTGACAAAACACATTATCGATTAGCCAAAAATGTTTTGACACACAATGTTCGAATAAGTTATCGATAAAGTAATAATCAATAAAGTGATGGATAATTCATGAACAATTTTATTATAGTAAGTCAAGGAAACTTTACCAATTATCTAAGTCATTATTGATTACCTCTTAATCAAACAAGGATTTTCTTGTAATTTCTTGTATACTCTTCCATTTTTACCCCTGTTGGTCTTAACTTTCTGAAAAATCACCATAAATCACATGCCATGGTGATTTCTTGAACTTAGGTGGACTTTCTCTCACTAGAAATAGCTCTTTCTCTCTCTAAATGCAAGAGTGGCAGAGTTTCCCCTATAGTTCCTTGCTTGGCCGAAATATGAAGGGGAGGGAGTGCCTATTTATAGCCAAAAATTTGGCTTGAATGGACCAAAATGCCCTTGGTGGCTAATAGAAAGGATAAGGGCAATTTTGGAACTTCAAGTTGACTTTTACATCATCATTGCATCATCTTCTTGCATCATGCTTACCTCATCCTTCTAGAAGATGCCAAGTGTTATAAAAGTGGTGGAGGAGAAGGGAGATTAGATCCTAGCCGTTGGATCAAACTTGTTTCGTAAGTTTCCTCTGAATTTACTTGGCCCACATTTCTCTGGCTTTCTTTATGGCCTTCCGGAGTTCATAAAATTCTTTTGTTTATTCCATAAATTCCCTTTAATTGTAGAGAATATTTATGAATTTTCTTAGGCCACAACACTCCCTTTAAGCCTTACATAAAATTCATTTACCAAAATGCCCTTTTATCGGCATAATTGGCTTTTTAATTTATCAAAGCCACTCCACTGGCCTTTTGGTTGCGGGACTAATTTTATAAATTAGTACAATCTTTCAACCATTTATTCTCATTTTTGTATATATATTTTTTAGGTCTCTTGCTATTTCAAATAATTACCTCAAACGGTATACTTTTTACTGGCTATATCCTTATAAATTCCATTTAAGCTGCCTCAAGGGTACTTTCGTCTTTTCTCTTCACAAAAGAGCCTTAGAATATTATTTCCCATTTTCTAGGATTTTCTTGGAATTCTTTGTATACTCCTGTTGGTCATAACTTTCTGAATTTATAGTTTAGTCCCTACTTGGATTTAACTTCATATAATCCTCTCTTTGAGGTTTCTAACTTAACTCTTGGCCTGTGTCTAGCCTCTTTTCTCTTTTTAGGCCTTCGAGACTTTATTGGAGCCTCTAACTTTGATTACACTTTAGCCCCTTAAAACTTTTACTTTGCAGTCTAGTTCCTAAAACTGCTTTGACTTCCTTTCTCATCTTTGGGACTTCTGCTCAAAAGGGGTCTGGTAGCCTATCCAATTTAGGCTATTTCTAGTACTTCTAGGCCCAAAAGTTTGGATGTTACAAGAAGCATTTATTACAAACAACCATTGTAACTAATGAGCACATACAAGTGATCTTCCAACGGCTAGAAGCTCTTCTGTCAAATGGACAACTGAAATACTCCAACTATAAATAGCGTGAAGAGCATTGAATGAACTATTGAATTCACGAGCTACCATCTGTTGAAATTTCCTGTTGCATTCAATACTCTATTTTCTATACTGAGCTTTGGTGTTTATCACATATATACTCTGTAAGAGAGTTATTTATATCTTTTACTCAAATCTGAGAGTTACTCAAGAGTGTGGACTCTTGAGGGGTTGTAACCTTTCGAGTAGTAAGGGGGAGTGATTGAGAGAGACTCAATTACTATACTGTGGCACCAAGAGCCCATTGAATCTTGGAGAGTTAGTACAAAACAAAGTATCTTAGAGAACTCCTAAAGAAATATGGTTTAGAGCAAGCCAAGAGAGCAAATACACCTATGAGCTCAACCATATCTTTAGATATGGATGAGAATGGCAAGGATGTGAATCTGACTAAGTACAGAGGAATGATTGGTTCACTACTCTACCTCACAGCAAGTAGACCAGACATCCAATTCAGTGTAGGAATGTGTGCCAGATATCAATCAGCTTCCAAGGTATCACACGAAGAAGCTGTCAACAGAATCCTTAGATATCTTGTCAGAACACTAAATCTGGGACTATAGTATCCAAAGAAAGGAGCAGAATATCTAATAGGATACTCAGATGCTGATCATGAAGGTTACAAGACAGATAGAAAAAGCACCAATAGGCAATGTTAATTCCTCAAAGGCTGTCTTGTGTCATGGTTAAGCAGGAAAAAAAACACTATGGCTATATCCTCTACAGAATAAGAATATGTTGCCACTGCTAACTGTTGTGCTCAAATTCTATGGTTAAAATAGCAATTACAAAATTTGGGAATCAAATTGAAGGAAATCCTAATCCTGTGTGACAATACTAGCACAATCAGTCTGTTAAAGAATTTGGTTCAACATGCCCGAGCGAAGCACATTGATGTTTGACATCACTTCATTCGAGATCATGTTTAAAAGAAAGATATGAAGGTAGAATTCATTCTCACTGAATATCAAATAGCAAACATCTTCACAAAGCCTCTTGATTGATAGAAGTTCAATTACTTCAGAAGAGAATTGGGAATAAGAAATCCTAATGAGTTGTAAGAAATTTTACATTATTTCTTTATTTTGAGTATTTAGATTTAATGTTTTGATGATTAGTAAGCTAACTTAAGCATCAGAGTAGATAGAAATTTGTTTTGCAGGAAACTCTATTTTGATGCTAAACAACAAAGATTAATAGAGAAGGTAATGTTCAATAGAAGCATTGATAATTGCATAAAAAATGACTTAATTTAGCAATCACCTGATCAAAAATTGGAAGTTATTGATCAACTAATCGATCAACTAGGGCATATGGAAGCATGTGGAGGTTGACAAGAAGCAGAATTATGCATAACATGTTTGATAATCTATTTATTGAATTTGATTGATCAACAGTGAAAGAAACTCATGGTCAATTAGAGAGGTAGCCAAAAAGAGTAAGGTTTATTGATCATTTGATCAAACATTACTTAATCAATCATGTAATCAATCAACTCAGATAGGTATGACTTCTTACTGCAAAATTATCAATAATGTGATCGATAATTGTTCATTGTGTTCTTGCTGTTCTTCAAGATTATCGATCAATTGATCAATCATGGCTTGATCGATAATATGATTGATCGTCCTAGGCTTTTTAAAGTTCAGATTTTGAAATTCCCTCATCAGTTTTAGAACCCTAACTCAATAATCGTCATCTCTGTTTCCTAGCAACGATCAAAAACTGTCCTGTCCCATTAAATCTCTCTCAAGACTCCTTCCAAAATCACTTTTCTGTCACTTTTGATTACTCCAAATCTCAATCTCACAAATCATGAAACACTTCACTAAAATCTCCTTCTGTACCGAAAATGGCAAGAGTCAAGCAACCAAGTACTAACCGGGAAGAAAGCTTTGAGAATCTGGTACAATCCAAGGAGACTACTCCTCCAAGTACTAAGAAGAAGTATAGACCAAAGGTCCAAAAAGAAAAATCTCAAAAAAATGGTACACTGAAAATCAGAGAGAGCCAGACACCGAGCTCTACACAACAAACCCCACAGAGGAGACCCACTCACTCAAAGTCAAAGTTGCCATGGTTTCTGAACAATCAGAGACTGAATATGATGATGAGGTCTCAGTTCAGAAAGCTGTAGACAAGACAATGAATATCTCAGTTCCTAAGCAACTGAGGAGGAAAAAGCAGAAAGTCAGTGAAGGGATCTCAGTAAAATCCTGCTCAAGGTATCCCTTCTTAATCTACTGATGATTTCTTAGTTGGGGAATTAGATAAAAATGTTGATATGGGCAAGTTAAAACTAACTTTGCAACAAGGAAATTCTGCCCAGTAGTAGCTGTGGATTTGAAAGGTTTAAAAACTAATGAAAAAACCAGATTGGATTTATCAAACCCATTGGAATATTATGAAAACTAGTTAAGAATTAGAGAAGACTACTACCCTGAAGTAGTTAGGAGGTTCTATTGCAATACCATGGTAACAAAAAAGTATGATAAAAAGGGGGATTTGGTGTAGAGCAACATAACAACTGAACTCAGAGGAAGAACTATCATTCTGACCTCAGTAAAGATTAATGAGTTACTGGGAACTTAAGATCATGTTAAAGGACTTGACATGAATGTCGTAAAAGCTTATAAGGTCCTAATAAAGAGTGATGACTACCCTAGAGAGTTGAGTTTCCCTCCAAAACAGATGTGTGATTATTATCGAATAATCTACTACATATGCTCTAGAGGTGAACAAATCTGGAAGCTTCTCTCATCTGAATCAAGATGATTACATCATTTTGGCCAAAATCATCAGTGGGAAAAAGATCAACATAGGGGCGCTTATCTTTAGTGAAATGAAGAACTTCATCTCTTTCAAATCTAAATCTACCCCTATCCCCTATCCTTAGCTAGTCTCATACTTCCTCTAGGTGCATAACATTACACATTTGAAGCCTGGGGAAGCTAAAGAGAGTACTCCCATTTTTGGAATCAATCAATTGAATAAGATGAGGATTCCAATGCCCTTTTATCCCTTCCAAAAGTAGACACAGACAGATAAAGGGAAAGAGAAACAGCTAAAGGCCAGTACTTTCAGAGCTGAAGTTGAAGCCGAGTCCACTACAGATCCTACTCAGACATCTGACCTACATTTTATGGGAATACAATTTGAGAATTATTCCATTCTAAGCTTCAAGAGTTTGAGAAAAGGTTGTAGACCATTGCCAAAGAGTATAGGGCAGTTTCATATAAGAAATTTGAAGGGCTGTATACTATGTTGGATCTTCATAGACAGGCCATGACAGTGTTGGAAAGGGAAGTTTCTTAGAGATTTGACTCGGTAGAGAAGGAACTTAAAGAGCTTAAAGGCTTGGTCACCTCACTCTGTGCTAATTTCTTTGGCCATAGCACCTAATTCTCTTATGAGGACATGTTCTCACATCCATCCTTACCTCCACACACTGAACCCATCTCAGAACCCCTACCAGTCACCACTGTCTCTCAATCTTCTGTCTTACCTACTGTCTCATACACTATCTCTACCTCACTTGCCCTTATTTCAGTCCCTCCAACTCAATCTCAACCACTACCTCCTATCTCTCTAGCTCTCTCTCCTATCTAACAGCTTCCTCCCCTCCTATCCCTTTCACCTTACCTTCCTTTTCTTCTCCTTCCACTTCTTCCCTTAATGCTGACAAAAAAAGAGAGAAGAATTTTGTTGATTTAGACTAGATTTCATCTGTTTATTTATATTTTAATTTTCTTGTTTTCAAATCTTGTTTTCTGAGGTTGTTGAATTCTGGTGTATTATTTACATGAACTTTAGTTTACATGAATTTTAGTTGATCAGTTTCTGTAAATTTCCAATTTACTGTCAAGTTATAGTTTTTGAAATCTACAAATTTATTCTAATCAATTACTTAGATTCTTACTCCTCAAGTGTTAAAATTTTTCGTATGTTTTATCATCATCAGAAAAGGGGAGAATGTTAGATTTAAGCGTTTTGGTGATAACAAATTAAGTTTTAAGTTTCTCTAAATATATGTTATTTTAATTGATCGAATCATCAATCATCACTTAATTGAATACGTGTGAGATAAACATACTGCTTATTTTGAATGCAACACTGTTAAGTTTTATCGATCAAGTATTAGATAATTCACTATGCTAGATAACTGGCTAGAAAAATGGATTGATCGATCACTGGTGTAACTAGTTTAATGTAAGATGTTTCAGGAAATTATCGATTATTTAATCAATAATTGGTTGATCGATAAGCTGTTAGAAAAAGGTTCAACTTCCTCTACCTCATAACAAAAGGTTTATCGATCACCTGATCACTCAAGAGGTAATTGATAATGACTCAGATAATTGGTAAGATTCCTTGACTTACTTACTATTTTAAGTAGCTTATGAACTATCGATTACATTATCGATCATTGATTTATCAATAACCCGTTTGATCAAAGTTCTAGTCTGTTACTTTCTAATTCAAGCTTTTTATAGTATTTAATCGATGACTTAATCGATCAACTATTAATAGATCATTAACTTATCCTTGTGCGCAACTGTCTAAGTCCCAGAGAACGGTTTTATATCACTTGTTCGATCAAATGTTTATCGATAAAGTATTTGATTGTCATGCCTTTCTTCTGTAACTTGAAATTATCGATAAACTAATTGATCAAGCAATTTTTTGATCATCTAATCGATCAATGCATCATTCCTTCTCTTCAAACTATTGTTCACGTTGATCTCTCTTAAGATATATTTTCATTTTATCTTCAAGTTTTTCTCAACCTTCTTCAATCAAATTATTCTTTTGAAGAGATTTGAAGGGATTCAATTTGAAAGAAATAAACCTTGCACAAATTTCAAAAGTATCTCACCTTCTAAATCACTTTGTTTGTATTTCACCATTTATTGATCAATTGTTCTATCATTGAATGATCTATAATGAACTCGATAAATGCATACATCTGTTAAGTATACTTCCATTTTAGTTAATTGATAACATAATCAATCAAGAGATTATCGATCAAAACCTCGATCAAGTAAGTTTATCTTACTTTCTGAACATCTAACGATTGATTCTATGCTTTTTATCTGTTGCACGAATATCAAGAAGCATCACCTTTTCTGTTATTTATTTATATTTACTTGAAGAAGAAAACTTACTTGTGCCTAAGAGATTTCTACAGATTACAAAGCATAGCGAATAAATTATAGACTTAAACTTACTGTGTCAAAAGCATTTATTACAAACAACCATTGTAACTGACGAGTACACACAAGCGATCTTCAAACGGCTAGAAGCTCTTCTGTCTAATAGATAACTAAAATACTCCAAATATAAATGGTGTGAAGAGCATTAAATGAAGTATTGAATTCACGAGCTACCGTCTATTGAAATTTCCTGTTGTAAGAGAGTTAGTTATTCCTTTTACTCAAATCTGAGAGTTACTCAAGAGTATGGACTCTTGAGGGGTTGTAGCCTTACAGGTAGTAAAAGGGAGTGATTGAGAGAGACTCAATTACTGTATTGTGGCACCAAGAGCCTATTGAATCTTGGAGAGTTATTGGAAAACTTAGAAGTGCTTTGAGGACTGGACGTAGGTTAAGTGGTTGGACCAAACTAGTATAAACTCCTGTGTGATTCCTCTTCGGTGAAATCCTCCAAACTCATCTCCACTATTTTATTCATTTATTTATTTTATTAAGTCAAATTTTTATATATCACCCAATTCACCCCCTCTTAGGTGAAATTGCCACTAACATAAAGGAATGAAAGAGCTTCAAATAGAACTTAGAACTAGTTTAATTTAATTTTTCTAGAATTAGTTATGAATTTTCAAAATTAGTAAATATTTTAAGGTTACCAAGTGAATAGTAACCTGAGAATGTGTTTTTTTAAAATTTGGTTTCCTGAGCTTAATGCCATGCAATGTAGTTCTATTTGACATGTTTTAGCTCTATTTGTGGTTATAAATACTTTTTGGTATCACAATAAAGATTCTGGCTCTATATGAGTGCACTGTTTGTATGTTAGAATTTTTGCATGAGTTATATGTTAAAATATTTACAGAAAAAGTAGTAGAATGGCATGTGTAAAGGGAGGTACTTCCAAATAAACTGTTAACCAAGGGTTTCCAAGCCAGCTACTCTGTCTATGATATCAAATAGAGGAAGACCCTGAAGATCTTATTACTCCCTTAGGGTACTACTTGATAGGGTAGGAACCAGAGTATGGTTGTTCCTCCGTTGCATCTAATAGAGTAGTTGATCCTTCTCCCCAGGATGATACAGAAAGTCCTTCGATGCCTAGACCAGATAATAATCAAGCAGGATCCAGTGTGATGCTGTTACCAGTAAGATTAGAGTTCCTTACCTATGGCGCTCTATTAAAGGAATTCAATTGGTAGGCCAGACATATAAAGTAAAATAAGAATCAAATAGCCCAAGTTTAACTTGAATTTCTTTATCAGATCAGGATTCTGTACTTTGTAGTTACTTGTGAGGACCACACACTGGACGATGTGACATGGATTAATGCATTGATGAAAGTACTCTCTCATATGGACATATTGTGTCACAGACTTTGTGGTTTCTATTACATGGTACAAGCTAGCTTTGAGCAAAAGGTCGAGGCCATAGAAATCTTAGTTTTAGTGAACTTTTAATATATGACTTGAATGAGATGATATGTGAATGATAGTTATGTATAACTGACTCTTGTTGCCTTGCTATATAAGTTAGTAAAAATGAAATATGAGTTTCTATACATACTAGCTTTGTTCTTTTTATAGTTTACATAGTAGAAAATGGTTAGGACTAGAATGAATGTTAAAGTAGGGGAATAGCCAGAAGAAACTCATAGACCCCCTATGGATCCAACACAAATAATAATGAACCATTTAGAGGAACAGCAGAGGACAATAGAAGAGATTCAAGCTAATCAAGCTCGACGGGAACTAGAGGGAGATGCTACGATGGCTGCAGCAGTACCAAAACTAGGGCAACCTAAGTAAGGAACAGCTAGAATGCTTCAACAATAAGTCTAACCTTAAGGTATGCCAGGGGATCAAGCAAGACCGACGGTAGACCAGATTATTAAGTATTGGATTAGTCATTTCCAAAAGCGCAATCCGTCTGCTTCTGAGGGGACTTTTAATGTGCAAGTGGCAAAGTATTGGATTACTTGGCTAGAAAAGATATTCAAGGTTATGGATTAGCTATAGGAGATAAAGGCCTAGTTGTCCATATACAAGTTAGAGAAAGGAGCTGATCGGTGGGGGAAGAACACCGAGCTAGTCTTGTAAGCTGATAATACCCTAGTTACATGGAAAGTATTTATGAAACAATTTTTCCAGAGATGCTTTTCACAATCAGTAAGGGCTATGAAAGAAGCAGAATTCCTTACCCATAGGTAAGGAGAAAAAGAGCCCTTTGAAGAGTACCTAGCTATGTACATCAATTTATCCCGTTACTCTACTTACCTGCAGTACCGCAACGATAAGTGGTAGTTCACTAAGAAGATTATTAGGGGATTGAAATCTTTGCTGAAACATCCTTCCTTAACCCCCTTTTAGTATGCATTTGAAAGCATTATGATTTAAGGGATTCACAAAACAAGCCTGTAGATTGAAATTTAAAGTTTGTTTTTTAGGTTACTATTCACTAGGAAATTCTAGATTTTTTGTCCAACTTTGAAAATTCATAACTAATTCTAGAAAAATTGTATTGAGGTGGTTCAAAATTATATTTAAAGATCTTTCAATTCTCCTCAGGGAAAAAATATAAATATGAGGTTAACCCTTCTCAATCTGTACAGTTTATTTGTGAAAATTTACTATTTATTTGATCAAAACAATGTTTTCAAGATTATCTGCCCTAAGTTTTAGCAATCATAACTTTTAGCATACATATCCATTTTAAGTGATCTACCACTTTTTTAAATCTTAGGATATGCTCTAGGCTCTCAGCAAACTTCATGGGCAGATTTGTTCATTTGCCTCACTTTCACTCTATCACAAATTTATGGCTCATTTAGGGATGCTCTATCCCCCTTATTTGCATTAACAATTCATAATTAATTCTTTGCATGCATATAACCTCTCCAACAATCTATGCATTAGTTCTATACAGCATTATACTCAATCATATGTGCCAATTACACCATTTATCAACACATAGCATCAATAGCATGCTCATATATTCATACATTAACCAAGAGGAAATCAAAACATTTGAACCGTAACCCTTTTCTTTCAAATCTTCTCTTCTTTCCTCATGCCACCTCTTGTGTTCCTCTTTTTGTACATTTGATTGAGCCCAATTCTTTTATGTCTTTTCACATCATTTTCAAGGCTTTTATCATAGTTAGTGGTTCTTTTAGTGATAATTGTGCTTAATTTAGATTAAGAGTCCTTGCTTTGAGTTAGTATATTTTTTAGGATAAAATTGTCATAATTGGTTATTAATTGTATTTGATTAATTTCTAGCATAATTGATGCTTCAAATTGTTGCTTTTTATTGCAAGACACTTAAGAATTGGAGCCATGATTAGAGACCAAGGAACTACACAACACAAGACTCTGGGTATTAATTCTAGAACCTTTCATCGCAGCCAAGAAAACTCTGTGCTGCAACACAATTTGCAGATGTGCATTAGTGGCATCTCGGTATGATTTCATTATGATAAAGATAAATTGTGGCCGCAGTAACCTCACAGATCTTAATGAAGCTCCTTTCAGGAAGGCTTTGCCGCGGTAAAGTCCTCGTATTTGCAACCCAGATCCAGATCTTAGTGACAAGATTAGCCTACCCACTCATTAAATCTAACCCATTTCATCCCCTTAAACATTTAAAAACCCTATTTTTGACCTATCATTCGATTCATTCATCAATAGCCTTCTCTATTCATCCTCTCCCACTCTCTCCCTCATTAAACCCTCATCTTCTTCCACTTCTTCTATGTTTTCCACCATGGATAGCTTGAACCTACTGCTGATTGTGGTGCTTCCTGCTCCAATACATGGCTCGGCATCTGTTCTCTTGAAGATAAGTTTATTGGCATGAGTTCTGAGGGCTTTAAAGGGCGGTTGGTTTCATCAATAGTCTAGTTGCTTGTTTATGAATTCTTAGATCTATGGTTTGTAAATTTGTGATTGAACTATGTTGGTTATGATTATAATCAATTCTGGATGATTATCTTGTGTATTGAATTAGTTAGTGTTGAATGAGAGCTTCTATATATGTGATTACATATATGTTTCCATACAATTATTTTGATACTCTTCTTTCTGCATGATAATGTTTGATTGATGAGTTGATCTAGTTTTGTATTGAACCAAGTGCATTAATTAATCCTAACACACACACACACACTAAGTGAGCTTTATAGGGTTTTATGATTGGATGACCATTCATTAAGACCCTAAACTTAAAGGATTCTTTAAGTTTTTTTTCATTTAGAAAACTTAGTGATTTCCACTCCGAAATCATTTTGAACCATGATTTCCGAGATCCATTTTCAAGAGGTTTTATCAACTGTTTCAGTACTTGTTTTCCATCCATTCCATTCCAATATCCTAAAAATCCAAAAATATATTTACATTGAATTTCATCTCATTTGATAGTTCTAATGAAAACCCCTAACCTTTCTCTAGTCAAGTTGCATTTTTATGACATTTAGTTAACTTAGAACCAATAACTAAAGGTTCTAACAAGAGAACAATCTAGGGTTGCACCTTATAGTGAAATCTTTGGATAAATTTTGCATTTAACCCCCAAGGCATTAAGTGAATAGTTAAATCAACATTATTACCTATTGTGGTTGGTTAAGGGAGGATGAGATTTGGGAGAATCTCAGTAGCAAACATTAGCATTAATGCATGCAAGATGGATATAAGTATATAACATGCTTATTTGATCTAGCTCATGCTTACTTATAACATTTTCTTATACTTAATGTTTCACATTACCATGCATAACTATGAAAAACATAAAAGAAACAGAGCATTATACTTGCATTTGCATCTCACATCATCATTAAATAACATAATGCACATCAACACACAAGCATATACATTAAGCACACAAGAAAGGTAAGTTCACTATGTTGTAACATTAAACTTCCTCTTGTTCTCTTTGGCTCCCTTTGCTTCCAAATACCAAGATTGCTTGAACAATTTTCCCATTTATCTTCCTTGATGTCTCATGGCCCTAAATGTATCAAACCTAATTGCCATTTATTCATTAGAGTCATGGTAACCAACAACATCAATACTTTGTTCTCTTTGAACTATATTAACTTCTTACTTTTGATCTTGATTTCTAACCTTTCTAAAATCAATTCCACATGCCACTACATCATAATTTTGCATGTAAAATTTATTTCCAAGCTCAAATTAAACAAAATCCAACTCCTTCCCCTTAAACTCAACTTGGCCAAATATTATGAGGTTTTAGGGTAAAAATTCTATTTTTAATTCTAATGCCTCAAAACTTGTTCTCTCACTTTTACCCCCACACAATTTTTAATTCTAAACTTATTGGAATCATCAAAATCTAACTCTAACATGAACCTTGGGTCTGGCCTAAATTCTATAAAGGTTAAGGAGAAGTTGATTTTCTTGCAAACTCATCACAAAACTACTTGATTCTTGTTCTTTTCAAGCCTTTAAACATTATTCTAGCATCAATTTTGAAACATCCTTTCTTTAACCCCTCAAAGCACATATTTTGAAGTGTTATGGTCTAAGCAGATCATGAAACAAGCCCGTAGATTGAAAATTTACAATTGGTTCTCGGGTTACTATTCATTGGTTAAATTTTAGATTTTTGGTCTAGCTTTGAAAAATCATAACTAATTATAGAAAAATCATATTAAGATGGTTCAAAATTCTATTTGAAGCTCTTTCAATTATATATGGAAAAAATATAAAACTTAACTTAACTTTTGCCAATTTGTACATTTTATTCATTGAAATTTACTGTTTATTTGGTCAAAACTGTACGTTCCTGTTTCTCTACCCTAACTTTGATCAGGCATAACTCTTAGCACACACATCCATTTAGGTAATCTACCACTTATTTTAAATCTCAGGATGTGTACTTTAACCATACCAAATTTCATAGGCAGAATCAATCATTTTCCTCACCTCTACTCTTTCACTAATTTATGGCTCCTTTAGGGATGCTTTATCTCCCTAACTTGCTTTAATAAATCATGATTACTTTCTTCCATTCATAATCTCATTCCATTCATGCATTAGCCATTCCCATACATTATCATAGTCAACCATACATGCCATCATCATTGGTTAACATCACATAACCTTAGTGGCATGTTTATATCATACATTAACATACAAATTATACAATTTAATGTGATAACTTTCTTCAATTCTTTTCCTCTTTCCTTGCTTCCACTTCATGCATCTTTTGCTTGATTATTATCACCTATTATGGTTGGTTAAAGGAGAGTGAGATTCGGGAGAATCTCAGTGTAACATCCTAAATTTTGGCTCATAGATACAAGTAATATCACAAGGAAAGGATGATTAATAAGTCCAATACAACAAAAGTCTTGAAGATCCCTTAAAAGGAAAAAGAGTTTTTCTAAGGGGCAAATGTGTAAAACAATAGTTTCAGGGACTAAAGAATGACGAATTGGAAACAACTAAGGGCCAGAGGTTATGCTAGAAACTTGTAAGAGATGGTTCCGAAGGTTAGGCCTAAGGAGGGACCAAATTGTAAAGAAAAGATTCATAGGCCAAGTAGGGACCTAATTGTAAATAATAAAAGTTCTGGTCGGCTAATACTCAGAGTTAGCGAAAAGGGCCCAAATGACTTAGAAAAATGGGAATTAGATCCTGGAGCCCATGTACGGCTAGAAATGACGGAAATGCCCTGAAGTCATTCTAGGGTTTTGAGCAAATTGAGATGGTAACTTGAATTGAATTATTTAAGCTATGAGACAGCCTCAAATAATTAGAAAAAACTGGGGAACAATAGTTGAGGAATTTACACAGATTGTAAAATTAATTCCATCCCCAGAAACTGACGAGGTTAGCTTTAATTAAATTTAAAGTCTATTTATATCCTATCTAGGGAAAGTCAAAATAGTCGTCTAAGGTTTGACTTTTGGCTTAAGAAAAATTAGAGGAAATCCCCGTGATGGAAGGGAAAGAATGAAATCCATAGACAGATCGATGGAGTTATGAGCCAGTAGAAAAGAATGCGGCAAAATCGACTCTGATTAAATATTATTCAATTAATTAAGTCACTGAGGAGAAAGGGATGGGATATTCCTTTCTCTATAAGTATACCTTGAGAGGATTAAGTTATGAGTCAATGGAAGATATATTGGCAATACTTAGAAACCCAAAAGGGAGCCAGACTGACAATGTCGGGTTCCCTAAGGGTCAAAATGGGAAATTTATGAAAAATTCTCCAAAATTCCCTAAAAAAGAAAAAATGTTAAATTAGGGGTTTTTTAGTCATATATGATATTTTGGGAGTGAAAATAACCCAAAATAAATTATTGCAACATTTCTCAAAAATAATGATTTTTGAAGAAAATAGTGAAAATTGAGGAAATATAATTACTTTAATTATATAAGGGCCTCAATAATTCAAGGAAAAATATGGGTAAGTTCCTTGGGAATATATGTGAATTTATAAAATTTTTCCCAAGCATTGGAAGTGAAGGAAATAATTTAAGAGGAATTTACTTCTGAAATTCTATCAGTAAAAGCCCGATTTCGAAGAAAAATGTAAAATAAATAGTTAGAGGTTATGAAAAATCCCCAAAATTTCCAGATCATAATTTTATATTAAATTTGGATTTTTCATGGAAATAAATAAATTTTTGGAGGTCCAAGCTATTTTTCCTAATAAAGGCCTAAAAGGAGAAAATCGGGTAAAGGATTACGGTTGGGATTGAACTAGATTAATCCCATTGCTTCCTAACCAGATTTGGGGCACTTAGTTAGCCCAAAGAATTAGAGGATTTCGTGCTCCCTAAGCCCATGCACATGGTCAAGTTGGTTGGATAAGGTTTAATCATGACTTTGCAAAATATCTCAAGTAAGCTTGTGAAATAAGCTTGCATATGTGGCTGATTGTTTCCCTTCCACTTGGTCCGAAATTTTGAAGATATTTTGGGCAGGAAAATGCTGATTAATAGGAGAGAGAGAAGGCAGCACATGTGGCAAATTTCTTGGAGAAGAAACAAAGATCAATGGCTAGGATTAAATCGGAACCGATGGCCAGGATTTGTTCTAGCTTTCTATAAATACCCCTCCCCACCCCTCCATTTCGTCCAAACACCTTGAATCCATGGGAAAGCTCTTGCAAAATGGTGTCTAGAGAGAGAAAGAAGAGGGAGAAAGAAAGGCCAAGTGACCCCAAGCCAGATCAAGCTCTAAAACAAGGTACGAGTGCCGTTTTTGATGTAGTTTCTACCTCTCTTATTATTTTTGAGCTGGTGGTTGGTTTGATTAGATTTTTGATGATTGAAATCCTATGGGGAGGTGCTGCACGAAATTTATTGGAATATGAGAAGATGATATGGATGTTAAAAGCATGTTTAAAGGCTTGGAAACAACAAGAATCAAGTGGTTCTGTGTTGATTTTGCAAGAAATCCAACTTTCCCTTAGTTTGTTATGCTATTCAGCCTTGACTGTTATGAATGGTTAGGATTGAATTTTGATTGTTTTGAGCTTGGAAATGGATTCTACATACAAAATTATATGGGATTAGTATGTAGAAATAATTTTAGGAAAGTTGGAATTGAAACTCAAAAGTTAGAGTTCAAGTATGTTCAAGAAAGAATCAAGTAGAGATAAGTTGATAACTTGATTCTAATAATCATTTTTCATCATGTATTGATGTGTTTAGGATCTTGGAACATCCAAGAGGATGTTTAATGGTGTTGACCGAAAATCCATAGGGTTGGAAAGACAAGGGAATCAAAGAAAAAGCAAAAGGAAAGCTATGTTACAAGGTAGTAAACTTACCTATATTGTGCTCTTGATATGTATACTTGCATGATGTGGTTGTGTTATCAAGATGTGACTAAGCCATGATGAAATGTTTGCAAAGTTATATTTGCAAGTTTATGTTATGCTTTGCCTTGGCAATATGTATGAAAGTATGAAATGCTTTAGCTTACTTTCCATGGCATTCATGTGTTAATGTTATAACATATCATGCATATGCATTATGTCTTGCATGCTTATAGGTAGTGTTTGCTACTGAGATTCTCCCGAATCTCACCCCTCCCTAACCAACTATTTAGGTCAATCAATGGTGGGCAATAATGGTATGAGAGGCAAGGAGAAGGAAGTGGAGAATTATTGATGTTAATGAATGATGTTATTATTCAATGTGTAATTCTCCTATTATGTAATTTATATTATGGATGCCAATGATACCATATATTTAATTACAATGTTCATGGGATGAATAGAAATGTATGAGGATGATTGGGAAGTGTAAACCCAATTCATATATGCCAAAGAAATAGAACGAATTAAAGTAAAAGGGAGGTTAAGGGATAAAACGTAGGTCCTGAAGCAGTGAGTTTATAGCTCCAGTTTGACCTATCAAATGAATGAGTAAAGCCATGAAATTTGGCAGAGTTATAGTACACATCCCAAACTTTAAAATGAGTTCTAGATCACCTTAATTAGATGTGTACATAAGGAGATACGATTTTTATGGAATTAGTTATGAATTTTTGAGATTGGGCCTATAATCTGGAATTTGAGCAGTGAATAGTAACCCGAGTAATTATGTTGAAATTTTAAATCCACGAGCTTGTATTTTCACCTGCTTGAACCATAACACTTACAAATGCACACTCTGAAGGGCTAAAGGTAGGATGTTTCACTCAGTAGTAAACAATACCATTTATGCATGCAAGATGGATGCAAGTATATGACATGCTTACCTGATCTTACTCATGCTTACTTATAATATATTCTCATGCTCAATGTTTCATATAAATATGCATGGCCAGGGGAAACATTGTAACACCTTATGTTTATACCAATTAGCTTACCTTGCGGAAGCATTTGGAATCACTTTTGAAGACTACAAGTTATGAAAAATCAAGTTTGAAAATTTTCTTTTACGGATTACTATTCATTATAACCAAAAAATGTGGCAAACTTCGAAAATTCATAACTAATTGTGAAAAAATCAAAATTGAGTGATTCCAAAGTTTTATGAAATGGTCTTTGGATAAAATTTTGAGAGAAAATAGTTTCTAGACTGATTGCCTTAAAATTCGAGCCCATTTTTTCTTGAAAAAGTTACTGTTCATATGGTCGTTTTTCTATTTTCCACTAATTTTAGCCCAACTTTGGAAGGACATAACTTCTTGTGTGGTTATCAGATTCAGGTGACCCAACACTCATCTTAAAGAGAAAAATCCCATCTATTTGCTCACCGAATCTCATGGCTATACTCACTCAATTGCTTAATTTGACTTTAGTCAAACTTTAGGTCCATAATGTTGACTTTTATCCCTCTTGGAAGGATAAATTGTCTTACTTGACCAAGTACTTGCATACTAAATCTCTTACCATATAATCATGCATATTGGACAACACTAGAATGCTTTCACATATTAGCACATAAGCTAGCATATATCCATAACTTAAAACCTTAAAGCATACTCTTAATTACATTCATCCAACATAAGGTTTTTCTTCATTCTTCTTCTTCTTCTTGAGGCGAACTTAACTCTCTACTATAGCCACTTCTTTTCCTTTGCTCTTGGAGGTTGAAGGCCCTAGGGTTTCTTAAGTATGGGGGTAAGATTCTTGAGGAATCTTAGTAGCACATTGCATACATTACTATGGTTACACATCACAATGTAATTCAAGCTACATGCATACATACATACTTGAGTATTATGTACTTGCCATGGAAAAGCATAACATCATAACATAACATATCATCTCAACCTTGCATAAACCAAGGTATACATGCATGGAGGCATAATGGCATAACATCATAACACATAGCAATGAACATACAATGTATAGTAACTCTAACAGGCAATGCAATGCAAAAGCTACCTTGTTGGCTTTCCTTCCTCTTGAACTCTTTTCTCTTGACTAGATCCTTGCCCTTTTGTTGTGTATAGCCTATTAGGCAACCAATGACACAACATTAAGCATTACTTCAACTCCATAACTTAATATAACCCCTTAAACCCCTTTTTTCTTGACTTTTAGGGTTTATTTTTCTAGCTTTGATTCTTGAACTTTCTCGGGCCTTTTCTACATAATTTTTCATGTAGAATCCATTTATCATAGTATTTTTATGAAAATCCAATTCCTTCGCATTGAACTTGACTTGGCCGAACCATAGGGATAAATAGGTTCAAAATTTTCATTTCAATTTTTAATGCTTCCAACATCCCTTTCTTGGTACATACCTACACTAAATCATCATTTAAACTCATTGGAAGCATCAAATTGAATTGAAACATCTTCCCTCCTACATTTCTCAATTTGGCCGAACCATATATATAATTACAGGGAAAAGGATTCTCAACAAAACTAACATATAATCACTTAATCCTTAACCTTTAACCATGCTTAATCTTAACCATGTTTCATCTAAACCATTCCCTATCATTTTGATAAAATTTGGGCAGCACTTCTCCTTTGGAAAATGACTTTCCATCGTCATTAAAATAGCACAAAACCCACATATCATTATTATACTTGAAATAAGAAGTTGTAGAAGCTTACCTTGCTTCCAAATGACTTTCTCTCACTAGAAATCTTCTCTTTCTCTCTCTAAATGAAAATTTACAAGAGGTTTCCCGCTTGAAAGGCTTCACACAAAATGAACATGTGGGAGGGGTATTTATAGGCTTCCTTTTTCATTAATTCCATATTTGCCCTTCTTGCATAAGACTTAATCTTAGCCCTCCAATTTTTACCTCTTTCCACATGTACAAATCATAGGCTATGTGGCTTAATATGTTGACACTTGGATGGTGAGTCATTAGGGCTTATGTTATCTTTCTTATCCATTAAGATTAATTAGGCTTTAATCAAGGTTGACTCTCTTAATTCCTTGATTAACTTGGCTAATTACCCTTCTAGAAACTTTTGACTTTTCAAAGATAGATGGTTAAATCCTAGCCATCCAATGAACCATGTTTGCCACGTGTCACGATCCTACGGAAGATGACTTAACCATAATCATTTTACTTATCCCTAATTAAATTTTAATCTAACTTGATTTAGCATTTTCTTTTCCTTTTTCTTTTTATTTTCTTTTTCCCTTTCTTGGCCAATTTGGGCGTGACATGTGTCCTTGACATTCTGTCAGAAATTTTACCACCCTGGTTGTCCTGACAGTCTACTGAATCGTAATATAATATTGGTTTATTTTATCTGATAGCCGAAAAATTCTAGTATCTCAAAATTTTTATATCAACTCACCATTAATTATATCTCAGTAAAGAGAAATTTCCTAATTAATTTCATAATTTTTCTCCCCATATAACTCTTTAAATTACGGTTTCCGTAAAAACAGACAATCTACCCATATTAATTTAGCTTTAAATTCAATTAAAGCTAACCTCCTCATCATTTAGGGTTGGAAATAATTTTATAAATCTCCATAATTCCTAAATGAATTTCCTTTAATTTTTCATAATTTTCTGAGATCTCTAGGTATTTTTAATAATTGATATTGGCCAATAAAAGGCACATATATGGCGCCACCTTAGAGGAGCAGAGGGAAAAAAATAGTCAACATTATTGACCTATTAGTCAACCTTATTGAGTCATATAGCAGAAATTTTGCTCTACTGGGTAGATAGGGAACTGTCTAACACTTACCCGTAATGCATTCTAATTTTTCTACTGCCCATAAAATATCTTCTGGTGACTCATATGATGACTCGTCACCCTCACAAATGAAGCACATGGGAAAGAAGAAGAGAATTCAAGTTGAACTTGTCTTCCTCAAAATATCTGAGATATTTTGTAACTTTGTCTCCTAATTAAGGGACATTAATTATTTAACATTTGACTGGAGCATTTTATCCAATCCTGAACTCCAAAAATCATCTATTTATACCATAAAATTCGTTTAATTCTGTAGAAAATCTATGAATTTTCTCAGATCATAACTTAGACCATAAGTATTTCTTTTTAAATTTCTCATAACAAACCCATAAACTGCAGTTCTGGCCTTTAAAAATATCAAAGCCATTCTGCTGGACTTCTAGAATTGGGACTAATTTTATAAATTCTATAGCCTTTTAGATCATACATCCCCATTTTACCATAATTTTATGAGGTTTCCTTATGACTCAAACAATTAAATCTACCTCTACATCTCAAACTGAGCCATAAACTTATAAATTCCTTTTAAGTCAACTCAAGGGCATTTTATCATTTCTCCTCATATACAGGCCTTAAAATGTCATTTTCCATTTTCTAGAATTTTCTAGAATTTTTTGGGTATTACTTCCATTTTTACCCATTCCTGGCCCGAAACTTTCCAAAATTACAGTTTTGCCCTTGGTTAAGTAAACCTCATAAATCACCCTATTATGGCCTCTATCATAACCTTGGTCTAAACTAACCTCTTTTCTCATTTTTGGGCCTTGAAACTTCACTGGAGCCTCTAACTTTCTTTACATTTTAGTCCATAGAACTTTCTCTATTTACAGTTTAGTCCCTAAAACCCTTCAACATTCCTTTTACATTTCTGGGACTCCTGCTCATAGGGATTTAGTAGCCTACCTATCTCAGGCTAATCTCTGTATTCTTAGGCCCAAAACTTGGGGTGTGACATTTTTCCCCCTCTTAAAAAAAATTTTGTCCTCAAAATTTCAGGGTCAAACATTTTCTCAACCATGTTCAAGAGGTTAACTGAGGAGAATGTCCCTTCTCATACTTAGCTTTAGCCTCTAAACTCTTCTTACCTTAACTTTCTCTTTCATCCTACTGAATGTAGTGCCTCGTTGCCAAAAATGGCTCACATTTCTAGCTTTTGCACACTTTTACCTAACTTCCTAGGGGGTCACCCATCATTAGACTATTCTTGCCTAAGCACGCTTACTGAAAAGTGCTGATGGGAATCTGAAGCACTAGTACTGATAGGCTCAAACCCTGGTACTTTACTGTCTTAGACCCTTCTTGGTTTACCTTTTATCGGGTCTTTTTAGCTTACATTCTCGACTTTAGCCTCATCTTAGGGTTTGTCTGTCAATACTCAATCTTTTCTCCTATATAAGGGATTCTTTCTGTATTTGGATCTAGCCTAGACACCTCTTACTCATGACTTAAAGCTCAAATTCCTTTAAATCTTGCTGTTCTCATCTTCCTACATTGAACTGAATAGAATCAAGGTCAGTCTAATTGACAACAAAGGATTCTGGAAACAAGTCAAGGGTACTCTCTCTGTAACAGCTAACCAAACTGAGGAGGATTTCACATCATGAACTCATTCATCTCTAGTCATCACATTCTCATGCTCTTGTAGGGGTATATATCAGGCTTGGTCTACTGCGACCTCAGGAGCTACCCGATAACATATGGCCTCTTACTAGGCTGAGTCCAGTGACCTTAGAAACTACTGCAATCTATCGCTAGCCTCTTCCTAGGATCCCTTTTGATCCCAGGGTATCATATCGTTCTGAGCTGTCATCCCTACTGAGAGACTTTTAGACTAGTCACCTCTGCTCAGCTGGGATAACTGTACTGATAATTCCCCTTAGACCGTTCACAGATGCCAATATTGTCGTCTTAGGCCTTACTCTATCCCTTCGTCACCTACGAAATCCTTAATCTTTCTTTCTCTTAACTTCAGCTACCTCAGGCCACTATTCTTTCTTTGTGCCTCTTAAATCTCTTGGCACTGGCTCATTTCTAGAGCTCATTCATATGTCATCATATCATTACCTTACTGCCTTACTTCAGGACTCTATAGACCCTACGGTCATATATTAATCCTGTATAGCAACAGGAGAGGACTTTCATTATCATACTTCCATAACCTCTCACTATACTGTGGTACCCTGTTGAGTTCGAGGGACAACTGCCTCGTTTTACTCTTTCATTACCCTTGACCAGTTTTACTCTTCTTAGGGTAATGTCCATTCTGTACCATGTCTCAGCTGTCTCTCTCTCATCATGAGAGCATCATGGGAGCATACATTGCCCATTTCAGAGCAACAGTCAACCCAATATAACAGCACCACTGATAGAGGAAACATTACTCTCTTGTGGGCCATCATCATGTAATCTTTGCCGAGAAAGGCTCGCTCCTGTAGAAGCAGTGTTAGTCCCTTCTGGCTAAAACGGCATCATCTCTATGTCGGAGGACCACCTCCTATCTTGGAAAGGTACTTCCTGGCCAAGCAGTCCATTATACTCATTCTCTGTCAGGGTACATTCCTTTCATACCGTATCCCTGTGAAAAGGGAGCCTCTCTATTGGACTTAATCGATCATATAGGCAGTGGCATCCGTCTATAGGAATCCTATCACTCGAACTCCATACTAGCCTGAGAGCTATGGTTACATGTTCTTAGATGTCTTGGGGACATAACAAAATACTATCTGGTCCCGTACATCATCAAGTACCTGGGTAACATTGGAACTATACATCTTTCTCTATATCTGTTCCCACTGTAACCATCCTTTAACTTCTTCTATCTAGACATATTGAGTTTTACCTCAACTTCTGGGAATATCTTTCCCCTTTATCTTTAGCTGATGGTATTCTGATCATAAATTGATCTTTGGAGAATACTGTTCTTATGGTCAGCTGGTTTAACAAATCATTGATCCGTGGTAAAGGTACTTGTTCTTTATCATCACTTCATTTAGCTCCCGGTAGTCGATGCACAACCTCAGACTACCATCCTTCTTCTTGACGAAGAGTACTAGAGCACTCCAAGGAGATCTGCTTAGTCGTATGAACCTTTCTTCAACAGCTCCTCGATCTGTTTTTTTTTAACTCAACCATCTCGTTGGGAGCCATTCGGTATGGAGCTTTGGACATTGGTCTTGCCCCTGGTACAAGATCAATCGCGAACTCCACTTCTCGCTCTGGCGGAAGTCCACTGATCTTTGTAGGAAACACTTTTGAAAACTTCTTCATCGATTCCTTGTTCTACTTCTGCTTGAATCGAAAAAGAAGATGAAGTATCCTTGGTATCAATGCCTTAGCCATTTACTTGCTTCACTTTCCATCACGTGGTTTAGTCTTACCTCTTTTCTAGGGATTATTTCTTTGTGAGGTAATATTAAAGCTTTATTTCAATATTCTAGAAGTATGTTGTTGGCAAACAACTAGTTCAACCAACAATCCCATCAACATCACGAAAAGGCATATATATCTAATCGATGATAATACAGTAACAGGCATATCAGCCACATACTTTATGCATGCTTTAAAAGTCACAACTTTATGACTTGTGGGAATGGGAACATCAATGCTGTATAGCAAGATATTACTCTTCAGACCCAATTGCCCATCACAGTCATGGCTTGTCGCCATAGTTCTTACCACATTGCTTATACTCCTTTGCCTTTTATGTGATATCACACCTTTCTCCTTGTTTACTTACCTCTTGTAGCTTCCTACCAAATCCAAACCTCTTCCTCTTCTTGATATTGAAAGAGGCTCCTTCCTGGCTAGGCCTTGCTAGGGTTTCTCTACTCTCTTACCAGCTTCTCCGTGTTCCATCGCTCATCGTTTAAACGTTTTAGATAAGCGGAATATCGAGACAACCGAATGTGCTTTGCTAGATTCTCATCAAATCTCTCAAATCATCCTTGTTGCAATACAAGGAATCTGACTTTCATCTTGTCTTGAGTCGATCTAGGGAAGTACTTCTGGTAATACTTCTCCTTGAACACTTCCCAAGTTAATGGGGTGTTGTTAGCTTGTAAAACCAACTCTGTGTTGCTCTATCACTAATCCACATCCATCTCTAGCTTATAGATAGCCATCGGAGGTTTAATCTCTAAGGAACATCCTATTACTCGGAAGATCTTTTCCCAGTTGGACATTCTATTCCTCAACTATCTGTGGTTGCATCAACCTTTTACTTTGGTGGATTATACTTGTAGAATCTTGTAATCCACTGTTGGATATCTTCTGGATTTTCAGCTAGTTCTTCTTGCTTTACAATCAATTTCTGCAGTTGGACTTGCGGAGCTACTTCTATTGCTCTCTGCCCAGGTTGATGTAACTGAGCAGTTGCTGCTACTACTTGTTGTAACGATAATATCTCTTTCCTCTTACTGACATACTTGCGTCGTTTATTTCTGCTACACCTAATGTTCTGCTCATCAAGCTTGAATTGGATTTATCAGCTGTTCTCCATGTTCCTCAGGCTTTTCTCTGACTCCTCTTCGTGTTCTCGCCATATTGTTTTTCTTAATTAATTATTGGAGGGAAAAAGAGGAACGACATAATCACTTACCATGCAACATATACATTACGTATATATTTACTTAAAGTTTTATAGGGTAGCAAAAGACCATACTAGGTCTAAGCAATTAACACATCTTTATAGTTACTTATTCTAGCAGCCCAGCACCGTATACATTTACTGGTCTACCATCAACCACGACCAGCTTAAGGGAAAATCCCGCTTGTAAAGATCTTCAAAACCTTAAGGAGTTCCTTACAGGTACATGTGGTTATGCAGTGGCATACATCTCTTAGTACGTCATTCTGTAACCATTTCTAAGGAATCACCTCAGATAAGGCTGCTATCCCATCAGCATCCCATAAGGTATTGTCCTCCCTGGTCACACTGTAATAGAGCTTCTTGTTGTTATTCTAGAATCTCGGATATTTATGAGCCTCTAGGTTCTTCTAAGGCTTACTATACCTGCTGTCACACCTTACCTATATAGTACCTTAGCAGTCATTTAGAACCATTCCAAACCACTTTGGATGGTCTTAAACTTGAAAATTTCAATTTGGACGTTAATTTTCGAAAAATTACTGTTCACTGTCCAGTTTTCAGATTACAGGTCCAACTTTGAAAAATCATAACTAATTCTAGAAAAATCGTATGGAGGTGTTCCAAATTCTACAAAAAGCTCTTTCAATACTATTTAAGGGAAAAATATTCAACTAAAATCATCCTCGTTGAAAACGTACAGTTTATTGGATTAAGATTACTATTCGTTTAGTAAAATCTGGACTTTCCAGATTCTGTACCTTAACTTTGAAAATTCATATCTCTTCGTATACACATCCAAATGAGGTGATTTACCACTCATTTTAAAGCTTGGGATATGCGCTATAATTATACCAAATTTTGTAACTTAAATCATTCATATGATAGGTCGAACTGAAGCTTGAAATTAACTGCTTCAGGACCTACGTTTTATCCCTTAATATCTCTTTACTTTAATTCTTTTTATTTCTTTGGCATACCTAACATGGGCTTACTTTTTCCCATTCATGCTCATATACTTTCATTCATGCCATAAACATCCTAAGCACATACATTGAATTGATGGCATTCATAACATAACTTACAACATAGGAGAATTATACATTGAATAATAATACCAATCATTAGAATTAATAATTCTCCACTTCTTCTCCTTGCTTCTCATGCCCTTAGTGCCCATCATTGATTTGACCTAAATGGTTGGTTAGGGAGGGGGTGAGATTCGGGGAAATCTCAGTAGCAAACATTACCACATACATGCACAAGATGGATGCTAGTGTATGGTATGTAGTTTTTCATAAACTTAAGTTAACTAGTGACATGCCATCATGCTTTATGCTTGGTATAAAAATGCATGGCCATGGGAACATATTAAAAACAGAATTTCCAGCAACAATCATCATGTCACAACATCATTTAAACAACAAATACAAACCAACACATAAGCATACCATGTCAAGCACATAAAGGGTAAGTTCACTACCTTGCACCTCAAGCTTTCCTCTTACTTTTCCTTTGACTCCCTTGACTTTCCAACCATGTGGGCATTTGGTCAACATCACTAAACATCCTCTTGGATGTTCCAAAGGTCCTAAACATAACCATAATGATGACACAATCCATTAGGACCATTAGATTACATAAAGTTCAAGACTAGCTTTCTTGAACCTCAACCCCTTTCTCTTAGTCTTAGGGTTTTCTTTCTAACTTTTCTAATATAAATCTTATCATTTTACATCCTTATGATCTATTTCCTATCAATTAGGACCACTTTAGATGGCCTTAGATTCAAGAAGATCAAATCTGGAAATTTTGGTTCGCGGGTACTGTTCACGCAGAATCTCCAGAATTTTTGCTCAACTTTGAAAATTCATAATTAATTCTAGAAAATCCAAATTGAGTGCTTCCAAGTCTTACTGAAATATTATTAAGTTAAATTTAAAGGAAAAATAGTTTCAGGAACCAATTCTATGCTGAACAGTACCAGAATTGTACGGAACTTGACACCCTTCCAAAAGCTTAACACTATTTCCAGATTTCAAACCCTAACTTTGAAAAATCACCATAAATCGTACACATATCCAAATGAAGTGTTCTACTCATGAATTTAAATCTCACAGAGTGTACTTTAAGCATACCAAATTTCAGAACCAGATATGAACAGTAACTAATTCGAAAAAGCCATCAAATCAGCACGTAATTCTTCCAATTTTCACATAGATCCACTTGGATCTACCATACTTTGAGGTGTTCTAGCAAGATCTAACAACCAAACTCCCTTCCCCACTCATCAACCATTTTGACCAGCCATCAAAGGGGAGAGAAGACAGATTTTCCAACCTTAAAAGAGAAGGAAAACAAGACAAGAACACATCTAGAACCAAGATCTCACCTTGAATCCTTGATTGATGACCAAAGTTGATAGCTTTTCCTTGGTTCTCCTTCAAAACCCTCTCTTTTCCCTCTTCCTCTCACTTGGACGAAATTCCATCAGCAATTAGGGGGAGAAGAAGCTCATTAATGTGTACAAAATATCCCACCAACCATCATTAATGTTATGCCAAGTGTCATTAGCCTACTTAATCTTAATCCTCTCTCTTAATTAACTTAAATCATAATGTAATTAAATTCCAAAGTCAAGATCCTCTCCATTAGTAGCTTGACACTTAGAAAGCTTTAATTACCATCCATTAAAGGCTTGACAAGTGGCGACTTGTGGCCCAAGTAAAATGCAAGACTCTGATTAATACTTTATCAGTGCACTTTTACTCCGGGTTTAACTTCTTTTCTATAATTACAGTGCTCTGGCCTCTGTAATTATTTTCTATCAGATCCATAAATTCTCTTTAATTCTAGATAGTATCTATGAATTTTCTTAGCCCATAACACTTCCTTTAAGCCTTGCATAAAATTCATTTACTAAAATACCCTTTTATCGGCAAAACTGGCTCTTTAATTTCTTAAAGCCACTCTACTGGCCTTTTGGTTGCAGGACTAATTTTATAAATTAGTACAACCTTTCAACCATTTAACCTCATTTTTGTATACATTTTTGAGGTCTCTTGCTATTTCAAATAATTACCTCAAACGGTATACTTTTTACCGGTCACAACCTCATAAATTCCATTTAAGCTGCCTCAGGGGTATTTTCATCTTTTCTCTTCATAGAAGAGTCTTAGAATATTATTTCCCATTTTTTAGGATTTTTCTTAGAATTTTCTGTACCCTCTTCCATTTTTACCCCTCTTGGTCATAACTTTCGGAATTTACAGTTTAGTCCCTGCTTGGACTTAACTTCATTAATCCTCTCTTTGAGGTTTCTAACTTAACCTTTGGCCTGTGTCTAGTCTCTTTTCTCTCTCTGGGCCTTCGAGACTTTACGAGAGCCTCTAACTTTATTACACTTTAGCCCCTTAAAACTTTTACTTTGTAATTTAGTCCCTGAAACTACTTTGACTTCCTTTCTCATCTTTGGAACTTCTGCTAAAAAAGGTCTGATAGCCTATCTAATTCAGGCTATTACTGGTACTTCTAGGCCTAAAACTTTGGATGTTACACCTGCCTCCCATCTAACCTCCAGAACTAAATCTGAAAGGGGGTGCAATCCTCTCATACTCAGGACTATCCTACTCTGGCTAAGACCTGCTCTGTCATTACCGTTCTCATCATCATCAGGTACATCAATGATTTTTTTTTTAGGATCACTGAAGGCAACTGAAGCTCTATCCTTGGCTGCTACCTTCCTTTGTTTACCACAACATCTTATGCGGACGATCAGGGAGGAACTTACTTCTCCCTACCTTTCTATCTCTTCATACCACTAGGTCATATCATTTTACCAAGGAAACGGTCTCTAGATTTCCTCCTACTAATGGTCTCATGATAACCACTTCCATGGCTTCTTGCAATCCAAATGGCCAGCAAATGAACAGTATAAACATTTTCCTAAAAAATCATAGCATTAAAATTTGAATTTGACAAATTCCTTCTGATTGCCAGAACCTTTTGCTCTGATACCAAAAATACCAAAAATGTAACACCTTATGTTTATACCAATTAGCTTGCCTTGCGGAAGCATTTGGAATCACTTTTGAAGACTACAAGTTATGAAAAATCAAGTTTGAAAATTTTCTTTTACGGATTACTATTCATTATAACCCAAAAATGTGGCAAACTTCAAAAATTCATAACTAATTGTGGAAAAATCAAAATTGAGTGATTCCAAGTTCTATGGAAATCTCTTTGGACAAAATTTTGAGAGAAAATAGTTTCTAGACTGATTGCCTTAAAATTCAAGCCCATTTTTTCTTGAAAAGGTTACTGTTCATATGGTCATTTTTCCATTTTCCACTTATTTTAGCCCAACTTTGGAAGGACATAACTTCTTGTGTGGTTATCAGATTCAGGTGAACCAACTCTCATCTTAAAGAGAAAAATCCCATCTATTTGTTCACCAAATCTCATGACTATACTCATTCAATTGCTTAATTTGACTTTGGTCAAAGTTTAGGTCCATAATGTTGACTTGTACCCCCTTGGAAGAATAAATTGTCTTACTTGACCAAGTATTTGCATACTAATTCTCCTACCATATAATCATGCATATTGGACAACACTAGCATGCTTTCACATATTAACACATAAGCTAGCATATATCCATAACTTAAAACCTTAAAGCATACTCTTAATTACATTCATCCAACATAAGGTTTTTCTTCATTCTTCTTCTTCTTGAGGCGAACTTAACTCTCTACTATAGCCACTTCTTTCCCTTTGCTCTTGGAGGTTGAAGGCCCTAGGGTTTGTTAAGTATGGGGGTAAGATTCTTGAGGAATCTTAGTAGCACATTGCATACATTACTATGGTTACACATCACAATGTAATTCAAGCTACATGCATACATACATACTTGAGTATTATGTACTTGCCATGGAAAAACATAACATCATAACATAACATATCATCTCAACCTTGCATAAACCAAGGTATACATGCATGGAGGCATAATGGCATAACATCATAACACATAGCAATGAACATACAATGTATAGTAACTCTAACAGGCAATGCAATGCAAAAGCTACCTTGTTGGCTTTCCTTCCTCTTGAACTCTTTTCTCTTGACTAGATCCTTTCCCTTTTGTTGTGTATAGCCTATTAGGCAACCAATGACACAACATTAAGCATTACTTCAACTCCATAACTTAACATAACCCCTTAAACCCCTTTTTTCTTGACTTTTAGGGTTTATTTTTCTAGCTTTGATTCTTGAACTTTCTCGGGCCTTTTCTACATAATTTTCCATGTAGAATCCATTTATCATATTAGTTTTATGAAAATCTAATTCCTTCCCATTGAACTTGACTTGGCCGAACCATAGGGATAAATAGGTTCAAAATTTTCATTTCAATTTTTAATGCTTCCAACATCCCTTTCTTGGTACATACCTACACTAAATCATCATTTAAACTCATTGGAAGCATCGAATTGAATTGAAACATCTTCCCTCCTACATTTCTCAATTTGGCCGAACCATATATATAATTATAGGGAAAAGGATTCTCAACAAAACTAACATGTAATCATTTAATCCTTAACCTTTAACCATGCTTAATCTTAACCATGTTTCATATAAACCATTCCCTATCATTTTGCTAAAATTTGGGCAGCACTTCCCCTTTTGAAAATGACTTTCCATCATCATTAAAATAGCACAAAACCCACATATCATTATTATACTTGAAATAAGAGAGTTGTAGAAGCTTACCTTGCTTCCAAATGACTTTCTCTCACTAGAAATCTTCTCTTTCTCTCTCTAAATGAAAATTTGCAAGAGGTTTCCCGCTTGAAAGGCTTCACACAAAATGAACATGTGGGAGGGGGTATTTATAGGCTTCCTTTTCCATTAATTCCACATTTGCCCTTCTTGCATAAGACTTAATCTTAGCCCTCCAATTTTTACCTCTTTCCACATGTACAAATCATAGGCTATGTGGCTTAATATGTTGACACTTGGATGGTGAGTCATTAGGGCATATGTTATCTTTCTTATCTATTAAGATTAATTAGGCTTTAATCAAGGTTGACACTCTTAATTCCTTGATTAACTTGGCTAATTACCCTTTTAGAAACTTTTGACTTTTCAAAGATAGATGGTTAAATCCTAGCCATCTAATGAACCATGTTTGCCACGTGTCACGATCCTACGGAAGATGACTTAACCATAATCATTTTACTTATCCCTAATTAAATTTTAATCTAACTTGATTTAGCATTTTCTTTTCCTTTTTCTTTTTATTTTCTTTTTCCCTTTCTTGGCCAATTTGGGCGTGACATGTGTCCTTGACATTCTGTCAGAAATTTTACCACCCTGGTTGTCCTGACAGTCTACTGAATCGTAATATAATATTGGTTTATTTTATCTGATAGTCGAAAAATTCTAGTATCTCAAAATTTTTATATCAGCTCACCATTAATTATATCTCAGTAAAGAGAAATTTCCTAATTAATTTCATAATTTTTCTCCCCATATAACTCTTTAAATTACGGTTTCCGTAAAAACAGACAATCTACCCATATTAATTTAGCTTTAAATTCAATTAAAGCTAACCTCCTCATCATTTAGGGTTGGAAATAATTTTATAAATCTCCATAATTCCTAAATGAATTTCCTTTAATTTTTCATAATTTTCTGAGATCTCTAGGTATTTTTAATAATTGATATTGGCCAATAAAAGGCACATATATGGCGCCACCTTAGAGGAGCAGAGGGAAAAAAATAGTCAACATTATTGACCTATTAGTCAACCTTATTGAGTCATATAGCAGAAATTTTGCTCTACTGGGTAGATAGGGAACTGTCTAACACTTACCCGTAATGCATTCTAATTTTTCTACTGCCCATAAAATATCTTCTGGTGACTCATATGATGACTCGTCACCCTCACAAATGAAGCACATGGGAAAGAAGAAGAGAATTCAAGTTGAACTTGTCTTCCTCAAAATATCTGAGATATTTTGTAACTTTGTCTCCTAATTAAGGGACATTAATTATTTAACATTTGACTGGAGCATTTTATCCAATCCTGAACTCCAAAAAGTCATCTATTTATACCATAAAATTCGTTTAATTCTGTAGAAAATCTATGAATTTTCTCAGATCATAACTTAGACCATAAGTATTTCTTTTTAAATTTCTCATAACAAACCCATAAACTGCAGTTCTGGCCTTTAAAAATATCAAAGCCATTCTGCTGGACTTCTAGAATTGGGACTAATTTTATAAATTCTATAGCCTTAGATCATACATCCCCATTTTACCATAATTTTATGAGGTTTCCTTATGACTCAAACAATTAAATCTACCTCTACATCTCAAACTGAGCCATAAACTTATAAATTCCTTTTAAGTCAACTCAAGGGCATTTTCATCATTTCTCCTCATATACAGGCCTTAAAATGTCATTTTCCATTTTCTAGAATTTTCTAGAATTTTTTGGGTATTACTTCCATTTTTACCCATTCCTGGCCCGAAACTTTCCAAAATTACAGTTTTGCCCTTGGTTAAGTAAACCTCATAAATCCCCCTATTATGGCCTCTATCATAACCTTGGTCTAAACTAACCTCTTTTCTCATTTTTGGGCCTTGAAACTTCACTGGAGCCTCTAACTTTCTTTACATTTTAGTCCCTAGAACTTTCTCTATTTACAGTTTAGTCCCTAAAACCCTTCAACATTCCTTTTACATTTCTGGGACTACTGCTCATAGGGATTTAGTAGCCTATCTATCTTAGGCTAATCCGTGTATTCTTAGGCCCAAAACTTGGGGTGTGACAAACATGAAAGAAATAGAGCATCATACTTGTATTAATAAATCATATCATTGTGAAATCACATAATGCACATCAACACACAAGCATACACATCAAGCACACAAGAAAGGTAAGTTCACTACCTTGCACCATAAGTTTTCTCTTGTTCTTCAACTTGCTCCATAAGCTTCCCAACCATCTAGCTTTTGGTTAACCATATCCAAACCTTCTCTTGGATGTCTCAAGGTCCTAGTCACAACCACAACAATCACACTACTCACTAAGACTAAGAATTATACAATGTCGAAGACTTATGCCCTTAAACTTAATCTCTTTTCCTTAATTTATAATATAGTATTCTAGCTTTGTAAAAATTGTTCCCTTAGGCCAATCCTACACAATTTTTCCCAAGGAATCCAAATATGAGCTTAGATTCATAAAATCATACTCTTTTCCCTAGTCTAGACCAAAATTGAAATCTACAACTTAAATTTTAGTTTTGATGCTAATGCTTCCAACTTCATTCTTTCATCTTGGTCCTACAAAATTTTCCATTCTAAATCCATTGGAAGCCTTAGAATTAACAAAATTGCATCCTAAGCATAAGAACCAGTCAGGCCATGGCATCCTCTTTGGTTCCAAAGTCATGGAATTCAATTCACACAAAGCTAGAACCACTTGATTCTTGTTCCTTTCAAGCCTTTAAACATTATTCTAACATCAATTTCATCCCCTTAACTTAGAAATTTCATGCAGTATACCTCCTAGGGTTTCAAGCTCCCAAAAATCATTAAAATCCATAACCAAGCTCAACAACAATAAGGGTAGCGAAAATTACATCAAAAACCATGAACATACCTTGTTTTGGAGCTTGATCTTGCATGGGATCACTTGGCCTTTTTCTCCCCTTCTCCTTTCTCTCTCTAGAATTTACTTTGCAAGAGTTTTCCTAAGGTTTCAAGAGCCTTGGATGAAATGAGGGGAGGGGAGGGGGTATTTATAGAGTTTAAGAACAAATCCTAGCCATTGATCTTGAAAATATGTGGCTTAATCCTGATCGTCCATTTTTCCTCTGTGTCTTAGGGTGACAAGTATCCTTTTCACATCATGCTTACATCATCAAGCCATATGCCTTTAATCCAACTATACACATGTCTTATATCTAACTGTACACGTGTTTTGCATCTAACCATACACATGTCGTTCATCCTACCATACACTTGTCTCTTCCATGTCCCTTTATCATTTTGACATTAAAATAGGAAGAAAATTAATATAAATTCATGCAAATTACAGCTCATAGGTATTTCTCCACCTATTTTGCCATTCTACACTATAACGGGTACCTTTTCAGGTCCTAACTTTCTCGAGACCGCGGGGACATGTTCTGGCACCATTTTCTCATCTTAATTAAGTACACATATGGCATCATCTTAGAGGAGCGTAGAAGAAAATAATTAGCTTCACTGACAGGCTACTTAGCCTTACTAAGTCACGCAATAGAGATTTCACTATAACGGGTAGACAAAGGACTATCTAAAATGTACTCGTATTGCATTCTGATTTTTATACTATCCATAAATATCCCCTGATGACTCAGCATGTTGACTCATAGATGTCATAATTGCACTTGGTGCCTCAGCACGCTGACTCAGTACTATCATAATGGCCTTTAGATATTTTCTTTGGTTTTATCTCCTATTTAGAGGATAAAAATTATTTAATATTTGATTGGAGCATTTTATTCAATCCAAAGTTTCAAAAATTCATCTAGAAATACCATAAGATTTCTTAAATTCTGAAGAAAATTTGTGAATTTTCTTAGGCCATAACTAGATCCACAGGCATTTTCTTTTTGAATTTCCCATAAATTACTCTTTTTCGGCATAACTGGATTTTAAATATTTTTAAAGCCATTTTGCTGGCCTTTTGGAGATAAGACTAATTTTATAATTTTTTATAACCTCTTGACTCATGAATCCCCATTTTTACTTACATCTTTGAGGCCTTTTCATGGCTCAAATAATTAAATCTAGCTTTATACCTTAAAACAAGCCATAATCTTTAAAATTTATTTAAAGTCAATCCAAGGGAATTTTTGTAATTTTTCTTCACATACAGGCCTTAACATGCCATTTCCCATTTTTGGGATTTTTCTAGAATTTTTGGGCATAATTTCCATTTTTACCCTTATCAGCCTGAAACGTTATAAAATTATGATTTTGCCCTTGATTCGACTTAACCTCATAATTTACCTTATTGAGGCCTCTAATAAAACCTTTGGCCTACACTCATCTCAATTTCTCATTCCTGGGCCTTGAGACTTCACTAGAGTATCTAACTTTCTCTTTTCTCAGTCCTAAAAAACTTTTCCTTTGCAATTTAGCTCCTGGGAATCTCTTTGTCCCTCCAGGAAATCTCTGGGACCTCTACCAAAAAAGGTCTAGTAGCTTGCCCATTTCATGCTAAGTTTGGTGCTTCTAGGCCTAAAATTTAGGATGTGACAAATTTCAGCTTCCCTTAGACCTATCAATTTTGTGCAGCCCCTTTACTAAGGGCTTCAAACTTCCAAAAACCATTAAAACTCATAACCAAACTCAACAAGATATAAACCAAGTGAAACTACAACAAAAACTATGATCTTACCTTGTCTTGGATCTTGGATTTGCCTTAAACTTCATGAGCTTTCTCTAACTAGAATTTTTGTTCTCTTACTTGCAATTTAGGAGCAAATTAAACATTTTCTCCCTAAAGACTCTCTTGGCCAAAAGTGTGAAGGGATGGAGAGGTATTTATAGTACTCCTTTTAACTCTTAACCCTCAGAGTTGCATAAAATTACAAGAGTTATGTGGTTAAATCTCAACCTTTCATTTAACTCTTCATTATAAATGGACAAATCTTATGCTAGGAGACTTGTGATTTTGCCAAGTGTAATCAAGATTGATATGTGTCTCATGACATCACCTTGCCTTATATCATCATGCTTAAATCAAATATGCCATGTGTTTCTTGATTAAGGCATCAAGCTCATGATTTTACCACATGTCTCTTGTAACTTGCCAAGTTTCTTCTTGCAACATTTCCACCAATAAAAGGCTTACACAAGGCATGAAAGAGGAGAAGAAAAGAGAATTGGAAAGCTTCTCTAACAAGCTTCCAAGCTACCAGTCTCATTTGCTTCTTACACCCTCTTTTCTTTTCCCACATGCTTTCTTGGAATTTCTAACCAATGGGAGAGCTTCCCTTTTAGTGCCAACATAGAGGACCGGAGAGGAAAGTAGTTAGCTCTCTTGACTAGCTACTTAGGCTTATGGAGTCATAGAGTAGAGATTTCACTATGTCGGGCAAACAAGCCAGGGACTGTCTAAAACCTACCATACTGTGTTCTGCTTTCTCTACTATCCATATCTATCTCCCAGTGACTCATTAGATGACTCAGCAGTGCCATAAATGCATCTTGGAACTCAGCAAGCTTACTCAGTGCCCTCATAATTGCCTTTAGATATTTTCTTTGATTTTATCTCCTATTTAGGGGACAATAATTATTTAATATTTGACTGGAGTATTTTATTTAATCCAGAGCTCTAAAAACACGTTTGTCTGCACCATAAACTTCTTTTATGAATTTTCTTAGACCATAACTCAGCCATAGGTATTTCTTTTTGAATTTCTGCTAAAATGTCTTTAAACAGCATAACTGGCTTTTAGGTATTCTTAAAACCATTCTGCTGACCTTCTGGGAATGAGACTAATTTTATAATTTTTTATAACCTCTTAACTCATGTATCCCTATTTTTACTTACTTTTCTGAGGTTTCCTTATAGCTCAAATAATTAAATCTAGCTGTATACTTCAAAATGAACCATAATCTTAGAAACTCTGTTAAAGTCACCTCAAGGGTATTTTCATAATTTTTCTTATAAAGTTTTGAGCATAATTTCCATCTTTGTCCTTTTAGGCTTGAAACTTTGTTAAATTATGATTTTGCCCCTGGTTTGGCTTAACCCCATAATTCACCTCATTAAGAACTCTAACATAACCTTTGGCCTATATTAATCTCCATTTCTCTTTCCTAGGCCTTGAGACTTCAATAGAGTCTCTAACTTTATTCATATTTTAGTCCCTGAAACTTTCTCAATTTATAGTTTAGTCCTTGAAAATCCTTTAACCTTTCTTTTACATTTTTAGAACTTTAGCTCATAGGGACTCAGTAGCTTGCTCATTTTAAGCTATTCTTTACATTCCAAGGCCCAAAATCTGGGATGTGACACTCACTAAGAGAAAAAGTAGCCCCTCCACAAATTGAAGTATTCAATAGGGCAGTAAAAGCCTACCAGATTACGGAGAGTAGTCAAAACCACCAGGATTTGACTAAGGCAACCCTACGGACCGAAAGGGCACCTATAAGAACTACACAAGAAGGGACTTCTAGTGGTGGCAGGAAGAGGAAGAGGCCTAGCTTTAACAGAAGGCCTAGGAGAGGAGGTAATCGAGGAGGCTTTAACATAATTAGGATGGCCAAGGTATGTGAATGATGTGGAAAGGATCATGGAGATCAGCTATGCTTGATGGGTTAGAATGTGTCCTATCGATGTGGCGAGTTAGATATTTTTCTAGGCGGTGCCCATAGAGTAGAGACAGTTTCAAACAATAGACTCAAGGTAGAGTCTTTACCTTAACACAAGAGGAGGCTCATAAGTCACTTGAGATGATATAAGGTACGATCAGTATCAATAATTACCTTATATATGTAATGTTTGACTTGGGCGCAAGCTATTCATTTATATCATATACCTATGCTGGTCATTTGGGTCTCACTGTCAATAGTTTGCCATACGATTTAACTATGTCTACTCTTATTGGTGCTAGGATTATAACCCTTGGCACATGTTTGAACTATATTGTCCAGTGTGAGCATTGTAGCACTACTCCGGACCTAATATGCATGTCATTCCATGATATAGATGTTATTATTGGCCTGAATTGGTTGTCTTCCTAAAACATACTCCTTGAATGTAGAAATAAAACCCTTATGCTTCCTTCAAAAGAAATGGTTCCATATACAGAAGTAAAACTGAATTTTCTGACGGAGGCTCAAGCCGATAAATATTTAATAAAGGGTAACCAAGGATACTTGGTATTCTTCTCAGTGTAAAAAGAAGTAGAAGGAGTAGAAAAAATTTTAGTGGCAAAATTTTTTTTGAAAATCTTTCTAAAAGAGATCAAATAATTGCTGCTATAAAGAGAAGTAGAGTTTGCGATTGACATGATACCTAGAGTAAGACCAATATCTAAAGTCCCATACCAAATAGCTCCTAATGAAATAACAGAACTAAAGAAACAAATTGAGGAGCTACTAGAGAAGAGATTCATTTGACTTAGTGTTTTTATAGGGTGCTCTAGTAAAGTTCATCAAGAAGAAAGACGATAGCCTTTGACTGTGCATAGATTTCTAGGAACTAAATAAAGTGACAATCAAGAATAAGTATTCGCTTTCCCGAATTGATGATTTGTTATATCAGTTAGCTGGTACAATAGTGTTTTCTAAGATTAATTTGATATTAGAATAGCTTAGAATTAAGGTAGAAGACATTTCAAAAACCACTTTTAGGACCCGATATGAACATTATGAGTTTCTAGTGATGCCATTTGGTTTGACCAATGCACCCACTATCTTCATGGACTAAGTGAACCAAATTTTTTAACCATACTTGGACTAGTTTGTCATAGTCTTTATTGATGATATCTTGGTGTACTCTAAAAGTCCTGAAGAACATGAACAACACTTCAGAATTATTCTGAGTACCTCGAAAGAGAAGCAGCTATTTGTCAAACTTAGTAAATATGAGTTTTGGTTAAATAAAGTAAAATTCTTAGGCCACGTAATCTTTCAAGATAGAGTAGCCATCAATCCCAGTAAAATAGAAGCTTGCAATGGGAGCAACCCATGACAGTTACAAAAATTAGAAGTTTCTTGGGACTGCCAGGCTATTACTAGAGGTTTCTTTGAGACTTTTCTTATATTGCCCAACCACTAACCAGACTCACCAGGAAGAATCAACCTTTCATGTGGGATGAGAAATATGAAGCTAGCTTTCAAGAGTAGAAAGGGAAGCTGACCTCAACTCCCGTGTTGATTATCCCCAATCTTAGACAAACTTACATATGCTAGTAAGCAGGGATTAGGATGTGTGTTAATGCAACAAGGTTGAGTAGTCACCTATGCCTAACAACAACTTAAGCCACATGAAAAGAACTATCCCACTTATGATTTGGAGTTGGCAATGATAGTATATGCCTTGAAAATATGGAGGCATTACTTGTACAGGGCAACCATTAAATTATACTGTGATCATAAAAGTCTTAAATACCTCCAAGATCAAAAAAAGTTAAACATGAGATAGAAAAGGTGGATAGAGTTACTCAAGGATTATGATTATCAAATCAAATACCATCCAGTTGAAGTGAATATTGTAGTCGATGCGCTAAGTAGAAAAGTTATGCATGTGGCTTCACTGATGGTCAAAGAACATAAACTGCTAGAGGATATAAGGGATTAGGGTCCTATCTACCAAATGCAGTTGACAATAGAAGAAGCCAGATTACTATAGGTAGATACTATAATAATAGACCAGATAGAGGAAGCATAAAGGCAAGATTAGTTAGCAAAAGAGTTCTAAGAAAAGATGTTAAAAGGGCTTAGAAGGAGTATTAAAATTAAAAGGAAGAATGTATGTCCCTTCCATGAATGATCTTAAAGAGAAGATTCTAGATGAGGCACATTAAAAAAGTATGTGATTCATCTGGGAATGACCAAAATATACCATGATCTTAAGACGCTATTTTGGTGGCCCAGGATAAAAAAAGATATTACATAGTATGTGTTGAAATGCCTCACATGCCAAAAGACTGAGATAGAACACCAGAAATCTTTAAGATCTCTACAACCCCTAGATATCTTTGAATAGAAATAGGATAGCATTTTCATAAATTTCATCATGGATTAAATCACACTTTATCAAGATGCAATGCTATTAGGGGCAATAGTGGACCGTTTAACAAAATCGGCCCATAATTTTCTTATAATGAAACTTAAGTATCCTCTGGAGAAGTTAGCAAGGTTGTATGCAAAAGAAATTGTCAGATTACACAAGTTGCTAGAAAACATTGTATCAGACAGGGATTCTTATTTTATGTCTTGATTATGGAAAGCCATGCAGGAGGTAATCGGTACTACTTCAAGATTTAATACCGCAGACTATCCGTAAACAGAGGGTAAAATGTCATATCCTAATAATTATAACTTGGAAAATAAGGAACTTAGAACTGACTAAGGGCCAAGTAGTGTAGTAGAGACAGAAACAGAACAACTTTTGAAGTGACCCCAGGTAGGGACGGGACTGTTATTTTGAAAAGTTCCGGTTAAGGGCAAAATTGAAAACTGTGCTTCAAATTCCTGAAAATTCTCAAAAATTCATGAAAAATAAAATAAAAGGTTTAGAATAGTATTTGAGGCTAAAAAGTCAAAACATAATAAAAATAATTTATTTTAGAGTTTTTTTTGGTAATTATTAGTATTAATGGCTAATTAAGGAAAAATTGGCCAAAATAAATTATTTTAATTATACATAGGCCTTAATAATTCATACAAAAATGAGAAAAATAATTGAGAGGTTAATACAAATTGTAAAATTATTCCTAACCTCTAAAAGTGCAGAGGTTAGCTATAAAATATTTAAAGCTAAATTTTGTCACTAAAAGGCTGATTTTTGGAAAAATTAAATAAAAGGAGTTATAGGGCAAATTTTGATCTAACAAAAACTGGTGAATTTCTTCGCATAGAAAGGAAGTTATTGGGGTACAGAAGTAAATTTTTAGAAGTGCTAGATTAGATAGGATCCAAAAAATTTTTTTAACCAATATTAGGAGATTATACACTGGAATAACATGAAGCTTGGTGAAACAAATTTTCTCCCAAATTTGTTGTAATTATGGTGCCAGAATGGTAAGGAGGACATGAATGGAATTATACAATTTGTCTAAAGGCATAATTGGAAGTAGACAAATTATAATAAAATCTTGTCTTATAAGCACATGGTTAATAGGTGGCATGATATGTGGCATGATCATCAAGGAAAAAAAAGATCAAGAGACAAGTATACAAGGAAATTATAATATTTCATTAAGGGCAAAATAGGAAAACCAAGCCAAAATTTTGTCTATAAATTCCCTCTAATTCAAATAATTCGGGCAAAAAGAAAAATTGGAGGGAGAATGTTTTGCTCTTGAAATTGATAAAAAGGAAGAGGAAAAAGGAAGAACTAGACCAAGTTACTACCAGGCAATAATCCAAGGTAAGTTAAAGCATTCATTAAGGGTTTAACTACCTTGATTAGTATATGATTTGGAATTGATTTGGATGGCTGAAAATGGCTAAAACCCTACAAAAACCATGCTATACAAAATGCTACATGGTGTGATATGAATCATTTAAAGATTGTACATAGATTAGAGGATAGAAAATGGTTCGAAACTAGTGGTTTAACTTGGTTTTGAAAGAATTCCAACTTGTGAAATATAGTTATATGTTTCGGCCAAACTTGGTTAATGAGGCTAGGGTTTAATTCATATTAATTTGATACTTCTAATGGGTTACTAAGGTGAAATTGTGTAGGACTATGTGGAAAAAATGTGCTTAGAAGCATTAAAGTCAAAAATAAAAATTTTGAATATTGGAACATCCTTCCTTAAACCTCTTTTAGTACACGTTTGGAAGCGTTACAGTTTAAGTATGTAACATCTGTCCTTTAACCCCTCAGAGTATGCATTTGGAAGCATTAGCGTTCTGGTAAATCACGTTGCAAGCCCGTAGATTAAAAATTTAAAAGTTACTTCTCGGGTTACTATTTACCTGAAATTCTAGATTTTAGGTCCAAATTTGAAAAATTATAACTAATTCTAGAAAACAAATGTATCAAGGTGGTTTAAATTTTTATTTGAAGCTCTTTTAACCATCTACAAGGAAAAATAATCATTGGCCTCACCGAATTCGTACATTTTAATACGTAAAATTTACTGCTCATTTGATCAATTTGCCATTTTTTCAGGATTTTTGCCTATCTTGGATAGGCATAACTTTTTGTACAAAATTTCAATTTGAGTGATCTACTACTCATTTTAAAGATCAAAATGAGATGTATAAGTTTGTCAAATTTTATGGCTAGACCCCTCCATTTGCCCAGATTCATGTGATAATCAAGCTTACTACATATTTAGGGATACTTTATCCTCTAACTTGCAATAACATTTCGTAATAAATTCAATACGTATGCAATACCAATCGATCATTGTATTAATCATTCATAAACATAATTATAGTCCATCATACATGTGAATAACATTATTTCCAATACATATCACTAATTGGCACATATAATCTTATAATCACGTATCATTACATAACATAATATAATGCACTATTTCACATTTCTTTCTTTCTTTCTTTGTTCTCCTCCAAGAATTGCTTTCTCATGAGCATAAACCTATTATTTTTTGTTAAGGGAGGGTGAAATTTGGGAGAATCTCAGTAGTAAACATTACCCAAATACTGCATAAATGCAAGTGTATGACATGTTTGGTTTCACATACTTTCATGCTTTAAAATAATATCACATTTATATGCTCAATATTACACACATGCATGGCCATAAATTAAACAAAGCAACATTTAAGCATTCATGCTTTAAAATCATCATCAAACTTCATCAATACACAAGCATATATGTTAAGCATTTAAAAGGATAAGTTCACTGCCTTGTAACCTTTAAGTTTCCCTTTGTCTTCTTTAGCTCTTTCTTGCTACCAACCTTGAGGTAACTTGTTCAGCCTTTGCTCTTCCTCTTCCTTGATGTTTCATAGCCCTAAATGCATCAAAGTATCATTGCCATTTACCCATTAGAGCCATGCTAACTAACAACATCAATACTTTGTTTTCTTTAAACCATATTACTTCTAACTTTTGAGCTTGATTTTCAACCTTTCTAAAATTAATTCCACATGCTATTCCCATACAATTTTACATGTAGAATCCATTTTCAAGCTCAAAATAATCAAAATCCAACTCGTTCCCCATGAACAAGCCTTGGCTAAAACTATAGGGTTTTAGGGCAAAAATTCCATTTTTAATTTTACTGTTTCCAAACTTGCTTTCTCACCTTTACGCCTCATAATTTTTTATTCTAAACACACTAAAATCATCAAAATCCAACCCTAACATAAACCCTAAGCCTAGCAAAAATTTACACAAAGTTAGGGGAAGTTGGATCTCTTGAAAATTCATCACAAAACCACTTAATTTAAGCTTGTTTCAACCTCTTAATCATTAATCTAACATCAATTTCATCTTCCCTCACACTTAACAATTTCATGTAGCATGTCCCCTTGGGTTCCCTCACTTGCTCTTTCTCTTCTCCTTCCTCTTTCTCTCTCTAGAATTCATTTTAGAAGAGTTTCTACACAGTTTCCATAAGCTTGGATAAAAATAAGGGGAGCGAAATGGTATTTATAGACTTCATAAACAAATCCTAGCCATTAATCTTGAAATTGCAAGATTAAATCTTGGCTATTGATCATAAGCATGTGTGACTTAATCTTGGCCATCTATTTAATCTTCCAATATGATCTTGCCATGTGTCTCTTATCCCTTATCTTCCATCTTGATCACGCCAAGTGTCTAACTTCTAGATTGCTTATATCATTCTTACATTAAGTATGCCATGTGTCTCTCTTTTATTTCATCTTCCACGTCAACTATACATGTGTCTTTCATCCAACTGTACATGTGTCATTCATCCAACCGTACACATGCCTTTCATCCAACCGTACATATAATCCCTTGCATGTTCCTTCATCATTTTGGCATTAAAATAGGGAGGAAATTAATAGAAAAATCGTGCAAAATGCAGCCCCTAGCTATTCCTCCATCTACCTTGTTATTTTGTGCCGTATCGGGTACTTTTTCGGGTCCTGACTTACCCGGGACCATTCAGACATGTTTTGACACCCTTTTCTCATCTCAAATAAATCCACATATGGCTTCCATCTTAGAGGAGCATAAAAGAAAATAGTTAGCTCCACTAACAGGGTACTTAACATCACTAAGTCATGTAGTACAGATTTTGTTGTATCAAGTAGATAGAGGACTGTCTAAAACATATCAGTACTGTGTTCTGACTTTTCTACTATCCATAAATATCCCCTGATAACTCAGTATGATGACTCAGAGGTGTCATAATTGCGTCATAAATATACTTGGTGATGCTGACTCAACACCATCATCATTGCCTTTAGATATTTTCTTTGATTTTATCTCTTATTTAGGAGACAAAAATTATTTAATATTTGACTGGAGCATTTTATTCAATCCATAGCTCTAAAAATTCATTTGTTTATATTATAAAATTCCTCAAATTATGGAGAAAATCTATGAATTTTCTCAGGCCATAACTTGTTCCTTAAGTATTTATTTTTGAATTTCTCATAAAATGCTCTTAAATGGCATAATTAGGCTTAAAATATTCTTGAAAGCCATTCCATTGGCCTTCTAGGAATGAGACTAATTTATATTTTTCTACGGCCTCTTAACTCTTGAATCCCTATTTTTGCTTGCTTTTTTGAAGCCTTCTTATGGCTCAAACAATTAAATTTGACTTTATACCTCAAAATGAGCCATAATATTTAAAATTCATTTAAAACCAATTAAAGGGCACTTTTATCATTTTTGACCTTTAATAAGCCTCAAAATCTCATTTCCCATTTTATGGGAATTTTTTGGAATTTTTTTGGAATCTCTAGGCTTATTTTCTAATATTGCCCTTTTCGGCCCAAAACCTTTCGACTTTACGATTTAGTCCCTGTTAGGACTTAACATTAAGAATCATTCTTTTGAGGTCTCTAGCATAACTTTTGGCCCTCATTCATCCTCATTTCTCATTCATGGGCTTGAAGACTTTGCTAGTGTTATACCTTACTTTTATAATACCTTAAAGTCCATTTTATATCATTTTAGACCACTTTGGATGGCCTTAACCTCAAGAAAACGAATTTAAGACGTTACTTTCCATATTCACTATTCACTTGGTAATTCCAGAACTTTTGTCCGACTTTGAAAATTCATAATTAATCTTAGAAAATTGAAACAGAATGGTTCCAAGTCCTACTGAAAGCTCTTTGAATTTTGTTTAAAGGAAAAATAATCTTAAGAACCAATTCAGTGTGAAACAGTGCTAGATTTGTACGGAAGTTACTACTATTCCATTGGTTAAGAACTTTTTCCATATTTCAAACCGTAAATTTAGAAAATCACCATAAATCATACAGATATCCAATTTGAATGTTCTACCTATTGATTTGAAGCTCAAGATGTGAACTAATATCATGCCAAACTTCATGATTTAATATGAACAACAACTTAGTCAAATTACAACTAAAAAATAACAGCTCAAAAGGGTTACAGCATCCACTACAAAAAGATATGTATTTTGTAGCGGTTAAAATAAGACATTTTTAGCAGTTTTAACCATAACAAATAACATTTGTAGCAGTTACAAAAACCACTAGAAAATCAAGTGCAAGAAAAAATTTCTAGCGGTTATGGCAACCGCTACACAGTATGGTCAAAACATCATAAACTTTCTAGCGGTTAATTAACCGCTAGAAAAATCTAGTGGTAGATGAAATTTCTAGCATATAGGAACCGCTGGAAAAAACAAAAAAATTTGTAGCAGTTATATAACCGCTAGAAAGTTTTGAACCAAATCAAATTTTTGAATTGGCGCCAAAACATTTATAGCGGTTTGAACCACTAAAAATTTGGCGCAAAATTTAAATTTCATGAAATTTGTCTCGTTATTTTTTTATTTCTAGGGGTTTTGAACCGCTAGAAATGTTTTTCCAAGCACAAAAGAAAATTCTGGTTTTTGATTATTAGAAAATATAATATTATAAATTTAAAAACCATTAAATAGATTATATTGGAGGATTTTTGTTAATTTGTATAATTAGTTATGTATTACTTTTTATATATTTGAATTTTGTAATAAACAATATATAATTAAATTATGAGTGTGTCAAAAGAAGTGAATTTAATTTAATAAGATAATTGAATTGAAGATTTAATAAGATAGTTGAATTAAAGATGAGATAGTTTGTAATATTGAGCCTAAACTATTATGTTAAGAAGTATTTGAATCAGTTGAGGAGGGCATGACAAGTGTGAAGAAGAAAAATATGAAAGAAAAAGAGAAATAAATATGTTAGTAAATTATAAGTAAAGACAAATAAAAGATATAAGGACTTATAAAATAAAATTCATTTACCATATAGTGAAGAGAAAGAAACCACCATATGAGAAAGTAAGAAAAAAAGACAGAATTGTGAGAAAGTAAATGAATGTAGAGGTGATATGATATTTATAGAGATTAGCGACACATTTGTAGCATTTTTTTTATAGCGTTTTGGTGCATTTTGTAGCTGTTTGTCCATTTTCTAGCATATAAGTAACCGCTAGTATTTGTAGCGGTTTGAAATTTGTAGCGGTTAGGTAACCGCTACAAATTATAATTTTTTATTTTTTAAAAATCTAAACTAATTTTAATTTATACATATGTATTTATGGGAGAAAAATTTTTTAATAATAAATTTATAGTGGTTATGTAACCGCTACAAATTATAATTTTTTATTTTTTAAAAAACTAAACCAATTTTAATTTATACATATGTATTTATGGAAGGAAAATTTTTTTTAATAATAAAAATTTTTGATGCTACTATTCTTCATTATCATCCCGCCTGAAAGGACATATTTAAAAAAATTATGTTAGAATTATAATGTATTTAGAAGAAATTAGTAATTAGTAGTTAATTATTTAAATAATTTAAGAAAAGACGTTTACCTGATAATTGGCAAATTATCGTCTCCTTAAGGAAAGAAGTCTTCAAAATTCAGGGGTTGGAAGGATTCGCTATCATAAATAATGTCACCATCACCCATATCATAAAGATCCCGTGGCTTGAGGTGAACGACTATATTCCAGTCTTTATGTTTCTCGTCCTCGACATAGTAAACCTAGTGTGCCTCGGAAGTAAGGATATATGGCTCATCATCTTCAGATGCCCCCATATGAATAAGTCTAGAGAAATTAACTGAGATGATGCCCAAGTGGTTAGTAGCAAGTCCCCATGAAGTTGTTGTATTTGCCCAGGAGCACTTGAACAGTGTCATGGTGAAAAGCTGGTAACTCAACTCAATAATGTCAATTAGCTTTCCATAGTAAGTGATGCCTCCAAAGCGCATATTGCCATCACTGCTACTAGCATAACATCTCATCCTAAATGTCCCGTAAACTCCAGAGTTTTGTGTGAGCAATCCCTGATCACCTCCAACTGTACAGAACTTGAAGCCGTTGACATTATATGGGGTAAACCTTCGTGCATGGTCTAACGGACCGAGGGAAAGAGCTTTGAATTCATCTGTGTATGGGCTATTGTCATTACGTATTTGACGTGTAAACCAACTAGGAAACTCTTTGAAGACTCTTTTATCAATGTCAGCAGAACGCGCATGCCCCCGTAGCTAAAACCTGAGGTAACTTCTAAACTCACTACAGTAAAGTGTAATTTGTTAGAAGAGTCAGTGAGAAACAAATATAAAGTGTAAAAGCTAGTGAGCTTATATGATATACTTACTGTATGAAGGGTTCAACTTGGCTCCAATTTGTCAAAACATGTCTGTGTGCTTGGAGTTTCTCTGTAGGAGTGAGTCTGAAGAATTCATATCTTCCAACTGGTTTCCCGATAGGAGGAAATAAAGTTGACATGGAAGGATGATGAGAGCCTTTTTGTCATTCGCCTTGGGGTTCTCAATCAAAAATAAATCCAAGCTATGCAGTACAGTGCAAACTCAGGTCGTTTCACTTTTGGGAGCCTTTATTAATTACCTAAGCTAGACTAAATGCCATGCAATGCAATGAAATGGGGTTTTGGGTTTTTAACATTTAAATGAATGGTGCCTAAACTAAATGCAATGAAAACAAACCTAAGATACTATATTTTTGGTGTTTTAAGATAATAATGATTGGAATGGAAATGAATGACAGGAAATCTCTTGAAAATGGTTTTGATGGCAATCATAGTTCACTTAAATATTGGGAGTTTCACAAATCCATTAGGTTTTCTTAATAAGAACCTCATTAACTCAATGAGTCCAAAGCTTACATTAATGAACTCATTAATGAAAACTTTGTTTAGCTTCCCTAATGTGTAATTTTGAATGATCATGCAATTGGCTTAATGTAACACACAATCAACTCAGTACCAAAACATAACCATGCAAGATAGGAGAGAATCATGAGAGTTACAATAAGCATATATGCAACTACATATATTTAAGCACAAAATTCTACATCAATCAATCCAAATTACAAATGTAATCATTAACCAATAATTACAGTATCAATCTCAAGTTCCTAACTAAGAAATTACAACTCCTAGACCTAGAAAGCCATAAATCATAGCTAAAAATTGCAAACTGAAACTAAACTCCCCTTTGAAGTCTGGAAACTCATGCCACTCCACCATCTTCAAGAGTTGATAAACCCTAGCCCTCCATAGCTTCAAGAAAAACTCCATCCAAAGTGAATCTATCAACCATGGTAGCTGGGAGTGGAAGGAAATGAGATGAAATGAAGAAAAGATGAAGGAAATGGATGGGGAAGAAGATGGAGGTGGAGAGGCAAGAAGATGAGAGAATAGAGGTGTTGGAGATGATAGAATGGAGTGATAGGTCGAAAATAGGGTTTCTAAGGGCTTTTGGGGTCCATCTGGGTCGGATCATATGAGTAGATGGTCCATTTTTGCGTTCTGGATCCAAATCTGACGTTACTGATACGAAGAGGTTCGCCGCGGTGAACTATTCCAGAGAGGTATTCTAGTGAGATTTTGAGAGTTTGCCCCGGCGAACTATTCCAGAATAGCCACTGATGCACATTTTCAGACTTTTTGCTACACACGGCATTTTCTTGGAAACTCTCATGTTGTGTAATGCTTTGGTCTTCAATCTTGGCTCTAATTTTCATGTGTCCTACAATGAAAAGTAACAATTTGAAGCATCAATTGTCCTAGAAATCAATTGAATACAATCAATAACTAATTATGACAATTTTACCCTAAAAAAGACACTAACTCAAAGTAAGGACTCTTAATCAAAATTAAGCACAATTATCATTAAAAGGAGCCAAAACCTATGATAAAAACCCTTAAAATGATATGAAATAACATAGAATAATTGGGCTTAATCAAATCCCCGACACTTAAACCTTTGTACTCCTGGACGAAGGTAATACAAAACCAGAGCAAGAGAACAACATTGATACAAATGGGAGCCCCTATGAATTCAAAGTAAGAAAGCAGTAGTGCCATTAACCCAATTCTTCAAACAAGCAATCATAGCGATCTAAGTCAATGAGAAGGGATTAAAGTAGAGTACAATCAATGCAATGGGAATGAACAAAAGAGAAAACACTCAAGATACAAACTGTTTCACTTTACTCACCAAGTTGGGGTAATTCTCTCTCAAATCCACTTAATCAACCACTTTACCATAAGCTTGTTACAATCCTAGTTCTCCACTTCTAATGCATGAATGCAATGATCAAGAGGACTTTTAAGGTTATGATAATGGAAAGGGCTAAATGAAATAAGATAAGGTGAAAAGGTATGAATGGTTAAGCACCAAGCATTTTAGAAAAGGTTTCCAACTAATATTTACTCTATTTTTCTAAAAGCACAACTTTGTTCTTCAAACCACCAATGAACTGCCTTATTTCAAAATTTTATTCTTTTGGTACCATTTGTTTTGATCTTTCTTTCTTTGCCTTTTTCTATTTCTCTTTCTCTTTTTTTTTCTTTTGGCAATTCAAAACCCAAGAAGACAAAGTTTAACACATCATGAATGTAATAGTAAAAATGTTAGAAAGTTGAATGTATAATGCATCTCTTGGCACTTAAGAAAAGATGAAGGCTCAAATGGTTAGCAATGGATAAAATCATGTGGGTTTGTGTTTGGAATGAAAGGGTTTAGAAAAGAATGCCTCTATGATGCTCATCATATAAATGCAACTAAGTCTCGATTAAGAATTAGAACAAGTTCTAGAAAGTAGAAGATGTAAGTGGATGCAACTCACTATGAATGAAAATTAGGCTCAAAGAATCTTCCAACAAGGCTAAATCTCAAATGCTCATACACAAAGATTAATTGTACTCTAGATTAATCACAATGCATTAACTCAATCAATATAAAAGCAAGCTTGAAGAATTGTGACCAATAAAACTAAAACAATCAACTTTGAACAAATAGCAATTCTCATGAGTATCAATACAAGTTCATATACATTTACCAAAGTCCAAGAATACACAAATTCAAGTGTAAGTTACTTGAAGCAAAAATTTTCAAAAATTTTAACTCAAAAATCTTCATATTAAGTTCAAAAATCAATCAAAATTTTGAAACTTTTTAGAAAACCAGATTTTCCAATAGACATAGAAAAACACAACACAATCACTGAATATTAATCTCTAATCCCCCATACTTGAATTTTGCATTGTCCCCAATGCAAAACTCGAGTGTAACCCTAAACAAGAGAAACCAAAACCAAAAAGGGAGGAAAAGAAAAGAAAAGAAAACAAACTACTTTTACTACTGGCTATGTCCCTCCCCCACACTTATCTCATAAAACAAGCAAATAATTCAAAAGATAAGAGTTAAGGAAGGAAAGGGACAACCTTGAGAACGAAATCTCTTCAAACTCTTGTAGGAGAAGTTCTCATCCCGGATAAGAAACATGCATTTCTTCCATATGCTCACTTCTCCTTTATTGATCTTCCTTAGTAGAGGTGGTGTGGAGTCCTGCAAGCAAGTAGAACCAACAGCAGTACCACATCCAGAAATAGAAACATGAAGAGGATAAAAATGAAATAAAGACAACTTAGAAGTTAATCTCTCCAAGTAACTATCACAACCAAGGAAATCAATAGTACTCCCATCAGTAGGAGTCAAATTTTTATTTAAATTTTTGAAACACCCAAGCTCATGTGAAGTGGAAGCTGAAGAATCCAACTGACAGTTGTTGGAGTACAGTACATCACTATCACATTCACAAGAGGTAATGTTTATAGGGGAAGAAAAGAAAGAACAAAATGATTTATGCAAACTACTATTTACAATGCAAGATAAATCAGGAGGTAAATCACAAGATAAAACTTGTTGGAAAGACTTATTGATATTCATGATTTTATCAATTGAAACTTTAAAGCCTTTCTCAACATTATTAAAAGCTACGAACTCATTGGAATTATCATGAATTTGATTCTTAAGGCAATGTTTAGGTTCACATTTTTCCACAAAATCATCTTCTAGGCAATTCACATCAACATCATGCTTTAGCTTTTCAGTACTTTCAATACTAGAAGGTAATGCACACACTTTACCAAAGTTCTGCTTTTGCCACTTAACAAGTATATCATTTTTGTTATCAATGCAATCCATGCATATAGTGTGAGCATTGCAAGAACAAGATAAAGGTTCATTCAAATCAGAATCAGTTTCACTATCCAATCTAGCACTAGAAAGAGAAGCATGTTCTTCACACAAAGAAGCAGTGACAGTGCAAGCAAGATCATTAACTAAACAACTATTATTAGAAGTGTTCAAGTGAGAATTTTCATTTTGAAACATATGAGGGGATTCAACTATGATTTCCTCATCCACCTCACTATCACTCACATCATCAATAACTTCAACAGGAATAGTAGTTCTAGCACAAGGGTCAATCTCCTCAAGAAGAGGAGCAATATTACCTGATGTAAGGCACGAGTCCTTGTGAGTTTGTGGATGTTCTTGCTTCATCTCAGCCTCTTGCATGAGTGAACTTGGACACTTTGATTCATCCTTCCCCATCCCAGATTCAATTTGCGCTATATCACTCAAGAACTTTCCTAATGCACTTTGACATTCTTCTAACTCTTCCTCTGATTCCTTCGAAATTCCAGATATTTCTACCTCTTCAAGTAATCCATGGTAGTATGAATTCAAGCGGTCATAAGCTTCTCTTAAAAATCATATCTGGTCATTCTTAGGAATAGTGAGAAATGGGTCAGGTTCACTGAATTTATGATCATGAGATTGGGGAAAGGGTTGGTACATGGATTGGGATAAGGGTTAGTGGTGGTAGTCATTTGGCGAAGGAGATGGTTCAAAGAGGGATTATATGGTGAGAATGGTTCAAGATATGAAGTGGGACATGGATAGAATGACGGTGATGGTTCATGAAATGGTTGGTGAGATGAGGAAGGGTATTGGTGGTAGGGTTCATGTGATGGAATGTTTGGCTCATGATATGGATGATGTGAAGGAAAGTGTTCAAAGTGTGGATTGTATGGTGGAGGTGATAAGTCATACTGTTGTCCTAATGGTGGATGTTGGTTTATGTATGAATGGAATGAAGAGGTATGGTAAGGGGAATGTGGAGGGTCATTCATCCAATCATAGCCATGGTTATGGTGAGGATAGGGATCATGCCCTTGATAAGTCCCACCATGTTCTTCATGATCAAAATGTGCCTGAAGCAGATCCAATTCCTCTTGTATGGCATCAAGCCTTTGAGAAGAATTATCACCTATCAGAGTATTGTCACCTATAAAAAAGGAACGGTGATCAGATGGACCTAAATTATTATTAAACCAAGCCATAAGAAAGCTAAACAATCAAATCCCCAAGAGTTCTTAATTTAAAATGCAGGTTACGCCGCGGCGAATCAGAGAGTTGGCCGCGGCGAAGGTGTCCCGAGAGGGATTCTCACAAAAATCCTGCAAGATGGCCGAGGCGAATCAAAGAGTTAGCCACGGTGAAAGTTCACAGACAACTCATAAACAGTGATTTATGCAGAATGTAAAGTATGAAAAGGGAAGAAAATCAAGATCTTTGTTTGTATATCTCAAAATTTTTATGCAATGCAAAACCTATTATGCACAATGTAAAAATGTAACCTAAGAGGCTCACAAAACCCCAATCAACCAAAGTTGACAGTTAACTAGCCTAAGGAACCAACTTAATGGCTCCCCGGCAACGGCGCCATTTTGACGAGAGCCTTTTTGTCGTTCGCCTTGGGGTTCTCAATCAAAAATAAATCCAAGCTATGCAGTACAGTGCAAACTCAGGTCGTTTCACTTTTGGGAGCCTTTATTAATTACCTAAGCTAGACTAAATGCCATGCAATGCAATGAAATGGGGTTTTGGGTTTTTAACATTTAAATGAATGGTGCCTAAACTAAATGCAATGAAAACAAACCTAAGATACTATATTTTTGGTGTTTTAAGATAATAATGATGGAATGGAAATGAATGATAGGAAATCTCTTGAAAATGGTTTTGATGGCAATCATAGTTCACTTAAATATTGGGAGTTTCACAAATCCATTAGGTTTTCTTAATAAGAACCTCATTAACTCAATGAGTCCAAAGCTTACATTAATGAACTCATTAATGAAAACTTTGTTTAGCTTCCCTAATGTGTAATTTTGGAATGATCATGCAATTGGCTTAATGTAACACACAATCAACTCAGTACCAAAACATAACCATGCAAGATAGGAGAGAATCATGAGAGTTACAATAAGCATATATGCAACTACATATATTTAAGCACAAAATTCTACATCAATCAATCCAAATTACAAATGTAATCATTAACCAATAATTACAGTATCAATCCCAAGTTCCTAACTAAGAAATTACAACTCCTAGACCTAGAAAGCCATAAATCATAGCTAAAAATTGCAAACTGAAACTAAACTCCCCTTTGAAGTCTGAAAACTCATGCCACTTCACCATCTTCAAGAGTTGATAAACCCTAGCCCTCCATAGCTTCAAGAAAAACTCCATCCAAAGTGAATCTATCAACCATGGTAGCTGGGAGTGTAAGGAAATGAGATGAAATGAAGAAAAGATGAAGGAAATGGATGGGGAAGAAGATGGAGGTGGAGAGGCAAGAAGATGAGAGAATAGAGGTGTTGGAGATGATAGAATGGATTGATAGGTCGAAAATAGGGTTTCTAAGGGCTTTTGTGGTCCATCTGGGTCGGATCATATGAGTAGAAGGTCCATTTTTGCGTTCTGGATCCAATCTGACGTTACTGATACGAAGAGGTTGCCACGGCGAACTCAAAAGTTTGCCCCGGCGAACTATTCCAGAGAGGTATTCTAGTGAGATTTTGAGAGTTTGCCCCAGCGAACCAAAAAGTTTGCCCCGGCGAACTATTCCAGAATAGCCACTGATGCACATTTTCAGACTTTTTGCTACACACGGCATTTTCTTGGAAACTCTCATGTTGTGTAATGCTTTGGTCTTCAATCTTGGCTCTAATTTTCATGTGTCCTACAATGAAAAGCAACAATTTGAAGCATCAATTGTCCTAGAAATCAATTGAATACAATCAATAACTAATTATGACAATTTTACCCTCAAAAAGACACTAACTCAAAGTAAGGACTCTTAATCAAAATTAAGCACAATTATCATTAAAAGGAGCCAAAACCTATGATAAAAACCCTTAAAATGATATGAAATAACATAGAATAATTGGGTTCAATCAAAGGACTAGGAGGAAAATCATCTACGTGACGCGGGCAGTTAAAAGATGTCTCCATGTCGTCAAAGTACCTTGAACAGAAAGTTAGGACCTCATCTCCAGAATAACCTTATGCTATTGACCTCTCAGGCCACGCCTTATTCCTAACATATGATTTTAATTTTCCCAAGTACCTGTAAGTTAATATTGCATTAATAATTATGAGCAAATGAAACAACAATGTGAAATTTAAAGAGGCGGGGATAAAAGATAATCTAGTACCTCTCTATAGGGTACATCCATCAATAGTGAACTGGGCCAACAACCTTTGCTTCTCAAACAAGGTGGACAGTCAAGTGAACCATAACAGTGAAGAATGATGGAGGAAATATCATCTCCAAGTGACAAAGTGTAAGAATAATTTTATTTTACAGCTGACAAGCTCTTCTTCTATCAAGACCTTCGCACACAACTTCTTGAAAAATGAACACAATTCCACCAAAACCACCGATACATTGGAAGGAAGTGTGTTTTTCAAGACCAATGGAAGTAACTGTTGCATAAGAACATGGGAGTCATGACTTTTTAACCCAGTAACCTTTCGAGCCAGCAGATCAATACACCTTAAGATGTTGCTAGAATATCCATCTGGTACTTTTGTGTTCTTCAGCGTCAAGAGAAAGATATCCTTGTTCTGCTTCGTCAAGGTGAATTTAGCTGGTTGAAACTTGTCGTTTTCATCAGGCAAAGCCTCTTCACGAATTCCCCAGGCCTGTAAATCTTTTCTAGCTGCGAGATGGTCTTTGGACTTTCCAGCTTCGTTAAGCAACGTATATAGCACATTATCACACACATTTTTTTCAATGTGCATAACATCCAAACTGTGTCAGCAAATTAGATTCCCAATAAGGAAGAGTTAAAAATATGCTTCTCTTCCACCATTGCGTAGGTTGCGAATCAGATGTCCCATGAGATCATCATCCCAATTGTTTAGGATCTATACTCTTACCAAACTCGACATTAACATCTTCTAACTGCCACAAAATATCCACACCAGACAAAGTAACAGGAGGATCTCTCTTCTCCTGTTTCCCATCAAAGCGAATCTATTGCATTCTAAGCCTGTACTTGGAATCGAGGAACCATCGATGTCCTATGAAGCACCACTTGCAACTGTGTGGAAGGCAACATGGCACAAAATCAAAATTGCACTCAGGACAGGCCAACCCAGTATGCACGTTTCGGCCGGACAAAGTTACCAAACCGGGAAAATCACTTATTGTCCACATCAAGGCTGCACATAGATTGAATGGTCGCTTGTCATATAAGTCATATGCCTTAACACCATTCGTCCACAGGTCGATCAATTCGTGTATCAACAGTTGCAAGTATACGTCTATATCATTTTCCGGTGCTTTCTTGCCAAGAATGATCATGGAAAGCAAAAAGGAGCTCTGCTTCATGCACATCCAAGGTGGTAGATTGTATGGTATTAACACCACCGGCCAGATACTGTAACTTGTGCTCATGTTTCTGAAGGGATTGAAACCATCGGTTGCCAATGCAAGACGTACATTTCTAGGATCACTGGGAAAGTCTGGAAATTTCACATCAAATGCTTTCCACGCCTCCGAATCTCGTGGGTGCCTTAACTTGTCATTTGGATTTTCCTCAGTCACATGCCACCTCATGTGCTGAGTCATTTTTGATGACATATACATTCTTTGCAACCGTGGTTTCAAAGGAAAGTATCTAAGAAAATAATGTATTAAAAATTTCAAATACCGAATATTTAAAGACTGAACAAGTAACACATCATAATCAATTGTATTGAGAATTTCAAATATCGAATATTTAGAGACGGAACAAGTAGCATATTGTAATAAATTGTACCTGAGAATTTTGGTTGGTTTCTTCTTTTGCTTTTTCCCTTTCCGTACCGACTTATAGCGTGACGTCTTGCATCTCGTACAAATCTCCTTATTTGTATCATCTCCCCAGTATAACATATAGTTGTTTGGGCATACATCTATCTTCTTGTAGTTCAAGCCAAGCTTGTTAATAATCTTCTTTGCTTCATAAAAAGATAGAAGGAATTCAGCTTGGGGGAAAGCATCTCCCAGTAATTCCAACAACATGGACATCGCCTTGTCAGTCATACCATACAAGCATTTGATATGATACAGCCTCACCAAGAATGACAACTTCGAATACTTTGTGCACCCAGAATAAAGAGGCTTGTCAGCTTCGCTCATAAGGTCAAAAAATTCCCGAGTAGTTTCGTTTCTAAGAAACTCAGGTTGAGGCCCCTCTACTTCATCTTCATTGGGATTCGGGCTTTCGTGAATGCCAAAAGCATCATGCACAGCATCGTTCACGACATCGGCTTCATCTACTCGAACTCCCATCCTTGAAACTACTGGAATTGACTCAGCAACCATATTTGGCCGTTCCCCATGTAGTTGCCAAAATACGTACTCTCGCGGGAAGGGTTTAAAGATCAAATGTTCTCTAACAATATCTCTGGAATGCCACTTCTTGAAATTACATTTAGGACATGGACACTGAATCTTACCATTTACAGCGGCATTGACAAAAGCAAAATCTAAGAAATAGCTTAGACCAGCTAGGTATTGCGAAGACGACCAGTGTAAGTTGATCCATGACCGATCCATCACTAATATTGCTCAAATTTCGTGAACATATGACACAGGAAGCTCAAAGTGAAGTTAAAATGAATTTCAGTTAGAGTGTTTTAGCTTATAAAGGAGGCTGCCAACAGTTATGTAACGGTCAATTTTTTGTAGCGGTTATTAACCGCTAGAAATTTCTAGCGGTTTCAATGAATAGAAATTTTTGTAGCGGTTCATAACCACTAGAAAATTCGTGCCATGACGAAATTTGAATGTGACAATGGTTGTACAATTTCTAGCAATTTAGAACCGCTACAAATTTTCTTGATTTTCTAGCGGCTAAAAACCGCTAGAAACTCAAGGAGGGAAATTTGAATTTGGTTTGAATTTTCTAGTGGTTCTAAATAATATAATATTTTTAAAAATTAAATATTCCAAAAGTATTTTAAATACTCCGCAATAAATTATTAACATTTTTAGTATAATGTATTAATTAATACTTGATATAAACAAAATTATTAACAAATTATTAATATTTATAAATATTTATTAAATTAATAAATTCTATGATTTGTTAAATGTTAAAATACATATTTCAAGAATAAATTTTAATGTTGAAAGAATATATGTTTAACATGTTTTATATAGTAATTAATAAATTATAGAAATATTTTAATTATACAAATAAATAATTAATAAATTAATAAATAATTATAGAATTATTTAAATTATAGAAATAAGTTGCAGTAATATTTTAATTAATTAACATGTTTAACATGTTTAATAAATTTTACTGTTTATATAGTAATAAATTAATAAATATTTTAATGTTAATTAATACTTGACATAAATAAAATTATATAAATAAATAATTAAAGTAAACAAATAAACATAAAATTTAAATAAATAATTAAAGCAAACAAATAAACATAAAATTTAAATAAATATCTAAATAGAATATAAAATCATAAAATCAAAATTCAAATAAAATCCTATACAATGAAAACAGGGGAAATCAGGGGTGGGGGGCAGAAACAGCATCATCGTGATCGTCCTCCACTGGATCCTCCTGCTGGGGGTGGGTAGGCTGCTGAACGTTCTGGGGCTGACTGGCTAATGGAGGGCAAGGGCGGGACTGGTGGCAGGCGTATGTCGGGGATCTTAGGAATCGTGATGTTTGGAGCCATACTGATCATCACATCACACATAGCCGTAGCAGCTGCCTTGAACTGGTCAAGCTGCAACTGGAATTGACGATCACCCTCCTACAACTAACGATCATGCTCCCCGATCCTGGCCTCCACCCTAGCCTTGATGTTGGCCTCCAACTCTTGTTTGAGCTCCTCTCGCAACTCCTCTAAGGATGAGAAACCCGGCCGCTTCGCTCCCGCGCTCGCCTGAGAGCTCCCGCAGTATATGAAGGGCCAAAGCCACCTGAGCGGGGCAAACTAGTCAGTGTAGGTCCAAGTCTGAGCCCGTTAACCTGACCAAGGTACTGCGCCCGGCCACGACCCGCTAAAAGTGAGGCGGTGGGATCCAAGGCAGACCCTTGAGATTCACGCAGCTCGGTATCGACCTGAGTCATCCGTGCCTATCAAAATTAATATAAAGAAGCTAATTAGTATGAAATGATATTTATACTGTGATATTATATTAATATTTAATTCATTACTTACCGCTATCTCCTCAACCTCATCCGATGTACACCCGTCTAGAGGTCTATACAAAATCGGCCACATTTCGCCATATACATATACATATTTAACAAATTTATTTCAAGTACTCACAATCTCATCATAGGCGATCGTAAAGCTCTTGGATCCAACCCTATGACGTATCGTCTGATACCTGACGCTCCTAGCATTTCTCGCAGAAAGAGCCTAAAGCAAGATGTAAAAATATTAAATTAAATTAGTCAAATTGGACCAAAAAATAAAAAAAATATAATTAATACAATATTATCATACCATCTGGTCAGCCGACATCCTAAAATAGACGTAATTGGACCAGTCTTGCTCCGGGACTCCACCAGGTACATCTGCCAGTATCTCCTGCAGGGGCCTCGTCCCGTCACCTTTCTTCTCCCTCCATAGGTCAGCCCTCTTGTTCTTCCATGCCACCCCAAGCCTCTTGATCGTGTCGGCCCTCAACTCCTCGCCCAGTATAAATTTACTCTGTGATTAAAACAATAAATTAAGTAAACAACAAATTATAAACAAACAATTAAGCAATTTCAATAAAAAAATATATTTATTTAACTAATTTAAAAATATTATAAATAAAATATAAATTATATCAATAACAAATCATAATTAAACAATTAAGTAATTTAAATGAAAATATATTTTTACTCAACTAATTTAAAATTATTATAAGTAATAAATTAATGAAATCAATAACAAATTATTTTCAAACAATAAAGTAATTTAAAAAAATATATATATTCATTTAACTACTTTAAAAATATTATAAATAACAAATAAATTAAATAAATAAAAAATTACAATCAAACAATTAAATAATTTGAAAACAAAATATATAATCATTTATTTAAATTAAAAAATTATAAATAATAATTTTATATTACCTTCATCATTTCCCAACCTTGCTGCTTCTTCTCTGAGGTGATCTTCTTCCAGTCCTGCACGTAGATGGGGAACAGCGTCCATTGCTGACCAAGGAGGCGGACGTATTTGTTGTACAACTAGCCACCTTTCTTCGTTGGTTGGCCCAACTCATTGAGCGGCACAACCACCTGTCCGCTCGTCATCATAGACAACTCTCTGGCTGTCAACCTCCTATAGGACCTGTTCCCCTCAGAGTTTGCAAAATTTAATTAAGAAATAAATTATATATCAATGAATTAAAACAATTTCTATATAAATTAAATAGTTGTCAAATTTAAAAAAGTTAAATAAATACTTACCCTCAAATTCCACCTCAAAACCGGCCTGACGTCTGGGAGCAGGACGCTACTCAGCATGGGGATTCTCATTCCCCTGAACCTGCTCCTCCTCCTCAATAGCATTAGCATCAGTGTCACACCTTACTTATATAGTACCTTAGCATTCATTTAGACCCATTCCAGACCACTTTGGATGGTCTTAAACTTAAAAATTTCAATTTGGACGTTAATTTTTGGAATATTACTGTTCACTGTCCAGTTTTCAGATTACAGGTCCAACTTTGAAAAATCATAACTAATTCTAGAAAAATCGTATGGAGGTGTTCCAAAATTCTACGGAAAGCTCTTTCAATGCTCTTTAAGGGAAAAATATTCAACTGAACACATCCTCACTGAAAACATACAGTTTTTGGATTAAGATTACTATTCGTTTGGTAAAATCTGGACTCTCCAGATTCTATGCCTTAACTTTGAAAACTCATATCTCTTTGCATACACATCCAAATGAGGTGATTTACCACTAATTTTGAAGCTTGGGATGTGCACTATAAGTTTCCCAAATCTCAGGATTTAAATCATTCATTTGATAGGTCAAACTGAAGCTCAAAACTAACTGCTTCAAGACCTACGTTTTATCCTTTAATATCTCCTTACTTTAATTCTTTTTATTTCTTTGACATACATAGCATGGGCTTAATCTTTCTCATTCATACTCATATACTTTCATTCATGCCATAAACATCCTAAGCATATACATTGAAGTAATAGCATTCATAACATAACTTACAGCATAGGAGAATTATACATTGAATATTAATATCATTCATTTGCATTAATAATTCTCCACTTCTTCTCCTTGCTTCTCATGCCATTAGTGCCCATCATTGATTGACCTAAATGGTTGGTTAGGGAGGGGGTGAGATTCGGGGGAATCTCAGTAGCAAACAATACCACATAATCATGCTAGATGGATGCTAATGCACTACACGCAACTTGTTTATTCTCTTGTTAATTAGTGACATACTAGCATACTCAAAGCTAACTTCTTGATGCATGGCCATGGAGACATAATCTACTCATCATGAATAGCAATTACAGCAGCTAAAACATGTCACAATAACATTCAATAACATGTACACGGCAACACACAAGTATACAACATCAAGCAATGACAATAGGTAAGTTCACTACCTTGCACCTCAAGCCTTCCTTTTACTTTTCCTTTGACTCCCTTGACTTTCCAACCATGTTAGCTTTCGGTCAACATCATCAAACATCCTCTTGGATGTTCCAAAGGTCCTAAACATAGTCATAATGATCATACAATCTATTAGGACCACTAGATTACATAAAGTTCAAAGCTAGCTCTCTTGAACCTCAACCCTTTCTCTTGCTCTTAGGGTTTTCTTTCTAACTTCTCTAACATAAATCTTATCATTTTCCATCCTTAAGATCCATTTCTTGTCAATTAGGACAAGTTTAGATGGCCTTAGATTCAAGAAGATCAAATCTGGAAATTTTGGTTCGCGGGTACTGTTCACGCAGAATCTCTAGAATTTTTTGCTCAACTTTGAAAATTCATAATTAAATCTAGAAAAACCCAAATTAAGTGCTTCCAAGTCTCACTGAAAGCTAATTAAGTTAAATTTAAAGTAAAAATAGTTTCAGGAACCAATTCTAAGCATAACAGTACCATAATTGTACGGAACTCGACAATCTCCCAAAAGTTCAACACTGTTTCCAGATTTCAAACCCTAACTTTGAAAAATCACCATAAATCGTACACATATCCAAATGGAGTGTTCTACCCATGGATTTAAAGCTCACAGAGTGTACTTTAAGCATGAAAAATTTGATAATCAGATACACACAGTAACTAATTCGAAATAGGTATCAAATCAGCACGTAATTCTTCCAATTTCCACATAGATCCACTTGATATAAGCTTTAATCCATGTGTTTTAGCTAGATCTAACATCAAAATCATTCTCCCCTAAGCTTATGTCAATTCAGCCAGCACCTCCTCTTAGGGGATCTCACATTTTTTTAACCATAAAACCAAAGATTCAAAGCAATAAACAAGAGGGAACAACTTGCTAACCTCATATCTAAACTCGGTTGATCAAAGTAGGTGTCTTCCTCTTGATTTAAGCTTCAAGAATCAAAATTGCAAGAGTTTCCCCTTATGTTCATCAGCTTGGCCGAAATGGGGGAGGGAGAGTGCCTATTTATAGCCAAAAAGTTGGCTTGAATGGACCAAAACGCCCTTGGTAGCTAGAAGAAGGAGTAAGGGCAATTTTGGAAGTTCAAGTGGACTTTTGCATCATCATTGCATCACCTTATTACATCATGCTTACCTAATTCTTCTAGAAGGTGCCAAGTGTCATGAAAGTGGTGGAAGAAAAGGGAGATCAAATCCTAGCCATTGGATCAAACTTGTTTCATAAGCTTCCTCCGAATTTACTTGGCTCACGTTTCTCCGACTTTCTTTATGGCCTTCCGGGGTTCAGAAAATTCTTTTGTCTACTCCATAAATTCCCCTTCATCCTAGAGAATACCTATGAATTTTCTCAGGCCATAATACTTCCTTTAAGCCTTGTATAAAAGTTGTTTACTAAAATACCCTTTTATCGGTAAAACCGGCTCTTTAATTTATTAAAGCCACTTCACTGGCCTTTTGGTTACGGGACTAATTTTATAAATTAGTACAACCTTCCAACCATTTAATCTCATTTTTGTATACATTTTTTAGGTCTCTTGCTATTTTAAATAATTACCTCAAATGGTATACTTTTTACTGGCCATAACCTCATAAATTCCATTTAAGCTGCCTCAAGGGTATTTTTGTCATTTCTCTTCCCAGAAGAGTCTTAGAATATTATTTCCTATTTTCTGAGATTTTTCTTAGAATTTTCTATACCCTCTTCCATTTTTACCCCTGTTGATCATAACTTTCGGAATTTACATTTTAGTCCCTACTTGGACTTAACTTCATATAATCCTCTCTTTGAGGTTTCTAACTTAACCTTTGGCCTGTGTCTAGTCTCTTTTCTCTTTCTAGGCCCTCGAGACTTTATTGGAGTCTCTGACCTTGATTATACTGAAGCCCCTGAAAAACTTTTATTTTACAGTTTAGTCCCTGAAACTGTTTTGACTTCCTTTCTCATCTTTGAGACTTCTACTCAAAAGGGGTCTGGTAGCCTATCCAATTCAGACTACTTTTGATGCTTCTAGGCCCAAAAGTCTGGATGTTACAATCAGCATCAGTATGGGGTTGTTCATCCCTAGTAAAATGAGCCTCCTCAGTCCGCTCGATATCGTTCTGCTCCATACAGCTGAGGAGATCCTCCTGACCAAGATCGTAGTCATGAATACTGGGGAATGGCTCACCAGCATCATGACCACCATCATGATGATCCTCACTAGGTTCTGCCCTCTCAGGATCAACTGACTCCTTCCTTGGCTGACGACTCATCCTAATAACAACAAATAGTAATTATTTATAAATAAAATAAAAAGAGAAATTATTTATAAACAAAAATATAATAAATTAAATAAAAAAATAAGAATAGAAATTATTTATAAATAAATTACTATTTCTACCTGAAAATAGGGATCTGCAGCTGAATTTGAACTCGGATATGTTTCGTGGAGAGAATTCGGCAGAGCTTCGCTTCACGAATGAACGAAACAGTGAAAATTACCGTGGTGGGTATATATAGGCAGCAAATTTCTAGCAGTTTTACCCAAACCGCTAGAAATTTCTAGCAGTGTCACTAAAACTGCTAGAAATGTCTAACGCTTGGCTGCCGTATTTAGGGCACCTAGGGAAATATACAAATTTTCTAGCGGTTTATGAGTTAACCGCTAGAAATTTCTAGCGGTTTTGGTGACAACAGCTAGAAACTGCTAATGGTTATTAAAACCACCTCAGGAAAATTAAATATTTTCTAGCGGTTTTCAACAAAACCGCTAGAAAAGTGTATGATTTACTAGCGGTTCACCGAACCGCTAGAAAATTGGATGACTCTTTGCATTCTCTAGCTGTGACGAAACTGCTAGAAATAAACACTAGAATTTTGGTGCCAAGTTCGTGCCAAAACCCGGGAAGTGTTCTAGCTGTGATTTTCTAGCGATTGGCATATAACCGCTAGAAAATTGTAGGCCCCATAGTCTTTATGGTCAAAGCGATGCTAATTTCTAGCGGTTTGCTGTAAAACCGCTAGAAATACATAAATTTGTAGCGGTTTTGTTTGAACCGCTAGAAATATTCTGCTGCTAACTTGCTATTTTCTAGTAGTGATCCATGCATACATTGAATTACATTGTCAAAAGTCAAGGGGTTTCATAAATACACATCATTCTTTCAATGTTTTCTTCTTCTTCTTGGATGATTCAGCCCTAAGAAAAATTATTTGCATTCAGAAAGAATGAGATTTCATTGAAATCGTAATAGCAAAATAAAATCAGCCATAACATAAAACATACACTATCATCAAGCATTTCAACATTTGCTATTATTAGGGAACTAATTCTTCCTCATAATTAGGTAATCTCTGACATGCAATAGCCAAGGCATTTCAATGCAAGAAGCAACCATATAAACAATTATCATAGCTCAACCAAATAATAACAATCATCTATGCATCAACAATCAATGTAATATCAACATTAAAGTTAATTAAATCTTGCTACCTTGATCCAATTGCTTCCTTGGTCTTTGTTCTTGCTCTTTTCCTCCACAAATATCAAATCATAAACATCACATTACAAAAAGGGCAACCATATTACAACTTAAACTACACAAGACTTAATGACAAAACTTAAGTAACCCTTAACCCTTTATTTTTTGAATTTTGGAGCTTTGTTTCCTTTAACCTAAAAATTATCCTCTTAGGCTAATCCTACATAATTTTTGCATGTAGAATCCAAATATGAGCTTGGATTCAAGAAAGGAAAACTCCTACCTTCCCAAACAATGTTGGCTGAATAGGGTGACCCAAAAACCTTAAAGTTCCAACTTTAATTCCAATGCTTCTAAAGCATGCTCTTTAAGTTTACCCTACACTATTTTCCATTTTAAACCCAATGGAAGCATCAAAACTCACAAAATCACATCCTAGGGTAAAGATTTAGAGTTGGCTGAATAGTACATGCAAGTTCCATATCATGCAATCTTTCAAATTTTAACACAATACCACTTGAAATAAGCTATAACCAATGTGTTTCAACTCGGTTTAACATCAAAATCTTCCTCCCCTAACCCTAACACAATTCAGCCAGCACCTCCCCTTAAGGGAAACAACATTTTTCAATCACCAAATCCAAGAATACAAAGCAATAAACTAGAACATCCTATTAACCTTGTATCCAAGCTTATATGATTAAAGTAGGTGGCTTTCTCTTAATTATACTTCAAAAAAAACAAATTGCAAGAACCTCCCCTAGGTTGGCTGAAAATTGTGTCTTGTGAGAGGGGCAGATGGCTATTTATAAGCCAAGCCTCTTGTATTATCCATCCAAGATCAAGCTAATTACAATGATGATATGTCAATACCCTAATCCATCTTGCACTAATTTCCCATCTTAATTTAATTCCAAATGAAAATGATTTTTCAAAGTCAAAATCCTCTCTATACTTAGCTTGACAAGTGGCACCTTAATCCTCTGCATTCATAGCTTGACAAGTGGCACAATGTGGACCAAGTAAAAGACAAGAGAGTGCTTTATGTTCTGATAGTAATAGGGAAGATTGGATTTTAATAAATCTAAGTTTATATTTAGATTCAACATGACAAATCATATAGGAAAAGCATATGAAAGTTAAATAAAAAAGGAGGATGCTAAAACCCTAAAAATAAACATTAAAGGGTTAGGATTTTAGGTTAAAGTATTAATGAGGATTGTTAAAGTTAATTACAATGCCATTGTGTTGCTTGATTGCTAGGCTTTGGCATTGGGCAAAGAGGAGTTCAAGAACATGAGAAGGAAACCAAGGATCAAAGCTAGAAAGAAGTAGCAAGAACTTTCAATTCTAGTATTAAATTGTCTTGGTTGTTTGTGTTATGTGTATGTGCCATGATGTGGATGAGTTATATATGTGGAAATGTGATTAACTCCTAGCATTGATGCCTTGGCAAATGTGTTAAGTTGGGTTGTTGAATGGTGTGATTTATGCTCCCTTTCTATGGCATATTAATGGTATATTTATGGCTTGGTTAATGCTTGCATATGACATGAATTTACCTTGCATTTTAATGCTTGAACTGATGTTCTTTGCTACTAGGATTCTTTGGAATCTCACCCCATTATATTTGAATTACAATCATTAAGAGATGGAAGCTCCAAGGGAAAAAGCAAGGAGATGCCATAAATTGGAAGACCTTGACTTTATTTAGTATTTTGGAAACTTTGTTTGTATAACTTGTAATATGGAATGGTTGACTTCTCGACAATTATGTGCTGTATAGCTTGGTTAAAGTATGGATTTTAGTTTATTAGTATGTTAGATAATTGTCTTGAGTTGATAAAATGCTATAATGCAAAAATTGGCATTAAATTATTGAAGTTTGACCAATTGGTGCCTAAACATTGACCTGTGAGATTTTAGGCAATTTGATGAGATAGAATTTGAAACTTAACAATCTAATAGATCTCATTTTTAGCTTTAAAATGAGTGGTAATTCATTGAATTTAGAGTTTTGTATAAAAAGTTATGCTTTCCCAAATTTAGGCATAAATTCTGAAACATTAGAAAAATGACCAAATGAATAGTGCACCTTTGTCACACCTTACTTTATTACCCAATTTCACATCAAGTGGGAGCATTTAGAACCATTTCTCAAGTTATTAAGTTGGAGAAATTTAAATTTTTAAACTTAATTTCTCACGTTATTGTTCATTGTAACCCTAAATTCCTCCAAACTTTAAAAAATCATGACTAATTCTAGAAAAATCAAAATGATATGGTTCCAAGTCCTACTTAAATCTTACAATGAGCTCTTTAAGAAAAAAAATACATTCAAAATATGAATCCAGCTCATGTGTGCTCATCTGTGCTCAATTTTAATGGCAAGATGTACTATTCATTTGTCATTTTTCTAGTTTTTCATAATTTATGCCCAATTTTGAGAGGGCATAACTTTTTGTATGAAACTCTAGATTTTATAAAATACCACTTATTTTAAATATGAAAATATGATCTGTTAGAATTTTAAGTTTCAACACTAAACTCCATCATTTACTCAAAATTTTGCATAGTCAAACTTTGCTCTTAGTTAGGTCAACTTTCATCCCTTTGTTGCAAAACTTGCCAAAATAAAGCCAAAGCCATTCAAATATAATTCAGCCACACTTCACAACAAATAAAAAGTAAATCTTCATAGTTTACAACCCTTTAAGGTCATCCAACACAGTCATAAATATTACAAACTTGTATATAGGGTTCTATATAAATTCAACATAATTCCATAGCATATTTCCTTTATGGAGATACCACCTCCTTACCTTTGGCCACACCACTTGAGAGTCCTATTGGTTTTTATACATACAGAAGAATGAGATTTCATAAAAATCTCAGCAGAAAAGGAATTACAACAATAATGTCAAACAAGCAAGGCATATTACAAACAAGTTCATAAACACTTATTCACTTTTATGCCATGTAAATATCATTCCAATCCATTCAAAATCAAAATGTTAATGCATATTGCCGAGGCATATAATGAAACCAACCAACATGTCATCCTCATCAAATAAATTCAAATACAATGTGGCATATGTTCATGAAATCATATCAGGTAACAACTAAGCAAGTGAACATTAAAATTGTAAATTTCATTCTACCTCTTTCTAATTCAATATTTTTGGCCTCTTTGATCCCTTTGGGTTCCTCCTTGTTCTCTTGCTCAATGCCTATCAATTCATGTATAGACACATGCCATATTAACAACTATAACATATAAAATACCATTAGGTATCAATATAACTCTATAACCCTCTTTTCTTTGACTTTTTAACTTTAATTTTCATCTTTTTTTTTCACAAGTTCCAAGGGCCATTCCTATACAATTTTTCATGTAAAATCCAAACATCAACTTGGTTTTATCAAAAATCAAACTCTACCTCATCACAATGAGCTTGGCCGAATAGGGTGTAATTTAGGGTTAGAATTTTCATTTTTGATTCTAATGCTTTCAAACACTTTTTCTTAGTATATTCCCACATAAAAACACATTCTAAACTCATTGGAATCATCAAATTAAACTAAAACAACTTCTAACCCCATGAACCAAGCTTGGCCAAATTATTACAATAATTAGAGAACTTGAAATTTCTTCCAAAAATCAATCCAAGCATCAACAAGCAAGCTATTTCAAGTTCTAAACCATGGTTTCTATCCTTTTATCATCATTCCTCATCAATTCAAAAATTGGACAGCATGATACCTTGGAATTTTGTCACCAAATTCCACTTGAAACAAGCTAGAAACATAGCCAAATTAAAGCATTAACATACCTTGATTGATCCTTGATTCTTGCTTGATAACTTTTGACTAAAACCCACATGTTCTTGGCTCCCAAAACTCAATTTTTCTGCAGTAAAACCTGCCCCCCTTTAAGTGCTTAAAATAACCAAAATTGGAGGGTATAAGAGGGGGTATTTATAGGGAAGATTTTGGTCGCCCCTTGCCTCCAAGTATCCCATAAAAATCTAAAGAAAAAGGCCATGTGTACACCTTAAGGACCTGTAGAAAATTGGGAGTGTAAAAGTGTGCCAAGTACTATTATGATTTGGACAAAATCAAGTGTAAATTTGCATTATTTTAGTCCATAATCATGTGGACCACTTAGGCCACAAATTTACTGTTCATTTTTGGTCTAAAATAATGTCCAATGGGCTAGAGAAAGAAGGAAGAAGTATCATCTTTCATCTCCAAATATTTTTTCACCCGATTTCACCGTATCGGCTAAAATTCCTGTCTAATTTTTAATAATATTTTTGGACCTATAAAAATTCATTTATGCCTATCAAAAATAATATTTTAATATAGGAAGGTCCCCATAATTTTTCTAGAATTTATCTCAACTTCTAACTATGTATTTTGAATTTTCTTCGAAATCGGGCTATACCAATAATATTTCAGTAGTAAATATTCTAAAATTAATCCTTTCACTTTGAGGGCATAAAAATAATTTTATAAACTCAAATAAATCCTTAAATAAATTTTTATTATTTTTTTATGAAATTATTGAGGCCTCGACATATTTAAAATAATTGCTTCTGACTAATTTTCTGTTGTTTTTCCTAAAAAACCTTTGTTTATAGAAAATTCTGTGATAAATTATTTTCATGCTATTTCCACCTCCAAGGCCTCAAATAGGATTCCAAACCTTCGAATTTACCTTTTTACCATTTTTTGAGAATTTTCTTGAATTTTCTCTATTTTTCCCATTTTTTTTTGCCTTTCTTCTACTGATAATTTCAAAAAATCAATTTGGTCAGATCTCAACTCAAAAGTTGTTCTAGTTCTCAGTCTACTTTACTACTTAACCCTCTATCTAATTTTTTATTCATGTTCCCAGGGTTGAAATTGGTGCGATGTGACAACATTTTTGTGAAATCTGGGAACGCATGAGAGGGAATGATAATCTGGAACTATTTTTTCCTCAAAGATCTCTTTGGAAGTTTCAAATAGAACTTGAAACTACTTTATTTTGATTTTTTTAGAATTAGTTATGATTTTTCAAAGTTGGTTAAATTTTAGGGTTATGTGAATAGTAGCCCAAAAAGAAAAGTTTTCAAAATCAAAATTTACTAACTTGAAAGCTAAATGCATGGCTCCATTTGCTTCTATTCACTATAAAAAGGGGTTTAAAATTAAGGTGTTACAGTAGATCTCCTAATTTGGAGTTTTGTGGGAAAAGTTATGAATTGTTGAAGTTATGGTAAAAAGTTGAAAATTAAAAAGTGACCAAATAAAGAGTATTTTTTAAAAACAAAATGTAGCTCGAATGGAATAAGCAATTTGACCAATGAGTAGTTTTCATATGTAAAGGAATCTTGGAACCACCTTATTTCAATTTTTCTAAAATTAGTTATGAATTTTCAAAATTAGTAGAATTTTTAGGGCTACCAAGTGAATAGTAACCCGAGAATGTGATTTTTTAAAGTTTGGTTTACTAAGCTTAATGCCATATAATGTGATTCCATTTGACATGTTTTGGCTTCATTTGTGATGGTAAATTAAGGTGTTACACAAATGAAGAAGGGAGAAAAACAAATCTGTGTGTATTCTAGAAGAGTTATTGAGGTAATCTTGATATTGTGCCTTTTTCAGCTCCAAAAAAAAAAAAAAGATACTGTGCCTTTTCAAGATTCATTTTCAATGCTAGTATGCATACTAGAATTATGTGATTGTGGCTTTTAGGGGTCTTTATTTCTTGAGTTTTGTGACTAGAAATTACAGGATTGTGTTTATATATGGTGGGTTCTTGCTTAGTAGTAATACTATAAAAACTTGTTTCTAGATTTGCATACCTGGCTGAAATGTCTATTATGTCTCTTGGAATAAAAAGATGATGCTTTAAATAAGAGGTTGAGACTTGAGACTTTTGTTAAAAAAGTTAAATTTTAGTTTTCAAAGGTTCTACTATCATTTTCCAGAAGAGTTAGTCATCAATTTTCTATATATGCACAAATTCTTTCCTCTCCCTTGTTATGGATAGAATTTATCTTGTTTGAAATAGTAGTCATGCTTATTTATGAAAATTCTATTATATCAATCCAAGACTTATGAAGAGGAATTGGATGAATAATGTAAAAGAAGCAATTTACAGAACTTATGAAGATTCCATCATGATACTATGATGTTATTATGGGTGAGGAAGTGAATTACATATACTTTTACTTCACATCTTTATTTCAATAAATAATATTCATGCATAGAATTCTAATGGAATATGTGATTTTAGCTGTAGTTACAAATTGTTTGCTGTTAATTCCAGTACAGTACAACTATTCTGGGAAAACGTTGATAGCTATGTAATTTAACTAGCAAGACTTTAGTGTTTTTTTATCTTAGTAACAACTTATATTATGATATATTAAATTATAATATTGTTTTATGTATTATTTTTCATATGTTTCATCCTTTATCTCATTAGTATTTTATTGTTGGTTTATCTTTTTAAAGATATGGATATGTAACACTCACAAGTATGGGATCATTTTACTATGTTACCATTAGAGGACACAAATGGACGGACGAGCTACATGTAACTATTGTAATGCACATTTTACTTGTGACCCAATGAAACATGGCACAATGTCTTTAAAGAGACACTTGCCAAAATGTTGCAAGAATCCATACAAACCACAATACTTGATGTTATGTTATGTAGAGTTAGATTTATCTTGATTTGTTGTTAAAGGTCATTATGGATTCATGGTCATGAATTGTAATTTACATGTTTTATATATTATTGTTGAACATTGTTTGAGAATGTTATGGTAATAAGTTTTGATTATTAAAGTATTCATTTATTTATAGTTGTGAATAGATTCCCTTGCTTTAATCATTCTTAATGTCAGGAAAAAGTATATTATAATTGTGATATTAGTTTTGTTTCCTTATGACCTTATGGCAAGAAGTATGTTATATGTTGTTTTTTTTTTTTCACTTATAATTAGAGATCTTTTCATGCAGGGTAGGGTATGTCATACCCTATTAATTTTAACCTGAAAGATGAGAAAATTAGGATTGATCGAGGGCCAAGTAATATAGTAGGAACATAGACAAAACAACTTTTGAACTGAAACCAGATTAGGGACCAGATTGTCATTTTCAAAATATCCGGTCAATATTGATCAGAGTGAGAAGGAATACCCAAAATTTCCAAAATTTCTCAGAAAATAATGAAAAATAGAATAAAGGGCATAGAATAGTATTTGAGACCTGAAAGATGAAAACAACATAAAAACAATTTATTTTGAATTTTAAGTATTTTCTTAGAATTTTGGCTAATTAAGAAAAAAAATTGGTCAAAATGAATTAATAAAAATATGTGGAGGTCTCAATAATTCATGAAAATTTTAGAGAAATTATTTAGGAGGTTATTATGAATTGTAAAATTATTTTTGGCCTTTAGAGACATAGATGGTAGCTTTAAAAATATTTAAATCTTAATGTTTATCGGTAGAAGACTAATTTCAGGAAAAATTAAATTAAAGGAGTTAGAGGTTGAAATAAAATATGAAAAAAATAGGAGAATCTCTCCTCATTAAAAGGAGGCTATTAGCATAAAGAAATGAATTTTTGGAAGCAATGGATTTAACAGGATCTAAAAAAAGTTCAACCGAAACCATGAGATTATAAAGTGTAACGAGCATAAGCTTGGTGGGACAAAATTTTTTTCCCATTTTTCTGGTTGATTTGGCTCCTAAATGAGGAGGGAAGGCCCTAAGTGGAATAACACAATTTGTTGAAGACAAGCTTGGAAAAATGAATTATTGAATAAAAAAATGGTGATTTCCACACATAGTGTATTAGGTGTCCTAATGAGTTTGCAATTAACATTCAATGAAGAGGACATATATTGGAGTGTATGTTGCAAGATCATGAAGGAAGATGTACCAAGATGATGGCAAGTGTTAAAGTGGTAAATGGAAGAATTACTAAGTGGTAAATTTTGGACATTTTATAAATATGAAGACTCCTACTCTCCTGAGCCATATCCATGGTGGTACGATGAGACATGGTGGTACGAGGATATTGAGAGGTACGGAGAGCTTAGCACCAAATCCCTAACTATCCATGTAGATTACTTCGGTTTCAAGGGGAAGGCTCCAGAGAGAGACATAGCCACAGTTGTCTCTAATGATATACCAACAGTTGTTAGGATACCTAGTGATGATGGAGCAGGTCCGAGTCAAATCCCTACACCTAAAATTAAGAAAGAATTCCAGTGCCTTGCTCAACTAGTTCTAGAGTTCCAGTTTAGAAGCCATCTCATTAAGCCGTATGAGCACCAGGAAGCTGATGTATAATTAAGGTTCTTAGAGGACATTAAGAGCCTCTATTATTGGGTGACTAGGGAGGATCGTACCTTGGGAAATGATGATTGGATCCTAGCCCTGTATCATGTAATCCCCAAGACATGGAAATGGAATGAAGGAGTCAATGAGATATGTAATCGCCTACCCAGATGTACTTTCCTGGAGATGGTCAAGGCCATAGAGACCTTTGTATGGGCTACATTTCCGTGAGCTGGTCACGGCTAATATTAGACTTGTGATGTATATAGTGTAGATAGTTTTGGACTGTATATAAGTAAGTCTAATTGCTAAAAACTCTGTATAATCCTTGTGTTGCTGTACAAACGTTAGTTATATAAATATGAGAGGTATGTTTTTATGATAAATGATTAAGGAGTTCTTTTATTCTCCCATAGTTAACTAAAGAACAAACAAAATGGTGAGAACATGGAGAGGAGCAAGAAACACTCCTGAGGAACCACAAAGAGATCCTATCCAGCAAGTAATGGATAGGCTGGATGAACAGCAACGAGTAGTACAGCAAATACAAGAGGCGCAGTTACGGCAGCAAGAAGAGAGAGACGCTGTTATAGCAGCAGCGGTAGCAGCAGCGATTGCTCAGTTACGACAACTTGAGCAAGTACAAGCTGAAGCAACTCCACAAGTCCAACAACAAGTACCTGAAGAGCAAGCAGGATTGGCTGAGAACCAAGAGATATTCAACAGTGGATTACGAAATTTTGCAAGCATAATCTACCAGAGTTCAAGGGTTCATTAGAACCACAAATAGCTGAAGATTGGATTACCCGACTGGAGAAAATCTTTCGGGTAATGGGATGTTCATCTGAGATTAAAGCTCAGATGGCAATTTATAAGCTAGAGAAAGAAGCGGATCAGTGGTGGAACAACACTGAGCTGGTACTGCAAGCCAACAACACCCCAATAACATGGGAGGTGTTCAAAGAAAGGTTCTACCAAAAGTACTTTCCCCGATCAGCGCAAGATAAAATGGAAGCTGAATTCCTAGTGTCGCAGCAGGGGAATAATGAAACCTTTGATGACTACCTAGCAAAGCACATTCAGCCGTCCCGTTATTCTGCTTATCTAAAACGTCTTAACGATGAATGGTGGAATACAGAGAAATTGGTCAAAGGATTAAAGCTGACACTAAGGGAGGTCGTGGCACCTCAACAAATAGAGAGTTTTAACAAGGCAGTGGAAGTTTGCCGTATTACTGAATCAAGTCAGAATCATCGAGGAATGATGCCAGTAGCTTTGAGAACTGAGAGACCCCCATCGAGGCCGAATCAAGAAGGAACCTCTTATGTTAATAAGAAGAGGAAGAGACCTGGCTCTGGCAGAAAGATGAGAAAAGGGAGCAGACAACCTGAAGGGTTTGATATCACACGGAGGGCCAAGGAATGTGAGAAGTGCGGCAAGAATCATGGCGACAAGCCATGTTTATTTGGCCAGAACATGTGCTATAGATGTGGGAGACCAGGACACTTTTCAAAGGAATGCCCACAAAGGGCAGAAGGGACGAGACAGTAACCCAAGGCAGAGTGTTTGCCCTTACATAGGAAGAGGCTCGTAAGTCACCTGACATGATCCAAGGTATGATCACTGTTAATGATTGCCTTGTGTATGCCATGAAAGAATTTTGATGGAAAATAATTATTATGATTTTCCAAGCCAATTATGAAAGTTTGACTAATTAAAAAAAATTAGTCAAAAAAATTATGAAAAAATATTTCCAAACCTAAAAAATTTAAGAAAAAATAGGGATAATATTCCTTGAGGGTTATATGATGATGTATAATTGGTTTTATGGCCAAATTACCCTTAGAAAAATTGCAAAGGAATTTAAGGGTGATGTAGGCTAATTAGAGGCCTTTTAATTGGAGAATTCCAAATAAATATCTTTGGGGCAAAGAAAATTCTAAAAAAATTTCTATGATGTCTGAAGGAATTATAAGAGATTATGGGATTAAAAAGAGACCCTCAAATACCCATTACTTTTACTGATTCTTTGGACAATTGGAAAAATCATTAATGAAAAGGAAAATAGTTTTTCTTTTTATCTAAGTAATTGGAAATTGAGATTGAGTTAAAGAGGGCATTTTGGGAAGAGAAAAATGAGGAGAATAAATTATAGATCTAACAGAAAAAAATTACAAAGGCCAGAGTACTGTAATTATAGAAAAGAAATTAAACCCGGAGTAAAAGTGCACTGATAAAGTGAAGACTAGAGTCTTGCACTTTATTTGGCCCACAATTTGTCACTTGTTAAGCCCTTAATGGAGAGTATTTAAAGTTGCCAAGTGTCAAGCCTTAAATGGAGAGAATCTTGAAATTAATTTCATGTGGCATTAAGTTAATTAAGAGAGAGGTTACAAGAAGGAATAGGCAAGTCACATATAGCATATCATTAATTGTGGTAGTTGAGATATTTTGGGCATTAAAAGAGCTCTTCCTCCCCATTTTTTAGACTATCCTTTTTGGTCGAGGAGAGGAGAAACCCTTACCATCCATATTTTTGAGTTCAAGCAAGGAGAAAGCAACCACCTTTGATCAAGTAAACTTGGAGTTAAAATTAGTGGATGATTCTATGTTGTTTCTTGCTTGATTCCCTTGAGTTTGATGGTTGAAATTTCTAGTTATCCTCCTTGAAGTGTGCTAGCCAAATTGATAAATGATTAGGGAGGGAAGTTTTGTTGCTAAACATAGTTAAAGCACTCTAATTTAAGGTTGTTTCAAGTGGTTTGTGTTGTTTTTGAAAAGACTTCATAGTTGTTTCCTTGAGGGAACTGTTCACCTAAGTCAATAACTCTAACCTAAGATCATATTTTCAAATTTTTGATGCTTTCATTGTGTTCAAAATGAAAAATGGTATAAGATAAACCTAAAGAACAAGTATTGGAAGCATTAGAATCAAAGTTGTGATTTTTGGAAAACAAACCCTAGGTGTTTTGGCCAACTTGCTTCTTAAGGAAGGAAATTTCTTTTCTTAAATCCAAGTTTATATTTGGAATCTACATGAAAAATCATATAGGAATAAACCAAGAAAGAATTTTTAGGGTTTAAGGAAACAAAGCTCTAAAAATTCAAAGATTAAGGGGTTGAGGGTTACTTGATTATTGCCTTTGTTTTTGTATGGTTTGGTTGGTAATGTGGCTGCCCTTATTTTGGGTTGTAATGTTAGGGTTTGATATTTGTGGAGAAGAGGAAGAAGATCAAAGAACCAAAGAACTATTGGAACAAGATAGTGAGACTTAATTACTACTAATGTTGACCTTGTATTGTTTATTATGGCATGAATGCTTGCTATCTTGTGGTTGAACTATGATGATTGTGATGTGGTTGCTCCTTGCATTTATTGCCATGGCCTTGCATGTTGAGGTTGCCTATTTATAAGAAGATTAGTTCTCCTATGATAGCTAATGTTGAAATGCTTTAATGATGATGCATATTGATATTATGGTTGATTATTCTTGCTACTGGGATTTCATTGAAATCTCACCCCTCCAAAAATAATTCAATATTTTAGGGCCTGAACCATCCAAAGGGAAGCTGTAGATTCAAGGGTGATTATGATGTTACATCATAAAAATCATTTGACTTTTGATTATATATAGTCATGAATGTTGTGATGGTGTAACTCTAAGTATGCAGTCGACTTGGAACTGCATTTTGATTAAGTTACTGAATGTCTTTAATCACAAAATTTGGTATGATTATAGATCACGTCCTGAGCTTCAATTTGATAGGTAGCACGTTGAAATTGGACAACTATGTGATTTTTGGTGAATTTTCAAAGTTAAGGTTCGAAATATGAAAAAAATGATCTTTACCAAAGTAACAGTGGTAACTTCCACAAAAATCCAGCACTTTCTCAAAAGGAATTGGTATTCACATACATAAAAATTATATAGGAACAGGAAAAATCTTGGATTCCTTTTTGAAAAAGTAGAAATCCTGTTTTTTTTTTTTGGAGTAATAAGACTATTCCAATTACAATACTCATAAAGAAAGAGCCTTAATAAATAAAAGGAGGAGGCATCTTTCACCTAGTATTGAAGGCTTCGAATCAAGATTTCCAAATCACAAGATTATTTTTCCTGAAAGAGCTTTCAAAGAGCTTTCTACAAAATTTTGAACCACTCAGTTTTGATTTTTTTTAAATTAAGTTATGATTTTTTGAAGTTGGAACAGGAATCTGAAACTTACCACATGAACAGTAAATTTCTGAAAAGTAACGTCCTAACAAAATTTTTGAGCTCAAGTCCATCTAATGTGGATTAAAATGGTTCTAAATAAACTCTAAGTCATTTTAGAGGTAAGGTGTAATAGGTTGAGTTTTGAATGTTGAAATGTGATTAACTCCTTGCATTAATGCCTTGGAAAATGTGTTTAGTTGAGTTGTTGAATGGTATGTTATGTGCTCTATTTCCATGGCATATTGATGGCATGTTTATGGCATGGTAATGCTTGAGTTTAATGCTCACATATAACATGAATTGACCTTGTATTTTGATGCTATAATCGTTCTTTGCTACTGGGATTCTTTGGAATCTCACCCTATTATGTTTAAATCCTAAACATTTAGGGGATGGAAGCTCGAAAGGAAAAGGCAAAGAGATGACCATAGTTTAAAGACTTTTGCTTTGTCATGATGTTTTTGGAACTATGATATGTATTATGTGTAACCATGGATATTTAACTCTTTTGTTATTTTATGTTGTACATTATGGCTAAAGCATGGTTTTAATTTGAATGACATGATAGTTAGTAGTTTTGAAATGGCAAAATACCATGGTGCAAGAATAGGGTTTAAAAAGGGATGAAAGTGACTTAATTTGCACCTAACTTGAGACCCACAAGTTTCTGAGCAAATAGAAGAGTTTGACCATAAAACTTAGTAGTCTAATAGATATCATTTTTATATTTAAAATGAGTGGTACTTCATTAAAATTGGATTTTTGTACTAAAAAGTTATGCCTATCCAAAGTTAGGCATAAATTTTGGAACTTGGAAAATTGACTATATGAATAGTGCATTTTTACGTAAAAACTGGGCATACATGAGATGGATTGATAACCTAGAAGTATTTTTCCTTAAATATCTTTTTGAAAGCTTCAAATAGAACTTAGAACCACCTTATTTTGATATTTCTAGAATTAGTTATGATTTTTTTAAATTTGGGCTAAATTTATGGTTATATGAATAGTAGTAACCTAAGGAGATATGCTTTGAAATTTGAAATTTACCAGCCTAAGGACTTAATAAATGGTTCCAATTACTTCTATTTGATGTGAAAAGGGGTTAGAAACTATGGTGTTATAAGGTATCACCACTTGGGCAAAGAAGCTTACCCTGCCTAGCCAATCCTTGCCCAGCCAAAAATAGTTAGGGCTTTTACAAGTAGGTCAAGGTAGCGGGTTGCATTTTACAGGCCACTCATCTTTCGGGCTGGACAATAGGTAGGGGGCTTACCCTACCCAACCCTACCCATGAACACGCCTAATATATATGAAGTAATTCTTGATTAAAGAACTTAAATTGAAAGCACTTCTGGGTTGGTACCAAGTCGTCTTGCCATTTTTACCCAAGCAGCTCCCACCTCGTATATAATGCCTTTAGAGACTTATGACCAAATAGAAATGACTAGATGTTAGAACAATTTAATGAAGTAAGGAACCAAATATATGATGACAAAACTTACATGTTGAAGACAAATTTAATTTTGACCCTTGAGCGACTACCTAAGGAATCAAACCAGTAAATGACAATGTCTATAGGACAAGCAATGCATAATGACCAATGTTTACTAAAATATGAAAAGAAACTAGACTAGTAAATTCTTTGATAAATGAACATTTGTATATATATATACACCTAGATATAAACTAATTTCTCTTCAACAGTGGGTGCAAAATAGCAAGGTAATTGGGTCTCTCCAATGGTATAATCCACATATCTCATTGGCCTATCTATGGTGTTCTTCAAAATTGTGAAACATCCTTCCTTTAACTTCTTAGAGTACATTTGTAAACATTACAGTTTAAATGAATCACGAAACAAGCTCGTGGATTGAAAATTTAACATTTGTTTCTCAGGTTACTGTTCACTGGGAAAATTCTAGATTTTTCCATCCAACTTCAAAAATTTATAACTAATTCTATAAAAATTATATTGAGGTGATTCAAAATTTTATTTAAATCTATTTTAATTCTCTACAAGAAAAAAAATATAAAAATGGACTTAACCCTTGCCAATTCGTACCGTTTATTCATTGAAGTTTATTGTTCATTTGGTCAAAACTGTACTTTTCAGTTTCTCTTCCCTAACTTTGATCAAGCATACCTCTTAATACACAAATCCATTTCATGTGATCTATCACTTGTTTTAAAGCTCAGGATGTGTAACTTAATCATGCCCAATTTCATAAGCAGAATCAATCATTTATCTTACTTCCACTCTATCACTATTTTGTGGCTCCTTTAGGCATTGATTTATCTCCCTAACTTGCATTAACAATTCATAATTAATTCTTTCCATGCATAATCTAATTCCATCAATCTATAAGCTATTCTCATACATTATCATAGTCAATTATACATGCCATCATCATTATTTATCATCACATAACATTAGTGGCATGTTTATATCATACATTAACATACAAATTATACAATGTAATGTAATACATTTCCTAAATTCTTTTCCTCTCTTCCTTGCTTCACTTCTTGATTTCTTCTCCTATGCTCTTTGCACCTATTATGGTTGGTTAAGGGAGGAGTGAGATTCAGGATAATCTCAATAGTAAACAATACCATCAATATATACAAGATGAATGCAAGTGTATTATATGCTTCCTTGATTATCTTTATGCCAAGTTAGTGATCTAACCTTATGCTCAATGTCTCCAACTACATGCATGGCCATAAAATCATTAAGAGATAGAACATACATCATTCAGCTAATATCATCACAATCAGCATCATGCAAATTAACACAACAAGCATAAACATCAAGCACATAAGATAGGTAAGTTCACTACCTTGTACCATAAACTTTCCTCTTGCTTTTTCTTTGACTCCCTTGCCTTACCAACCATAAGGGCTTTCAATCAATCCTACATAAATTTTCATGTAAAATCCAAATATGATCTTGGATTTATGAAAATAAAATTCCTTACCTTCCAAACTATTTTGGCCGAAAGTAGGATTATAAAATCCTAACTTTCCAACTTTGATTCCAATGCTTCCAAAGTTTATCCTATAGGTTTACCCTACACAATTTTTTTTTTAAACCCAATGGAAGCATCAAAACTCACAAAATCACATATTAGGGCATAGTTACAGGTTTGGCCGAATAGTACCCTTGGATTCCATATCATACAATTTTTCTAATTTCAATGCAATAACATTCATCAAGCTATAATCAATGACTTTAAGCTAGGTTTAACATCAAAATCATCCTCCCTTATTCATGACTCGATTCGACCAGCACCTCCAATCAATATTTTTCAACCATAAAATTCAAGAAAACATAGTATAATATAAGGTAGAACCTTAAACTAACCTTGTATTCAAGCTTGAGTACCCAAATAGAAAGCTTCTCCTTGATTGATCTTCAAGAAACCAATTTGCAAGGGTTTTCCCTCCTATTGGCCAAAATATGTGTGTGAGTGGGGGGGAGTTGGCTATTTATAACCCAAGCTCTAATTGTTTGCTATCCAAGATAACACTAATTACCAATCTTAGGGGTCACTTTCTTAAGGCTTCTTGCACTAATTACCATCATTAAATTAATTCCAAACCAAATTGAATTTCCAAGGTCAAAATCTTCTCCATTCTTGGCTTGACAAATGGCACAAAATCCTCTTAATTCATAGTTTGACAAGTGGCACAATGCGGGCCAAATAAAAGACAATAAGGTTCTTTATGCTTTATCAGTACACTTTGCACTGAAATTAATTTCTATTTCATAATTACAGTATCCTAGGAACCTTAATTATTTTCTACCAAATCCATAATACATTCTTATCATTTTTATTTTCCCAAAATGCTCTCCTTTGTTACCATCACAATTTTCTAAGAATGGTAAAGAAGAAAACCAATTTAATTACCATAATAATTTCTTTACACGGGAAGACATTTCTAGAGTTTCTAAACATTTAAGAGGTTTTTTTATTCTTCATAATCCCTTATTAATCATAGCTATACCTTGTGAATTTTCATGGGATTTAATTATCCTCAAAAGTATTTATTTGAAAATTTTCAAATAAAACCCCCAATTAGCTTAAATGGCCTTTAAATTCCTTTATAATTTCACTAGGGTTAATTTGGGAATAAAATTACCTGTACAATGTCATATAATTCCCAAGGCACATTATTCCTATTTTTTCTCAATTTTCTGAGGCTCTGAAATATTTATAATAATTAATTTTTGACCAATTTTTCTTAATTAGTTAATCCTCCTCAATTACTGAAAATTCTATTAAAGCTATTGTAGGGGTACTTTCATCTTCTATCTTCATCAAAAGCCCTCTATACACCATTTTTCATTTTCTGAGATTTTTATGAAATTTTCTATGTACTTTTCATAATTACCCCTATTGGCTTGTAACTTTCTAAAATTACGGTTTTGCCCCTATTTGGGCTCAACCTCATGAATCACTTTGAGGCCTCCACCTCAGCCTTAGGCCTACACCTAACATATTTTTTCTTTATAAGCTCTTGAGACTCTTCTGAAACCCTTGACTTTATTTACACTTTGGCCTCTAAAAGCTTTCTCACTTTGCAGTTTAGTCCCTATTCCTGTTCTAACTTCTTTTTTGCATCTTTGGGATTTTTGCTCAAAAGGTCTTAGTAGCCTACCTTCTTTAGATTACTTTATGGGCTTTTAGGCCTAAAAATTGGGATGTGACAAATTGCACAATGATTGGACACATGAATCCATACAAATCTTCCTTTCTTATAGAAGCACACAAGTTATGGAAGTAGCTATCAATCAAATTAAAGTAAGAAAAAAATTCGTTTAAAGTTAAAAATGAGCACACAAAAGATAGAAATCATAAAATAAAATCACATTATTGCTAGTCAAATCTATGCAATGTCTAGTTGATCCATAGATAGAAAGTTCTTGATGTCATTCTGTTCTAGTCCAAAATGATATGTCTTTTTGTCCCCCATCCCCACAGGCATTTTCATGTTGACCTTGTTAATTGAATCGTCAATGTCATATAGTTGAGCCAAGCATAAAATTTTAGCAGCTTCTTTAAGATCCTAATAAAAAATAGAATAAAGATAAGTATTACATGTAGGATATGAAAGAAAAAACAAAAAATAGTAAAGTGTTTTATACCATCAGAGATATGATATCGGTAAGTCTTTTAGGCAATAAAATAAAGTATCCTTTTGCTTGGCCTAATTTGACAACTTTCTCACTCGGGAATGGCATGTCTATATCTATGCCTCACCTTAATCAAGTCCACTTCAATTTTTTGATGATTAATTTTAGACTCTTGTGTGTACTTAACAACGTTAGCAATAATATGAATATTTATGGTGTATAAATAGATAATGCATGGTTGTCTATCGCTTGGTGTGGGACTGGGGTCAAGTAGTGCTAACAACGCTTATGGATTGAAGTTACCTTTTAAGCTTTCACAGGTTGGGAAATTTTAGGTGTATGACATAATGAAAGAATGAAATTAAATAAAAAAATGTTTGAAAAAATCAATAAATTAAAATGAGATTAATTTCAAACTTGAGGTATGTAACATCCCAACTTTTGGGCCTAAAAGTAAAAGAAATAGTCTAATTGGATAGCTACCAGACTCCTATTAGCAGAGGTCCCAAAGATGACAAAGGAAGTCAAAGCAGTTTTAGAAACTAAACTGCAAAGTAAAAGTTTTAAGGGGGTAAAGTGTAATCAATGTTAGAGGCTCCAGTAAAGTCTCGAAGGCCCAGAGAGAGAAAAGAGGCTAGATACAGGCCAAAGGTTAAGCTAGAAACTTCAAAGAGAGGATTGTATGAAATTAAGTCCAAGTAGGGACTAAACCGTAAATTCAGAAAGTTATGACAAACAGGGACAAAAATGGAAGAATATACAGAGAATTCCAAGAAAATCCTAAAAAAATGGGAAATAATATTCTAAGGCTCTTCTGTGAAGAGAAAAGAGGAAAATACCCCTGCGGTAGCTTAAATAGAATTTATGAGGTTATAGCCAGTAAAAAGTATACCATTCGAGGTAATTATTTAAAATAGCAAGAGACCTCAAAAAAGTACACCAAAAATAAGGTTAAATTTTTGGAAGGTTGTACTAATTTATAAAATTAGTCCCGCAACCAAAAGACCAGTGGAGTGGTTTTAATAAATTAAAAAGCAGGTAATACCGATAAAAAGGCATTTTAGTAAATGAATTTTTATGTAAAGCTTAAAGGAAGTGTTATGACCTAAGAAAATTTATAGATATTCTGTAGAATTAAAGGGAATTTATGGAGTAGACAGAAGAATTTTCTGAGCTCCGAAAGGCCATAAAGAAAGCCAAAGAAACGTGGGCCAAGTAAATTCGTAGTAAACTTAAGGATTAAGTTTTGATCCAATGGCTAGGATCTAATCTCCCTTCTCTTCCACCACATTTGTGAAACTTGACATCTTCTATAAGAATGAGATAAGGATGATGTAAGAAGATGATGCAATGATGATGTAAAAGTTAACTTAAAGTTCCAAGATTGCCCTTACCCTTTCTATTAGCCACCAAGGGCATTTTGGTCCATTCAAGCCAAAGTTTTGGCTATAAATACCCCACCTTGGAAGAGCATTTTGGCAGCTATTTGAAGAGGGAAAACTTTGCCAAAATTTAGAGAGAAAAACGTAGGGGTGAAGGTCAAGAAGAAGGAATAAGATTCAAACTTCAAGATCAAGGTATGTGATGGTTATAGCATCTGACTTGATGACCATTTCAAATAAGTTACTCTTTGTATCTCATTCTAAAATTTGGCATGCTTAAAGTAAACTCTATAAGCTTTAAATTCATGGATAGAAAACTTCATTTGGATATGTGTACGATTTATGGTGATTTTTCAAAGTTAGGGTTTGAAATTTGGAAACAGTGTTTAACATTTGGAAGGGTGTCAAATTTCTTACAATTATGGTACTGTTCAGAATAGAATTGGTTCCTAAAACTATTTTCACTTTAAAGAGAACTTAGAGAGCTTTTAGTGAGACTTGGAACCACTCAGTTTTGATTTTTCTAGAATTAATTATGAATTTTCAAAGTTGAGCAAAAATTCTGGAATTTCTGCGTGAACAGTACTCGCGAAGCACAATTTTCAGATTTGATCTTCTTGAATCTAAGGCCATCTAAAGTGGTTGTAATTGATAAGAAATGGATCTTAATGATGGAAAATGATGAGATTTATGTTAGAAAAGCTAGAAAGAAAACCCTAAAACCAAGAGAAAGGGTTGAGGTTCAAGAGAGGTAGTCTTGAATATTATGTAATCTAGTGGTCCTAATAGATTGTGTGATCATTATGACTATGTTTAGGACTTTGGAACATTCAAGAGGATGTTTGGTGATGTTGACCGAATGCCCACATGGTAGGAAAGTCAAGGGGACTTACCTATTGTCATTGCTTGATGTTGTATGCTTCTGTGTTGCCATGTACATGTTATTGAATGTTATTGTGATATGTTTTAGCTTCTGTAGTTTCTATTCATGATGAGTAGATTATGTCTCCATGGCCATGCATCAAGAAGTTAGTTTTGAGCATTCTGATATGTCACTAATTAACAAGAGAATAAACAAGTTACGTGTAGTGTATTAGCATCCATCTAGCATGATTAATATGGTATTGTTTGCTACTGAGATTCCCCTGAATCTCACCCCCTGCCTAACCAACCATTTAGGTCAATCATCAATAGGCAATAATGGCATGAGAAGCAAGGAGAAGAAAGTAGAGAATTATTGATGTTAATGAATAATATATTATTCAATGTGTAATTCTCTTATTATGTAATTTATGTTGTGGATGCCAATGATGCCATGTATTTAATTATAATATTTATGGCATGTATAGAAATGTATGAGCATGAATGGGAAAAGTAAGCCCTTGTCATGTATGCTAAAGAAATAAAAAGAATTAAAGTAAAGAGATGTTAAGGGATAAAAAAGGTCTTAGAGTAGTGAGTTTGTAGCTTCAGTTGACCTATCAAACAAATGCGTTAAGTCACAAGATTTGGTAGACTTATAGTACACATCCCAAGATTTAAAATGATAGGTAGATCACCTCAATTAGATGTATACACAAGGAGATACGAATTTCCAAAGTTGAAGCATAAAATCTGGAAGTTTCAGATTTTATGAAATGAACAGTAATATTTATTGATTAAACTGTATGAATTGGGTAAGGATAAGTCCAATTGGATATTTTTTTTCCTTAAAGAGCATTGAAATAGCTTTTTGTAGAATTTTATAACACCTCAATACTATTTTTATGAAATTAGTTGTGAATTTTTGAAGTTGGGCATGTAATCTGGAAATTAAACAGTGAATAGTAATCCGAGTAATTATGTTGAAATTTTAAATCCACAAGCTTGTGTCATGATCTACTTGAACCATAATGCTTGCTAATGTGTACTTTGAGGGGTTAAAGGTAGGAAATTTCAAGGTCTACAATTTTCTTGTTGAACTTGCTCAATTTGCATGCTTAGTGGTTGTTTCAAAATTTATATAGATGGAGAAAAATGGCTAAAAGCCCTATGATACCATGCTTCCCAAAATGCCATATAACTTGTTATGAATGATTAGAAGATGACATAGGGATTAGATGATAGAAAATGGTTGGAAACTTGTGTTTTAACTTGGTTTATGAAAGAATTCCAACTTGTGACATATATGTACTTGTTTTGGCCAAGATAGGATGATGAGGCCAAGGTTTGATTCATGTTAATTTAATGCTTCCAATGAGTTTAGAAGATAAAATTGTGTAGTAATTTATTGAAAAAATGTGCTTAGAAGTATTAAAATTGAAAATAGAAATTTTGAATTTCAATACCTTATGTCTCAGCCAAATATGAAACTTGGAAAAAGAGTTGAATTTTGACAAATCTAAGTTCAAATATGGATTCTACATACAAAATCATGTAGGAAAAATAAAATATCCTTCCTTAAAACCTTTTTATAGAAGCATTATGAGTCAAGCAGTTCATGAAACAAACCCATAGATTGAAAATTTGCACTTAATTACTCGGGTTACTGTTTACTAGAAAATTCTAGATTTTTAGTCCAACTTTAAAAATTCATAACTAATTATAGAAAAATCGTATTGAGGTGGTTCAAAACTCTATTTGAATCTCTTTCAATTCTCTACAGGAAAAAAATATATATCTGGATTTTACCATTACCAATTCATATAGTTAATTCATCAAAATTTATTGTTCATTCAATAAAAATTGTACTTCCCAGTTTCTCTACCCTAACTTTGAGCAGTCATAACTCTTAAAACAAATATTCCTTTTAAGTGATCTACCACTTTTTTTAAATCTCAAGATAGATATTTTAAGCATACCAAATTTCATGGGCAGATTTGCTCGTTTTCGTCACTTCCACTTTGTCACAAATTTGTGGCTCATTTAGGGATAACTTATCCTCCCTACTTATATTAATAATTCATAATTAATTCTTTTCATGCATATTACTATTCTATCAATACATTAACCATCCATCCATCATTATATTTTAATCTTGCATGCCATCAACATTATTTAGCATCACATAACATTGATAGCATTTTCTTATTATACATTAGCACACAAATTATATAATGTAATATAATATACCCTCAATTCTTTTCCTCTTTTTCTTGCTTCCACTTCATGCATCCTTTTGCTTGCTCACTATCACCTATTAGGGTTGGTTAAGAGAGGGTGAGATTCAGGAGAATCTCAATAGCAAGTACTAACTACCCAAACATACATGGCAAGCTTGGTATTTATAACATGCTTGCAACTTCACGCCTTTATAACTTAATATCATGTTTAAAAATCATTATACATTTATCATAAAACATATAGGCTTATGGAAGACTTTAAACATATTCACATTCTCATTTATGCTTAACTTGCCTGAATATATATCGTTCAGGACTTATAGCTCTTAGGTCTTTCAACTCTTGCTATTCTTTCTTTCCTTTATTGACAAACAGAATCTGGCTCAGTCCAGTTGACATCAAGATGTCTATAGAATAGTCAAGGGTACTCTTCTTGTACCAGTTGACTAACCTGAGGAGGCTCCTATATCTCAAACTCATCCTAGGACTACTCATTCTGGTAGAGCAAGTCTTATTGGGAGCTACTACACTCTCTCACAAGCCTCTTTACAATCTATTGTGACCCTCGAATTTCCCTCTACTGGAACCATATTTGAATCTCTGGGAGATTCTAGACCATCAGATTGAGTCAAAGAATAAATCGCTTCACTCATCTGTCAACTGCATTGATAATTTTTCTAAGACTAATTACAAATCCTCTTTTGCTGTCTTATGGACCTTCCTTAATCTTTCTGTCTTAAACTATTTCTTGTACTTCATAGCCTAAAATTCGTGATGTTAAAAAAAGCATGTGGGAATTATGTTGAGAAAGATAATGCAAAAACCCTAAAATCAAGGATAAAGGGTTAGGGTTTTAGGTTAAGTTTTTAATAAAGTTGTTTGAATTGATATTTAGAGTACCATTAATGTGTAATTGATAGGCATTGTTCTTGAGCAAGAGGAGACTCATGAACAAAGGCAAGGGAACAAGAATCAAGGATTTAACCAGGTAGCAAGAACTTACAATTTTAGTGTTGAGTTGAATTGGTTTTTTTAATTACGTGTTCTATGCCACAATGTGGTTGAGTTAGCTATGATAAAATGTGTTTAACTCCTTGCATTTATGCCTTGACAATATGTATAGTTGAGTTGTTTAATGGTATGATTAGGTGCTTCCTTTCCATGATATGATGTTATATATGAATGCATGAAAATATTGATTACATATAGCATAAATTAACATTGCATTGTTAACATTATGATTGCTATTCTTTGCTACTAAGATTTTATTGAAATCTTGCCCCTTTTATATTTAATCGACACCACTAGGGGTTGGCACTTCAAGGGTAAAAGGGAAGAACATGGAGCCTTAAAGGAAATTTGCATGGAATATCATGCAATTAGATATTTAACTATGTTATATAATTGAGAGCTTTGAATATATTTATGTAATGTTATGTAAACGTTAGTGAATGGATGTACGAGATAATGCTCCTATCTCTTTGGAGGTATAATGATGAATAATTATATGATGGTATGAATAATAAATGGTAAAGATAGAAGTTATGGCATAAATTTCATAAGTTAATGCAACTAAAAAGGGATAGAAATTCTTGAAAAATCAAGCTTTTAGGGCTGTAAATTTTCTAACCCTGTGAAAGAATTTGGCTACAACATTGGGTAAGATTAAATTTCACATTCTAATCTTCAAATGGAGTAGTAGATCACACAATTTAGAGCTATGTGCTAAAACTTATGAATTTTTGAAGTTATGGTAAAGAGCTAAAAATTAAAAATGAATAGTACTTTTTAAAACATCCTTATTTTTACCCCTCAGAGTATGCGTTCAGAAGCAAAATGGATATGCGGAAGCTTCACTATGGCCTGAAAATTTAAAATTTTTCCTTCAAGTCCTTGAATTACTATTCATTGTGCATTTTTTCTAGTTTATAAGTCCAACTTTGAAAAATCATAACTAATTCCATAAAAATCGTATGGAGGTTCTCCAAATTTCTACTCGAAGCTCATTCAGTGCTCTTTAAGAAAAAAATATCAAACAGGATTTATCTCTTGCCAATTTGTATAGTTTAATCTATAAAGATTACTGTTTATTTGGTAAATACTGGAACTTCCAGATTTCTCGCCTCAACCTTGGGAAATTCATATCTCTTAGTATACACATTTAACTAAGGTAAACTACCTATGCAATTAAAGCTTAGGATATGCACAATAAGTCTGCCGAATTTCATGGATTAACTCATGCATTTGATAGGCCAAACTAGAGCTCGAAACTGACTACTCTAAGACCAACGTTTTTCTCTTTACTTTTTATTGCTTAAATTCTTTTATATTTTGGCATGCATAACTTGGCCTTATTCTTTCCCATTCATTTTCATGTTTTTCCATTCATGCCATAAATATTCTAATCAATTACATTGCATCATTGGTATCCATATACATAATTTACATAACAAGAGAATTATACATTAATTCTTAGTCTCATTCATTAACATCAATAATTCTTTACTTTCTTCTCCTTCCTTCTCATACTCTCCTTCATGTAATCATTGCCCATCATTGATTGACCTAAATGGTTGGTTAGGGAGGAGTGAGATTTGGGAGAATCTTAGTAACAAACAATACCATCAATATATGAAAGATGAATGCAAGTGCATGATATGCTTCCTTGATTATCTTTATGTCAATTTAGTGATCTAACCTTATGCTCAATGTCTCCAACTACATGTGTGGCCATAAAATCATCAAGAGACAGAACTTATATCATTCATACATAGCTCATATCATCACAATTAGCATTATGGAAATCAACGCAACAAGCATAAACATCAAGCACATAAGATAGGTAAGTTCACTACCTTGTATCATAAGCTTTTCTCTTGCATTTCCTTTGACTCCCTTGACTATCCAACCATGAGGGCTTTCAGTCAACATCATTAAAACATTTATTCAATGTTTCAAGGTCCTAAACACAACCATATTGATCATACAATCCATTAGAACTAAGAGATTTCATAATGTTCATAACTAGCTCTCTTGAACTTAACCTTTTCTCTTGATTTTAGGGTTTTCTTTCTAGCTTTTCTATCATTTAGCCATATTTCTAACATAAAAGTCATAATTTCCCATACTTAAACCTTTCAATCAGCAGCACCACTTTGGATGGCCTTAGATTCAAGAAGATCAAATTTGGAATTTTTGCTTCGCGGGTACTGTTCATTTAATATTTCCAGAATTTTTGCTCAAATTTAAAACTTCATAATTAATTTTAGAAAAATCAAAACTGAGTGGTTCTAAGTCCTACTGAAAGCTTCTTAAGTTTTCTTTAAAGGAAAAATAGTTTCAGGAACAAATTCGGTGCGAAACAGTGTAAAAATTGTACAAAAGTTTTCTACTATTCCAATGGTAAAAAACTGTTTCCAAATTTTAAACCCTAATTTTGAAAAATCATCATAAATTGTACACATATCCAAATGAAGTGTTTTACCTATGGATTTAAAGCTTAGGGAGTTTACTTTAATCATGCCAAATTTTAGAATCAGATATGAACAGAAACTTGATCAAAATAGGCATCAAAATAGGTGCTAGAATCATCATATGCCTTGATCTTGAAGCTTGAATCTTGTTCCTTCTTCTTGGCCTTCACCCCTACATTTTTCTCTCTAATTTTTTGTAGAGTTTCCCCTCTATAAATGCTTGGCAAAATGCTCTTCCAAGGGGGGTATTTATAACCAAAATTATAACAAGGGTTGCCAACTTTGCCCTTGATAAAATGTGACAATTCCAAGGCCACTTGTCCTAAGCTCAAGTCTTCCTCCACAAGAACTTGCCAAGTATCCTCATGACATCATACCCTTGACATCATCAAGCTCCTTTCTTGCCTCATCGTGCTATGTGGCAAAATCTCATGAAAAGAAAGGAGAAGATTAGATCTTGACCCTTGGATCAAACTTGAACTCCAAGTTTCTTTCTAATTTACTTGGCTCACATTTATCCAGCTTTCTTAATAGCTTTTTGGAACTGAAAAAATTCCTTTGTCTACTCCATAAACCTCCTTTAATTACATGGAAATTCTATAAATTTTCTTAGGCCATAACTCTTCCTTTAACTATGTCTTTTTGAATTTCCAGTAAAATGCCTAGTAGGTCATAACTAGACTTTATATTTTATTAAAGTCACTCTGCTGGCCTTTAGGGGATGAAACTAATTTTATAAAATTCTTTAGCCTCTTAACTATTTATTCCCCATTTTTACATATATTTCCAGGCCTCCTCACGACCCAAATAATTGCATCTAGATAATTACCTCAAAATGAGCCACTATACTGAAAATTCCATTAAAGCTACTGTAGGGGTATTTTTGTTATTTATCTTTATCAAAAGGTCTCTATAGACCATTTCCCATTTTCGGGATTTTTATGGAATTTTCTATATATTTTTCATAATTACCACTATTGGCTTGTAACTTTCTAAAATTATGATTTTATCCCTGCTTGGGCTTAACCTCATGAATCATCACTTTGAAGCCTGCACCTCAACCTTAGGCCTACACCTAACCTAGTTTCCCTTTCTGGGTCCTTGAGACTCTCCTAAAACCCCTGACTTTATTTACACTTTTGCCGTCAGAAACTTTCTCACTTGGCAGTTTAGTCCCTATTCTCGTTCTAGCTTCCTTTCACATCTTTGGGACTTCTGCTAAAAGGAGCTTGGTAGCCTACCTTCTTTAGGCTACTTTTTGGGCTTTTAGGCCTAAAAATTGGGATGCGACACTTTTTTCTTGAAAAATAGAGCCTGATTGTTAAAGGTAATTAATTAGTGAGTTTTCCATGTAAAGAAATGCAAGAACTTGAAATAGAACTTGAAATCACTTCATTTCTATTTTTTTAGAATTAGTTATGAATTTTCAAATTTGACTAAAATTTTAGGGTTATCAAATGAATAGTAACCCAAGAAAGTAATTTTTCAAAGTTTAATTTTTTATGTCTAATACTATGTAATGTGGTTCCATTTGACATGTTTTGACTCCATATATGGTTCTAAATTATGGTGTTATAGAAACTAGTTTTCGAACTTTGGCCATTAATTTAACACTTGGGACACTTCTTTCTGAAGAGCTTTGTGAACTTGAAGCAAAGTATTGGGTTAAACCAACTGTTTTTACTAATCCTTTAACTCAGAAGATGATCTAACATCTCCTTTGTTATTGCCAGGATGTTTATCTTTTAGCTCGAAGTTAAAAAACCTTGACTACTGATTAACTCTGTCGTAGGAGCTTATCAAAAATTCTAGTTTGCAAAAAATATGTAGTAATTGTGTAAGTCCTAGGTCGATCTCTTGAGGAGCTAAGATTCCTTGAAAATCAGTTAAAAGAGTGTTCAACAAATTAAGTTGAAGAAAATTATCCTATGCAAATTGTTGGTTCAGAAATTTCTTTGGAGAGTAGAATAAGAAAGAAAATGATCAGAAGCAGAGTATCAAAAGAACAGAATTGAAATCAACAAATTGAGAAACTTCCTTCGGAGAATTCCCTAGCCTTCATTGCCTATTCATATTTCGTTTGCATTGATTAGAAAGATAAATCTGAATATGCCTTCTCAGATTAAGAACATGAAATGCATTCAGAGCTCCTAGATGAATACTAACAGCATCCATTAAATTTTTAATCAACTCAGTTACAATCTGATTTGAACAAATCGAAAATCATAACTGAATCTACTCTAAAACAAAGAGCATTAGACACCTAAACACATAGCACATTCGAAATCCTGATTTAACAATCATAAAGAAGTACATAAACTCAGCTAATAGGATCAGAAATCACACGTTCTAAACAGAGAAGAGTATTTCCAAATCCAGAAAAATATAATCTGAACAAACTCCCTTTCAAGCTCCATGACTCAGGCTTCGGTTGAATCTCCAAAGGAAGAAGATGATTTAGCTCCTCATGGTTGTACGCGTGGTACTTGCAGACTCTGAAGTTCGCTTTGCCATTGATGAACCAGTGCGAAGTGGGAGATGGGGCGGAGACGGTGACAGAGTCCGAAAACGAGAGAGAGAAATATTAGAAAAAAATGATGTCAAGCCGTGAGGTCCTCCCCTTCTTTAATAATAATATATCATTTCATAGATCCTCCGGCCCCCCACTTCTTTCTTTAATTTCCGTCCAATTCCCTTCGGTCCCCACACTTCATTTTCAACTTGAATTCTTGGTCAAAGAAGAGCTACCCACGTGTCCCTCAATGCAAGTTGAATTTGTGTACAGCTGGCTAGCACAATTGGTTTCAGACTTTCTTCAAAAACTCCACATTTTGGTATTCTGAAGTTGGCTCCGTATTTTCCCAATTTGCCCCTAAAAAAATTGCAAATCTGAAACAATATTAAGGCTCTCAAAATATCATTTTTTTCTATTAATTCCAGTTAAAATTTTTCTAAACTCCATTTATTTTATACAAGCAAAATGTGATTAAGGAGTTTCATCAAATTCCCCCACACTAAAGCTTTGCACTCCTGGGCAAATCAAACTCAAGTAATAGTTCAGTTTTCAATGATTAACTCAATGATATTCCCAGACATGAGTTCATTAACCACATTATCCTTTCCTTAATAATCAGCAACCAAGGTGCAACCATTCACAGCGTAATAACCAGTCTAAAGAGCAATGATTTTACTGGTAATGGGCATCCAAGACTCACAAGGGAAAAGTGTTTCTCTCCTCTCTTTTGTATAAGGGTTATTTTCACTCCTCTCTCACAGCCTAAGTCCTACTATAAGCTTGTCAAAACTCTAATATCTCCACCACTCTGAAACATTAAATCCATGTATCAAGAGGACTTGTGATAGGTTGTAATGTTGGAAAGGCTAAGATGGAAATGGAAGCAATTTGCAAATCTGACCAAATCAAGCTCATATGCATTCTAAGGAAATATAGATCTCAATAAACCAATTTTTCTCTTCATTTTTTTTTTTACAAAATTACTCCAACTTGGGTATTTACTAACAACACATTACTGCTAGTATTTTTATTGCTTTCTATTTCCATAATCCTTTTTCTCTTTTTTTTTCCTTTTTTTTTTTTTCGTTTTTTTTTTCAATTTTTTTTTGTTTCTTCTCTTTCTCTCTTTGTTTCTTTTTTTTTCTGTTTTTTTTTCTCTCCAACACGGCATGCCTAAGTATGCTTCAATGTTCATGATCCCAAGTATAATCCACTAAATTCAAGTTGATACACCTAACTCTTATTTAGACAAAATAAGATGCCATCAACTCAATTTGGTCAGTCATGTAGAAAGAAGGAGAATGAATGGCTCAAAGTGGTTAGCAAGGGATTAAAGTGTTTTTAGTTTGTGTTTGGGTCTGAATGGGTTTAGAAAAAAAATGCCTCTGTCATTTACACTTCATCAAATGTATATATGTGGCCTCAATCAAGAGTTGGGACAAGTTCTAGAGAAACTTAGTACTAGAGAGTGTCACTCAATATTTAAGAAGCAAATATAGGCCCAAAATTCCTTCCATGAAGGTTAATTCCTTTCAGCCCATTAACAGGAAAAATTGCACAATGGACTAACTTTCATGCTATGAATACTCACTCCTTTTGTACTAATTATACAGAATCAGACAACCAGTCAATTCTTCATATCCAAGACATGCTCACTTTGTAATAATCAATGAGAAAATGAACTCAAATGTAGCCATGTCAAAAATCAGAGTGCCCAAGCCAAAATGTGCAGAAATTTAATTCAAATAATGCCATGATGTCCATGCAATTCACAAACTTTGCTGGTAGAACAGAATTGAATTCGCTATGCAAGACACTCACTAAGCCAATATGAGTGTTTAATAACAGCAATACATGGCAATCATCATTCAAAAAGAATTCAATAAGTTCACAGAAGACAGCAGCAATGAACATATGAAATCTGACAGCACTAATCACTTCTCCCCCACACTTGGCTATTGTATTGTCCTCAATACAATCAGTAAAGCCAAAGCCGAACAAAATCAAGAAAGGAGTTCACACAGATGTAATAACAACTATGTTACCTTCTACTAGTATTGCCTCTCTCCCCCACACTTATCTCCAGGAAAAGAAAAAAAAAACAAAAACAAAAACACAAAGCACAACAATTATAGAAGTAAAGAAAAGTTAATGAGGGAAAGAAGCAACCTGATCAAGGAGGCTCCAAATTCTCATGGTACAACTTCAGCAAATGTCCATTTACTTTCATACTCCTGCCACTCTCTTCATCCAACAATTCAATCATGCCAAAATTGTGAACTTTAGTAACCTTATAAGGACCATCCCATCTTGTTTTTAATTTCCCTTGCTTAAATTTAAATCTGGCCCTAAACAAGAGAACTTTATCTCCCACAGTGAAATGTTTCCTTAGGATACCCCTATCATGAATAGCCTTAGTTTTCTCTTTATATAATCTTGAGTTTTCATAGGCTTCTAATCGAATTTCCTCTAATTCCTGCAGCTGGAGTTGTCTTTCTGTTGCAGCAGATTCAAAGTCCATGTTACAAGCTTTTACTGCCCAAAATGCCCTATGTTCAATCTCAACCGGGAGATGACAAGATTTTCCATAGATAAGCCTATATGGAGACATTCCTATAGGGGTTTTGTATGCTGTCCTATAGGCCCATAAAGCATCATTTAACTTGCTACTCCAATCTTTTCTAGAGGGTTTAACTATCTTTTCCAAAATTTGCTTCACTTCCCTATTAGAAATTTCAGTTTGTCCATTAGATTGGGGATGATAAGGTGTAGACATTTTATGAACAACTCCATATTTTGCAAGTAATCCATCCACAACCTTATTACAGAAATGTGTCCCTCTATCACTTACTATGGCTCTAGGGACTCCAAACCTTGTAAATATATGAGATTTGAGGAATTTAGAAACTGTGGCTGCATCATCTTTTTAGTTGGAATAGCTTCTACCCACCTTGAGAGGTAATCAACAGCCAATAAGATGTAGATAAAACCCATAGAAGAAGGGAATGGGCCCATGAAGTCAATTCCCCAAACCTCAAATATTTCACAAAATAACATAGGGTGAAGGGGCATTTCATGTCTTTTACTTAAACCACCAAATCTTTGGCATATATCACAAGTTTTACAATACTCATAGCAATCCTTAAAAACAGTAGGCCAATAAAAACCAGCTTCTAAAACCTTTCTGGCTGTTTTCTTACCACTGAAGTGACCACCACAAGATAGTGAGTGACATGCTGATATGATACCTTCAAACTCATCATCTGGAACGCACCTCCTGATAATCTGATCATTGCATAATCTCCACAATAAAGGAGGATCCCACACATAATATTTAGCTTCGCTTTTAATTTTCTGTACCTGAAAACGAGACAAAGAAGATGGGATCAGTCCAGTAGCTAGGTAATTAACCATGGTTGCATACCATGGTTCCTTAACTGCTAAAGCAAGCAAAACAGCATCTGGAAAATCATCACAGGTTATGTCAGGAGCATAAACTCCCTGAGTTCCAGGTGGTAAACGACTTAAATGGTCAGCAACAGTATTTTCTGCTCCACTTCTATCTCTAATGTCAACATCAAACTCTTGCAATAGAAGCATCCACCTTAACAACCTTGGTTTTGATTGTGGTTTCTTAAACAAAAATTTAATAGCAGAATGATCAGTATATATAACCACCTTAGAATTAATAAGATAAGCTCTAAACTTGTCCAAAGCAAACACAATAGCAAAAAGCTCTTTTTCGGTTGTTGTATAATTCATTTGAGCATTATCTAAAGTTTTTGAAGCATATGAAATTACTTTGGACAGTTTATCAATCTTTTGACTTAACATGGCACCTACTGCAGCATGAGAGGCATCACAAGACAACTCAAATGGAAAGTCCCAATTTGGTGCAGTGAGTATGGGTGGTGAAACAAGCATATTCTTCAGATTATCAAATGCAAATTTACATTCCTCATCAAAATTGAAATCAGCATCTTTTTGCAAAAGTTTGGATAGTGGAGAGGCAATTTTACTAAAGTCTTTCACAAATCTTCTATAAAAACCACAGTGACCAAGAAAAGACCTAAGCTCTTTCAAGGTTTTAGGATATGGTAAAGATGATATAACTTCTATTTTTGCTTTATCTACTTCTATACCATTCCTAGAAACAAGATGCCCTAACACTATGCCTTGTTCAACCATAAAATGGCACTTTTCAAAATTTAAGATGAGGTTCTTCTCTATGCATCTAGCTAAAATCTTATCCAGATTTTCTAAACAAGAATTAAAGTCATCACCATACACAGTGAAGTCATCCATGAAAACTTCCATGGATGACCCCAAAAACTCATGAAATATGGCCATCATAGCCCTTTGAAATGTTCCCGGAGCATTGCATAGCCCAAAGGGCATCCTTCGATAGGCAAAGGTCCCATAGGGACAAGTAAAAGTTGTCTTGTCTTGATCTTCAGGTGCTATAGGAATCTGGAAATAACCTGAAAATCCATCAAGAAAACAATAGTTAGTTTTTCCAGCTAGCTTTTCAAGCATTTGGTCAATAAAAGGTAAAGGAAAGTGATCTTTTCTTGTTGCATCATTTAATTTTCTGTAGTCAATACATACCCTCCATGAATTTTGCACCCTAGTGGGTATTAATTCATTTTTCTCATTTTTTATTACAGTTATGCCACTTTTTTTGGGTACTACATGCACTGGACTAACCCATTCACTATCTGAAATAGGGTATATAATTCCTGCACTAAGTAGCTTAGTCACTTCTTTTTTGACCACTTCAAGAATTAAGGGGTTTAATCTTCTTTGTGGCTGTCTTATAGGCTTAGCACCTTCTGTTAATAAGATTCTATGGGTACAAATGGAAGCATTTAAACCTGGAATATCAGCTAAAGACCAGCCTATAGCTCTCATATTTTTTTTCAGAACTGTGACTAATTGTTGCTCTTCAAATTCAGATAGTGAATTAGCTACTATAACAGGCAATTTATTGTTTTCAGCCAGAAACACATATTTCAGATTAGAAGGTAAAGGTTTAAGATCCAAATCTGGTGGTTTGATGACTGATGGAATAAGTTCTTGCGGTTCCAAAGCTCCTACCCAAGTCTTCATCTATTCTGGAAACTTTTTCACCCTGTTCAGATCAGAAACAGCAAGTGAGTGATCTAGAGAAGAATCAAACTCAAATGAATGTAACCAATTTAAAACATTCATGTCCTGTTTAGTTTTCTTATTGATGCCTCTGCTACCGATTTGCTTCTTAGAATAAACTTCATTAGAGGCAAACTCCAATTGCTCTTTAAACTGTTCTGGACCTAAAACAAATTCAGAAAGTAAATCATAAAAGTGTTTAATAGTTTGAAATGAACTTTCAGAATTTAAATCAAGCATTAATCAGATTGGGTTTTCTCTAAACACAATGCTAGAGGTAGCTGCAATGTAGACTTGTCATTAACATCATCTCTTGTTGAAACAATTGCTTGCTTATCCTTATCCAAATCATCCATGACAGCATCTTTTGAAACTTCATCACAAGAGGCTTTAAAGTCTTTCAACTCATTCTTTGCAATAGATTCAGCCTCTGCAAACTCAGCTAAAATTTGTCTTCCACAATCATCACTTGAAAGTAAAGAGTTAGTGGCACTAATAAAAGAAGTAGTATCAAAAGAAAAAGACTGCAAGATGGAAAGTGAGCTATCAACCGAGAGTTGGCTAATACTACACACGTCATCATTGCTGTCCAAAAAATAATCAGAGAAGAAGAAGGAATCAATCTCAGTTGTAGTCAATTCAGGTTCTACTATTTCCAAATTATCTTCATCACACAATGTCAATGCATGTTCAGCAGCAGATTCATCAATGAAAACATCAATAACCCTTAGATCAAGAAGAGAATAATCCTCAAAAGGGTGTCTCATAGCTTCATAGACATTAAATTTGATTACATGATCACCTACTTCCATTGTAATATACCCATCCTTCATGCTAATGACTGTATTTGCTGTTCGAAGAAATGGTCTTCCCAAGATTAAAGGTCCTTCAAAGACTGACTCACGTGACATGTCAAGGACATAAAAATCTACTGGAAAAACCAAATCTTTTACCTTTACTAATATGTCTTCTAACAGTCCAAAAGGTTTTCTAGTAGTTCTGTCTGCTAACTGAACAATCATGCTAGTATTTTTAATAGAATCAATGCCTAAAGATGTGTAGATAGACATAGGCATTACATTGATTGCTGCCCCTAAATCTAAAAGGGCACTAGCAATGTTCAATTTACCTATGGTACAAGGAATACTAAATGCTCCAGGATCAGCACATTTTACAGGAATTTGTGGCTTGAATAAAGCTGAAACACTAGAACCAATCTGCACCATCTCATTAGGTTTACATTTTCTTTTATTAGTGCACAAATCCTTCAAGAATCTCATGTATTTAGGCATGCTTTTCAAGAAATCCAGCAATGGAACATTGACTTCTAGCTTGCTAAACAAATTCAAAGCTTCTTTTTCTAATTTTTCATTTGAAATTTTTTTATTAAGCAGAAAGGAATTAGGAAATGGAAGTTCTGAAATTCTTACCTCTTTTTCTGGATTCTGGACAGCTTCAGATGCAGTAGAGTTTAATTGCTCCTTATTTTTCCTCTTCAGTTGCTGCTCCTTTTCTTCTGTGACAGTTCCCTCATCCTTATTGAAGTGGTGATGTGTGCAAGTTTGACATTCAGAATCTTCAACTTCATCCATATCAGATTGATTTATCATCTTTCTTGCCCTTGGTCGTAATTGATTCTCCTTCCCACTTTCAGACTTTAATAAATGTCCTTGAGCACTATTCTCTTTCATACAGCCTTCTTCACAATCACTCTCTCCTTCATCAAAATGGGCAGCATTTCGAGAATTATAATCCTCCTTGTCATCAGTGGCAAATTTCACTTGCTTTCCACTTCTCAATGTTATAGCATTTAAGGACTTTGGATTGATTACAGTATTAGATGGCAGTGCACCTCCAATTTTTGCTTGAACTTCATTGAGTGTATTAGCTATTTGTGTAACAAAAGTATTCAGATTTGATGACTTTGTCTCCCACTGCTCAAACTTATTCTCCAAGGCAGCAAACCTAGAATTACTCACTGCATTTGTACAATCCAATTTAGACCCCAATTCTTCCATAGTTGACAATATCTTGGTCAAATTCTCATCATTCTTTGATGAAGAAGCTCCTTGTAGAGGTACCATAGCCCTTTGATTTTCTGCAGAATTTCTACTCTCTTGAAACCTATTCATCCCTTGAGATGCCCTTTCCCCTCCTTCTCTCCATCTCAAATTTGGATGATCTCTCCATCCTTCATTGTATGTATTGGAAAAGGGATTTCTTTGTTGAAACTGATTTGGTCTATTTGGATACATGGCAGCTAGGTCTTCATAGTGTGCAGGACAGGTCTCACTAGTATGCATAGGTGATACACAATGAGTACAAGAAGGTCCCACTAGAGCTTGGGAAGTATTTACAGCATTACAAGCCTTCGGTTGCCTTTCATTTTCCAGCCTTTCTAGCCTTTTATCCATTTTTGACAACAGATGAACCAACATATCTTGAGAGTTATCTGTAGTAACTTCACTAACACCTGCAGCATCTCTTGTGTAAAATTGTTGATTGCTGTTAGCCATAGTCTCCAATAATTCCCAGGCCTTATTAGGTGTAAGAGCAAAAATAGAGCCATTTGCAGCAGCATCTATACTCATCTTATAAGAGGGCAGTAAGCCTTCATAGAAATATTGCACAAGGTTTGACTTACTACACTGATGATTTGGATAGCGATTTATTAGAGTCAAATACCTTGTCCAATAGTCATACAAGGATTCTTGGTCTCTTTGTGAAATCCCATAAATGGCCTTTCTTAGCTTGGAGATACGTGAGGCTGGAAAATATTTGTCTAAGAAGGTTTTCTGCAATTGTTCCCATGTGAGTGTAGCATAATGTTGAGGTAGGGTATGAAGCCATTCCTTAGCTCCTCCCTCTAGTGAGAAATGAAAAACCTTCATTAGCACATCTTCCAGCTTAGCTTCAGGAGGTTTTATGGCTGAACACACTGAATATAAAGTATCCAAATGCTGATAAGCATCATTCCCAGCCAGGCCATAAAACCTTGGAAGAGCACTAATCAAAGATCCCTTGATTTCAAAATTTGCAGCATTGGCATAGAAACCTCTAGGAGTACAATGGGCAGCAGTATTGTTTATGTCTCTGATGCTTCTAGTATCATCCTCATTTGCATTGTTTCTTTGAGCCATAATGAAATGGTTGTCTATAAATTCACCTGCAGCAGAATCTGAGTCAAAAAAATTATTAGAATCACTTGATTGGCTAGTGGGTGTTATGTGAGATGTTTCCTCCCTATTTTCCAAACCTACAGTTCTAATGTGTTTGCTCTTTTTCAATTCCCTTAAAGTCTTATTAAGATCTGGATCTAAAGGTAAAAGTTCCCTATTTCTGGTCATAAACTTTTCTCTCCTCTTTTTTTTTTTCAAAATTAACAGCAATAAAACTAAATGTCAACAGAATCAAAATCTCCAAAATAATGCAACTCTAAGCAGAATCACAGCAAAACAGAAACCAGAAATTTTTTTTTTAATAACAGATTGAAGAGCAAAAATTCTAAAAAAAAATAAAAAGAAATTCAAGGCAGATTACAAAACACTCTAGCAACTGAGAACCAAGGAGAAAAAGCTCCCCGGCAACGGCGCCAATTGATTAACTCTGTCGTAGGAGCTTATCAAAAATTCTAGTTTGCAAAAAATATGTAGTAATTGTGCAAGTCCTAGGTCGATCTCTTGAGGAGCTAAGATTCCTTGAAAATCAGTTAAAAGAGTGTTCAACAAATTAAGTTGAAGAAAATTATCCTATGCAAATTGTTGGTTCAGAAATTTCTTTGGAGAGTAGAATAAGAAAGAAAATGATCAGAAGCATAGTATCAAAAGAACAGAATTGAAATCAACAAATTGAGAAACTTCCTTCGGAGAATTCCCTAGCCTTCATTGCCTATTCATATTTCGTTTGCATTGATTAGAAAGATAAATCTGAATATGCCTTCTCAGATTAAGAACATGAAATGCATTCAGAGCTCCTAGATGAATACTAACAGCATCCATTAAATTTTTAATCAACTCAGTTACAATCTGATTTGAACAAATCGAAAATCATAACTGAATCTACTCTAAAACAAAGAGCATTAGACACCTAAACACATAGCACATTCGAAATCCTGATTTAACAATCATAAAGAAGTACATAAACTCAGCTAATAGGATCAGAAATCACACGTTCTAAACAGAGAAGAGTATTTCCAAATCCAGAAAAATATAATCTGAACAAACTCCCTTTCAAGCTCCATGACTCAGGCTTCGGTTGAATCTCCAAAGGAAGAAGATGATTTAGCTCCTCATGGTTGTACGCGTGGTACTTGCAGACTCTGAAGTTCGCTTTGCCATTGATGAACCAGTGCGAAGTGGGAGATGGGGCGGAGACGGTGAGAGAGTCCGAAAACGAGAGAGAGAAATATTAGAAAAAAATGATGTCAAGCCATGAGGTCCTCCCCTTCTTTAATAATAATATATCATTTCATAGATCCTCCGGCCCCCCACTTCTTTCTTTAATTTCCGTCCAATTCCCTTCGGTCCCCACACTTCATTTTCAACTTGAATTCTTGGTCAAAGAAGAGCTACCCACGTGTCCCTCAATGCAAGTTGAATTTGTGTACAGCTGGCTAGCACAATTGGTTTCAGACTTTCTTCAAAAACTCCACATTTTGGTATTCTGAAGTTGGCTCCGTATTTTCCCAATTTGCCCCTAAAAAAATTGCAAATCTGAAACAATATTAAGGCTCTCAAAATATCATTTTTTTCTATTAATTCCAGTTAAAATTTTTCTAAACTCCATTTATTTTATACAAGCAAAATGTGATTAAGGAGTTTCATCAACTACTATACTCTTCAAGTGCATCCTATAACATAAAAGTAATAAATGAAAACTAATTACAATTTTAGTAGAACATGAACACTATTTTAATTTAATTACTTTAGTTTAACTATTATAATCTTTTTGGCAATGTCAATGATAGTCAGATTGATATATTGACCTTTCTTCATCCTTGCATGCTTCTATATTCTATGTTCAGATGGAGGGGGTGGAACAACAATAGCAAGGTATGATTTTGTAGCTTCTTGCATTGCTTTTAAATTAGCTTCCATGAGCTCTTGCTATTCCTTCTTATATTCCCCACAAGATATATAATGCTAATATATAATTTTTTAGACTACTTCTCTTTATTTAAAGTACTTGATTTCTATAAAAAAAAAAAGAAACAAAATAAAGTTAGTTAAATAAAATGAAACTAGTCGTTGTAAACTAAGACAATGATTAGAAGAAGTTTTCCTAAAATTCAGGATCTTGTGGTGATGCCACAAATTTTCTCCAAGTGTCTTCTTCAATAAAAGAGTATATGTCACATGGACTCTCATCCTTTATAGCCCATCGAATGTAAGTATGAGTGAGAATTATATTAAAATCTTTCTAACGCTCATATACTTGGTCTAACCAATGGTTTCTCATCTTATGGTGGGAAGGACATCATATGTTTACTATAAAGTTTATATATAATGAAGTTGGAATTAAAAATTATAACTCTTTTGAAGTATCAAAGATAGAAAGTTAAATATCAATATATCTTGCCAAATTGCTTTATTTGTTTTAAGTGTTACTTCTTTCTAGTTAGAATATAGAATGTTCATTTTGTTCATCCCAGAAGACCTACATAACTTATGAACTTATCTCCCTCTGGACCAACTGGATTCATGTCATCATTAAAATCCACATGCTTCTTCTCGATACACCCACGACGTATTGCTAGCTTTAGCATCCTTGTAGTGCCTCTACCTTTTTTCCTAATGGGTTCATCATTTGCTTGATCCTCACCAAAATCCTCCATATTCCAATTATCATCCTCTATGCCTTGTTAAGAAACCAAAGTGAAATAGTAAGTAAATTGCAATGAAATAATGAAAAAAAACAAAAGGTAAACATAAAATTACATTATAGTGTACAACTATTTCGTTAGGGTCTTTATACATTTTCTCATATCCATTCATAATGACCATCCCCTAACAGTGTATTCATCATCATCTATCAATTCTACTTCACTCAATATGGGTGGATTTGTAGTGAAAGGTAGTGTCTTATCAAGGTTCAAAGTTGGATCACTATTGTCACATCCTGTAAAAATTAACCCTAGTAATGGATGTCAAAAAATAGTAATAGATATTAAAAATTAATTTAAGGGACAATACAGAAGGTAGACTAGCTGACAAAGCCAGACATGACATAAAATTCGAATAGGGTCCGGATTGATATTTTTGAAATTATCGGTCTAGGAAGGACAAAATGGAAAAATTTGGAAAAAATCCCAAAAAATGGTAAAAAGATAAATTAGAGGTTTTGGAATCTCAATTGAGGCACCAAATGTGGAAATAATATGAAAATAGCTTATTATCAAATTTCCTAAAAACATAGGTTTTTCGGGAAAAACAATAAAAATTGAAAGAAAATAATTATTTTAAATATTTAGAGGCATCAATAATTCCTGGAAAAATATGAAATAATTATCTAAATATTGGATGGAATTTATAAAATTGGTTTCAGGCCCTGAAAGTGCAGGAATTAATTTTAGAGAATTTATTCCCAAAAGTCTTACCAATAAGGCCCTATTCAGGAAAATTTTAAAATAAATAGTTAGAGGTGGAAAAAATTCTAGAATTTTCTAGATTGAATTCTCATATTAAAATAGGATTTTAAATGGAGAAAAATGCAATTTTGGAGTTATAAATGAATAGTCACTGATAAGTTTCAATATTATTTAGAATTGATATCTAAATTATGGGCCACATTTTTAGGCCATTCTAGATCAAAAGTAGGCCCCGCATTGGGCCAAGAAAGGCCCAAAAATTTGTGCAAACCTAGCCCAATTAATTAAGTCTAATAAAAGCCCAATTTTCACATAAAAATCAATAGAATATTCTTGGAATTTTACACATGGCATGATCTGAAATTATAGAGTATTTCATGACAGCCAAGTGGCTTCCTAAATGGTAGAAAAATCACACCTAAATGGGGGAAAAAGATTGGATTTCTTGCTCTATAAATACTGCCTAATTACACTAAAATAGGCAAGAAAAATTGACAAAAATGGGGAGGTGCTGTCCAAGTGTTTTCTTGAGCTCTGAAACGGCTCTTAGTGAGTGCTTTTGAAGGAGGAATACCAAACTTTAGTCAAGGATTCATCAATTTTGGTTAAGATTCAAGCTTGTTTTGGTTAAAATTTCATGACATAATCTAAGGGGTAGTGGCTGCCCAATTTTGGCTGAAGTGTCTATGCAATAGGCAAGGATAGAAGCCTTAAAAATGAGTTGGAATTATCATGTTTAAGCGGTGTTTGGATTGATTTTTGGAAGAAAATCAAGTTAGGTTCCTAAGACATATATTTCGGCCACTATGGTTTCTTGGCGTAGGAATTTGTTTTGTTGTAATTTGATGATTCCAATGAGTTTACAAGGTGTTTTTTTTGTAGGGAAACACCAAGAGAAAGTGTTTAAAATCATTAGAATCAAAAATAAAAATTTTAGAACATAATACCCCCTATTCGGCTAAGTCAAATTGAAAGGGAAAGAGTGTGATTTTTCAAAATCTGATTTGATATTTGGATTCTACATGAAAAATTATGTAGGAATGAGCTAAGAGATTGATGGAATCAAAGGAGGAATAATTATGTTAAAAATAAAAAAAAAGGGGGGAATTAAGAAGATTTAAGGTTAAGTGTTTGTGTTCAAGCTTGAATAATTGTTAATATGGCTTGTAATTACACTTGAATTGATGGGTTTTATGGAGAAGAATCAAGGAGAGCATAAAGCCCTTAAGAAGGCTAAATAGGTTCAAGTGTAAGAGGTAGCATTGAATCTAATTTGATTGTTTTCTTGCTTGCTTAATGTGCATGTGTTGCTTGCTTTGTCTTGCTATGAAATGATTGATTTATACTATGGTATGGAATGTCCTTTGATGTTTGACATGCTTTGGCCAAATGCATATTGATATGAAATATGAATATGTATTAATTTCCTTGATGGAATAATATGCTATTCATGGAATTGGAATTGATTATTATGCATTGTGACATGTCACATTTTGTAAGGCATGATTAACATGATAATTATGGTTCATTGCTATTGAGATTTCTATAAAATCTCATTCCTTTATATTCTAATATTCACTAACTAGGTGTTAGATCCAGCAAGAAGAAAGGAAAGGGATTCACTTGGAGGATGATGAAGTTTATTAGTATTGAAATGATGTTTTGTAACTATATACATTGTTATGCATAATTGTGAACTATATTGGAATATTGTATCAATGATTAGGAATACTCTACCTATGAGCAATTGATTAAGGAATCATGTTTAAGTATGTCTTATTGATTGGAAAGGTTCTATGAAAGGAAAGGAAAAGAGAAACTAAGAATGCCATAAAAAAGGGATAAAAGTTGACTTTTTAAGGGTCAAGTTTGACCAATGTGATTTTCAGTAATTGGATGAGTATTGAGCTGAAATTTGGCATGATTATAGATATCATTTTATCTTTAAAACAACTGGTAATTCACTAAATTTGGAGTTTTGTATAGAAAGTTATGCCCTTCCAAAATTAGGCATAAATCCTAAAAAATTGAAAAATGACCAAATGAACAGTATCACTTTACACGAAATATGAGATTAATTAATGAGTTCTGGATACCAGTGAATATTTTTTCCTTAGAGATGGTACTAAGAGATTTAAGTAAAACTTAGAACCACTTCGTTTTGATTTTTCTAGAATTAGTTATGAATTTTCAAAGTGTGGCCTTTCTAAGGGTTGAATGAATAGTAACCCAAATTTAAGGAAATTTAAAGTTCAAAATTTTCCAACCTAAGGTCATAGGAAATGAGCCCAATGGTTCCAATTGAGATAAAATAGGGTACAAAAGCAAGGTGTGACAATCGTCCTTCTACTTTTTGCCTTAGAGTATAACAGACAATGTCTTGTTTGATGGATCAATGGCATAAAACACTAGTTTTGCTTGGTATGCTAAAATGAAGGGCTTATTTATATAACAAACCCTATGAAGATCGAATAAGGAAAATCTAGATTTTTGATCTATTTCAGCTCCATTATTGTTGACCTACTTACACTTGAAGACAGGAAACTTGAAGTTGGTGTAACTTACCTCACATATCTTTTCCATAATTCCATGATAGGCCATGGATGCCAATTTGGGGATTTTATCATTGGAGGAAGATAAATGCATCAATTTAACTACTACCATTTCCCACTGATCTGTATAGTACTTTTGTCATCTTGAGCATTGTGTAGAAGGAATAATACATATTTATATCATATCCACTTTAAGTCGTAATAGCAAATGGAGGCCTCTAACCTAACCCTTCTATGCATCGGACATATTAGTCTCCCTTTAGATTTTTCCTTGAACCATGCTATAAATATCTTGTTGTATTCATTAGCTATCTGTATATCAATTTTCTTTGGACATTTGTCCTTTAAACTCTTTTTATGATCATTTAAGAATAGTTGAGCTTCTTCTATATTATTCAAAAATGTATAAGTGTGTCTGAATACTTCTTCACGACTAATGCGCTTCATTTTGAGCACTCATGTTCCCTTACTTATCCCATCATCATGTCAAGGCTGTGCCTCCACCCCAGATAGATATTGTAACATTCTAATTTTATTTTAAGATTTAAGTTATATGTGAATGAGATTAATTAATAGTAGTTAAAATTAAATTTTACTAAATAAATTATAAATCATAATTTTAGTGATAAACATGTATAAATTTATAAAAAGCATAAATAAATATAGTTAAAAAAATATATAAATATATATAATATTAATTAAATAAATAAAATAAAAATAATATATATTAAAAAGAAAGCATATGCCACCCACTGCCGTGAGGGTGATGGCGAGTAATCCCCATTGTGGCCCTTACTTTTAAAAAAAATTTAAACAATTAATTAAATCAATAGTGGGTTCACGTGCTCCCCACTATTGATTCAATCAATTGCCTCTTCCTTGTCCATTCTTCATTTCCCCTCTAGTTCGTCTTTTGCTCTGCCAACAGGAGTGAGAGTGAGAGAAAGAAGGGAGGCTTACTTGGTTTCATCTAACATATTTAGGTAAGCTATTTTTATCCTACTTTTTTCTATTTAGCTTCTTCTTTTTATTTTTTTAAGCTTTGACAGAAAAATAAAATTTTATCAGGGCTAGATAGATTTTTTCTCTTTAAGGCTTCTAACTTATTATTATGTTATTAATGGAGCTTATAGGGTCAGAACAAGAGTTTTATAACCGTTTTTTTATTTTATATGGTTGATTTGAGGAGATGTAAGTTAGGGTTTGGTTGAAAAATTGTGATTTATGATAATGGTGATATTAATTTCAAATTTGATCTCTTAATTTAGTTCATTGGAGATTATATTGAAGATTCAACGCTTGTGTTTTGAGGATTTTGTTGGAATGTGAATGTTGATAATTTTTGGAGAAACTTTAACTAGTAGAAGTTGGGTGTTTTGAATAAATTGGGGAAATAATGACCATTCAATGATCCTAATGAATGAAAGGTGATTAATAGAAGAAGAAAATAAGATTGTAATAATGATTTGAGAAGTGGTTAAAGTATGGCTATTTCCTTTTAAATATTAAAGTAAGTACTTTTGGGGGATTTTTGGATTACCGGAAGAAATTATCCTTGTTAAAAATTTTAATAAGTGAAATAGAGTTAAGAAGTTTTAGGAATTGTTATTTGGAAAGATGATTAGAGGAATAGATGAATTATTATCTTTTTTTCTCTAAAGAATTTTATGTAAGCCAATTATGGGGATTTAACTAATAAACTATTTAATGTTATATTAATTAGATTTTCTTCAACATATGTTTATGAACTTATTATTGTAGAGTGAACTTGGCTTGGGCTATTGGATCTTGAATCCTCTCAATTTAGTTCTTTTGTCAAGAACTGGAGGTAACCATTTTCTAATTTACCTTGTATGCTTGTTGATGTGATTATAAGCATATGTTGAAATTATAAATGTTATCATTATATGTTATAATAAAAATATGAAATTTATGTTTTGCTAAATTTATTAGTTAAGTGGGTATGAATTGTTTTATCTTGAGATTATATTATTGATGTTGAATAAAATTGAGTATTGAATATGAGAATAATTTATGGATATTGGATTATGTGAAATTGAACTGTTGAAATACTTATAGAACTGTATCAAGTTGTGCTGAGATATGATTATAGGAGGCTTGGTTGTTTCATACCATGTGGTATAGCCACCACTTGGGGCCTAGTGGTTGGCTTTAACATTCTTAGAGTTCTCGGTATCACCCTTTCTTTGGCCGGGTCAAGGGTCAGCCTAAGGGACATGACATCTTTTCGTATTCCAAGAAAAGAGAACCTATGGTCTGATGTGAGCTCTGTGACTTTTGGCCAAGCTACACCTCATCATTGGAGAGTTTGGTGTGGTCTTGTTAAAGAGACAAATCATATTATGTGTTGATAGCCCATAGGTTCTGTCAGAGGTTACAATGAGGTTAGAGGGATGGTTGATGAAGTTCTATGCATGCAAGTTATATTTCAAATTATTATATATTGTTTCTGTAAAGATGTTTATATTATATGTTATTTGAATTTGTACTTTGCCCCACTTAACCATCTTGTAATTATTCCATGTATAACTGAATTAGAAGTGTGGTTGCTGGGTCAATTTGACTCACCTCATGGTTATCTAATATTTTTCAAGCGAGGCTTTAGGTGTTGGTCTAGAGGGGAAGTTGTCCGAGACTTAACTTTCTCTTTGTGCTCTGTATAGCCCTCTATATAGCCCTTCCCCATAGGTTCTGTCAAAGGTTACAAGGAGGTTATAGGGATGGTTGATGAAGTTCTATGCATGCAAGTTATATTTCAAATTATTATATATTGTTTTCTGTAAAGATGTTTATATTATATGTTATTTGAATTTGTACTTTGCCAGCTTAACCATCTTGTAATTACTCCACGTATACTTGTTGAATTAGAACTATGGTTACTAGGTCAATTTGACTCACCTCGTGGTTATTTAATATCTTTCAAGTGAGGGTTTAGGTGTTGGTCCCAAGGGGAAGTTGTCCAAGGCTTAACTTTCTCTTTCTACTATGTATAGTCTTTGTTTTGTTATACAAGCTTTGATAGATCTATCTTACCAAACTTTAGGGTTTTTTGTTATACTTAACATATTTTGAATTTTTTGCTACATTCTGGACTTGTGCTGTTGGGCGAAGCCCTTTTGGATATATTTGACTTTTATTTTGGTTGTATTTGTTATGGGTAGTGGTAGTGTTGTTTTGGTGGGCTTGAAATGCCCTAACCCATTTATAATTGGTTGTAGTTGTATTTCTGAGATCCCAGAATTTCATGATGGATTTGATATATATGTGAAAATCAAGTGTTGCTTATTTCTTATTATATTAACTATTTTTGCTATTATGGAATAGTGACTATTGCTTTGTTATGGATATGAATTGTTAGTAACCATAGTAGACTTCTATTTAATTAATTTTGTTCTTTCTACCACAAATAACTTTTTAAAGTGATTAGCGAAGTTCATTTATAGGATTTATTCTTTCTACCATAGTTATTACTTTAATGTTTTTTTGTTACCTCTTATCTATTATATTAGCCTTCAAAGAATTAATTATCATTTTGGAAATAAGCAATTGTACACATGTTACGGGGGCCGTTATAGATATCCTTTATAAAAGTTCATAGCCTCCTCAGCTACATATCTTTTAACAATTTATATCTCACGTCGATAATTATTCTTACCATAAACTTTCAAGATTTTTATGCATCCCTTAAATTAATACGTCCACCTTAGATAAATAAGGTTGCAGATCCGTACCTCTCCTACTAAATGAACTATTAAATGCACCATGATATCAAAAAATGATGGAGGAAATTGAATCTCTAGTTAAGACAGAATAACATACTCGTCATTTTCTAATTCATCTAACTTTTCTAAGTCAAAGACTTTACTGCACTTAGCATTGAAGAAAATACACAATTTACTTATGGTGCTCCTTACATCATCTTTTATAATACCTCAAATAGCCAGCGGTAATAATTGTTCCATTAATACATGATAATTATGAGACTTTATTCATACTAACTTCAAATCATCCATCGAGACAAGCCTTTTCACATCAGAAGAATACCTTTATGGCACCTTAATGTCATGCAAACATTGACACAAGCTAGTTTTCTTTGCTTTGGACATTGTGTGTCCTGTTGGTTCCATATAACCCCTCTTACCACCCTCTTTCAGTTGTGGATGTAACTGTGCTCTTATTTCTATTTCAGCTGAGTCTAATTTCACATTGATATCATTCTTAATCTTTCCTATTATGTGCAAAAGAGCACCGATAAGGTTATCACACATGTTTTTCTTTGCATGCATCAATCAAAATTCTGTTTAACATTAAAACTACACCAATATGGAAGATCAAAGAAAATAGATCTCTTCTTCCAAATGTTTTTCTCACCTGCAATACTCCTATTCTTACTAAAGATAACATCAATTCTTTCCACATTATGATAAACTTCCTCTCCAGTTAATGGTTTTGGAGCTATTCCATGATCTAGTGAGCCATTAAAAAACTTTCTTCATATACAATATGAATGGAACCGATCAAGAACTTCCTATGGCTAAAATAAATTGTTACATCCCACTAATTTTAACCCTGGGAGTGTGAATAACAAATTAGACAGAGGGCCAAGAAGTAAAGTAGATTCAAAGCCATAAGAACTTTTGAGTTGAGATCCGACCCCTGACCAGATTGACATTTTTAAAATTATCAGTCCAAGAAGGGCAAAATGAAAAAGTTGGATAAAAATTCCAAACAATTCTCCAAAAATCATAGAAAAATAAATTAGAGAGTTTGGAACCATATTTGAGGCCCTAAAAGGGAAATTAGAATAAAAATAATTTATTACAGAATTTTCTGTGAACATAGGTTTTTCTGGTAAAACATTGAAAATTTGGTCGGAAATAATTATTTTAAATATGTAGAAGTCACAATAATTCTGGAACAAATATTAGAAAATTATTTGATGGTTTATTTGAGATTATAAAATTATTTCTAGGCTCTAAAAGTGAAAGGATTAATTTTAGAATAATTATTGCTGAAATTTTATCGATAAAATCTGATTTCAGAGAAAATTCAGTATAGGTAGTTAGAGGTTGAAATAAATTCTAGAAAAATTCAAGAGACCTTTCTATATTGAACAATGATTTTAGATGGTTAGAAATAAATTTTTGAAGGTCCAAAAATATTATTAGAAATCAGACAGAAAATTTAGCCAATATAACGAAATTGGGTTGAGAAACCTTAGGAATTAAAAGGTAACATTTCTTTCTTCTTTTTTTAGCCCAGGCCAGAAAAGCCCAACAATTTTGTTGTCCATGAAGCCCACATGATTAAGAAATAAAATATTGAAAAATTATCACATGATTTATCCTAAACATATAATTACATGGGACACTTAGCTTACTCAAATTTTTCACAGTATATGGAGGTAGACACATGGGCTTGGAGCAGCAGATTTTTATGGGACACTTGGAGGGCAAAGAGGCCAAAATCTTGGCCTATATGTTACCCCTCCCATGCCCTTCAATTTGGTCATTTTGGCACCTTCAAGGGCGAAGGTTTTGCTACAGGAAAACTAGTCTTGAAGGGCAAAGATTAAGAACACGCTAAAAACATCAAGAAATTATCAAGCAAAGATCAAGGATTAATCAAGGTATGCAAGAGCTTCCTTTTGACTATGATTTTAGCTTGTTTCAAATAGAGTTTGATGACAAAAATCATGAGGTACCATGTGTTACACCTTACTTTCAGACCACATTATATCTCAAATAGAACGAACCATTTAGAACATTTCTTATGGCTTTAAGTTGGAAAATTTTGAATTTTAAAATTTCTTAAATTTGAGTTACTATTTATTGTAATCCTAATAAAGGTCAAATTTTGAAAAATCATAACTAATTCTAGAAAAATCAAAATGAGGTGGTTCCAAATTCTGTTCAAAGCTCTTAATATGATCTTTAAAGAAAAAATACTCACGGGTATCCAAACTTTACCATTCAGTCCTAGACTTCACGCAAAGTGGTACTTTTTAATTTTTCAAAATTTATGCCTCACTTTGGATAGGCATAACTTTTGTTAAAAAAACTCCAAATTTAGTGAAATACCACTTGTTTGAAAACTAAAAATATGATCTATAAACCTGCCAAGTTTTAGCTTAAAACTCAACTAATTGCATAAAATTTTGTTGGTGCCAAAATGAGGTATTTTTAGGGTTATTTTATCCCCTTTTCTTGCATTTTCTTGGTTCTCCTCTTCTAACCTCATATGACCATTCCTTAACCTCATATGACCATTCCTTACTTAAATATTCACATGCATGTCACTTTGATCATTATTACAAATATCCAACATGATTCATGTGACAACCGCTCTTTCAAAACTATTTTAGATTAAATCTAACAATTTATTTGAATGATTAACCATGATAGAAAAGAAGAAACCTTAAAATTTTAAAATCGCTATCATGGTTAAAAGAAATAAACTTATAATAAGAGTAACATCGATCGTTACCTTGGGCCTTGGACTTCCAAAATCCAGAAATATCATTCAACCATTAGCCCAAACCAAACTTATATTTTCAACCATACAAACTGATAAATCAGTTTAATATAAACTATAGAGCTCATTAGTCAAAAGTCAACACTTTCAAAGGAGCGTTACACGTAGAGTCTAAAATGCCTCGGGCCTACTCATGCCCTATCATACCAGATAGTAGTAATTAAAAGTATTATTTTACATCATGATAGTAGATGAGCCATATGTGGCAATATATAACAAGTCAGCACATAGAACAAAAGCAGGGAGGCTATACAAGCTATAACAGCACACTATGCCTCCGGAGCCTTCCCTGATGGGCCACCACCGGAACTATCGCCTGAAAATGTTAAACCACGGGGTGAGACAAACGCCTCAGTAACCAACTTTCCAACTCATCATACATACTAACACGTGCTCGTGAGGTGTCAAGTGGGACAGTTATTAATTCTTGAGAACTATAGATATATCCATAGAAATTAATTTCAATCATCCAAACCCTCACTATGGGGGCCAACACACAAGCCACATAAGTCTATCCCTCACTCTGGGAGATCAATCAATCATATGGGCCTATCCCTCACTCTGGGGGACGAATAAGAAGCCACAAAGGCCTATCCCTCACTATGGGGGACGAAAGAAAAAGCCAACCAATGTGCACCAATGGCGGCCTTACCACGTGGTAGGATAGGACTCAATCCCAAAATTCAAATAACAACCAATCATTCACAATATAATAAAAATGTCTCAATCTTTTCTCAGTATAATCCATAAGATATAAACCATATATCTTTTTCAAACTTCTCAATCACAATTCCAAAAATCCCACAAGACAATTTTCATAGCTCAAAAGATATAACATATCTATTCAAGTTCCAAATATCCAATATTATTCTAAAAATAGCAAAATACTCACAAACAACATATTAGCACATATAACAAGTGGAAAGTGGTTACCTCTCACCAAAGCAATACTTAGGATTACCAGAAGGTCAATCCTATGCTCAACCAATAATTAATCTACACAATTAATATAACCACATATTAATATAAACTAATTAATTGATTAATTAAACTTCTCTATATTATTTAAAGTTTTACTCTAAATTCCCGCAACTCTTATAACCCAAAAATTATTAAGTATTTTAGCAACAACTTAAAAAATTTCTAACAACCCCAAATTATTTATTTACCACCTCCAAATTATTTACCTTAATAAAAAGGATTTTCAACAATTTCCAAATATAAAATTATTATATTATAAACTCTAAAAATCCTCATTTAAGTTTAAACCTCAAAATCAAACTATCAAAAATTCAATAATACTTCAAATATTTATAACTAAATAATCTAATCAAAACTTTAATGGTACAACTACCATATATATATATATATTTTTTCATAAATAATAGACTTTTTAGCTACAATAATTATTTTAAAACCTCCAGTCACCCAATAAATAAAACTAAACCGATTAAAATCTCAATAATATATCAAACAATCCAAATAAATTATTTAACTTGAATTTAATCGGTAAAAATATGGTATATCTCATACATAACAGATTTTCCACTAAATAAATTAATTTTAAATACTAAAACTAGCAAATAGAGAAATCTAAACCGATTAAAATTAACAACTCATTTACTTCTAAATTTCTATAGTCATCTTTTGTCAAAACTCAATAGTTATATCATATATAAGTCTCAAAATTTTCTCCAATCATGATAGTAATAACGTAAATAGGAAGCTTAAAATATACAAGAAATATTTATAAAGAAAGTTTGATAAAAAGAAGTAATTTTATGTACCTAAAATATCTTCAAAGCTTGCCCTCTGCTTCACCGGTATGCTTCTATCTCTCACACACACTTCGGCCCTCTCTTTCTCTCTTTTCTTCTTCTCTTTCTCTCTTTCTTCTTGCGTCTGGCGTGGGGGGGGAATGGATTGTGGGGGGTATTTAACACCCCCACACAATTATTGGGGGAGGGAAATTTCAACCCCAACCCCACGTTTTTCCACCCCCCTCCAATTTTTCCACACCCTCTCCATGTCACACCTTACTTATATAGTACCTTAGCATTCATTTAGACCCATTCCAGACCACTTTGGATGGTCTTAAACTTAAAATTTTCAATTTGGACGTTAATTTTCGGAATATTACTGTTCACTGTCCAGTTTTCAATTACAGGTCCAACTTTGGAAAATCATAACTAATTCTAGAAAAATCGTATGGAGGTATTCCAAAATTCTACGGAAAGCTCTTTCAATGCTCTTTAAGGGAAAAATACTCAATTGGACTTATTCTTGCCCAATTCGTACAGTTTATTGGATTAAGATTACTATTCATTTGGTAAAATCTGGACTTTCCAGATTCTGCGCCTTAACTTCGAAAATTCATATCTCATTGTATACACATCCAAATGATGTGATTTACCACTCATTTTAAATCTTGGGATATGCATTATAAGTGTACCAAATTCCGTAGCTTAACTCATTCATATGATAGGTCGAACTGAAGCTTGAAATTAACTGCTTCAGGACCTACGTTTTATCCCTTAATATCTCCTTACTTTAATTCTTTTTATTTCTTTGACATACATAGCATGGGCTTAATCTTTCTCATTCATACTCATATACTTTCATTCATGCCATAAACATCCTAAGCATATACATTGAAGTAATAGCATTCATAACATAATTTACAGCATAGGAGAATTATACATTGAATATTCATATCAATCATTTGCATTAATAATTCTCCACTTCTTCTCCTTGCTTCTCATGCCATTAGTGCCCATCATTGATTGACCTAAATGGTTGGTTAGGGAGGGGGTGAGATTCGAGGGAATCTCAGTAGCAAACAATACCATATTAATCATGCTAAATGGATGCTCATGCACTACACGCAACTTGTTTATTCTCTTGTTAATTAGTGACATACTAGCATGCTCAAAGCTAACTTCTTGATGCATGGCCATGGAGACATAATCTACTCATCATGAATAGCAATTACAGCAGCTAAAACATGTCACAATAACATTCAATAACATGTACATGGCAACACACAAGCATACAACATCAAGCAATGACAATAGGTAAGTTCACTACCTTGCACCTCAAGCTTTCCTCTTACTTTTCCTTTGACTCCCTTGACTTTCCAACCATGTGGGCATTCGGTCAACATCACTAAACATCCTTTTGGATGTTCCAAAGGTCCTAAACATAACCATAATGATGACACAATCCATTAGGACCATTAGATTACATAAAGTTCAAGACTAGCTTTCTTGAACCTCAACCCTTTCTCTTAGTCTTAGGGTTTTCTTTCTAGCTTTTCTAACATAAATATCATCATTTCCCATTCTTATGATCCATTTCTTATCAATTAGGATCACTTTAGATGGCCTTAGATTCAAGAAGATCAAATCTGGAAATTTTGGTTCGCGGGTACTGTTCACACAGAATCTCCAGAATTTTTGATCAACTTTCAAAATTCATAATTAAATCTAGAAAAATCCAAATTGAGTGCTTCCAAGTCTCACTGAAAGATAATTAAGTTAAATTTAAAGGAAAAATAGTTTCAGGAACCAATTCTACGCCGAACAGTACCATAATTGTACGGAATTCGACACCCTTCCAAAAGCTTAACACTGTTTCCAGATTTCAAACCCTAACTTTGAAAAATCACCATAAATCGTACACATATCCAAATGGAGTGTTCTACCCAATAAAGCTCACAGAGTGTACTTTAAGCATACAAAATTTCAGAATCAGATACGCACAGTAACTAATTCGAAATATGTATCAAATCAGATGCTACAGCCACCACATACCTTGATCTTGAAGCTTGAACTTTGTTCCTTCTTCTTGGCCTTCACCCCTACGTTTTTCTCTCTAAATTTTGACAGAGTTTTCCCTCTTAAACTCATGTTGGCTGAAAATATGAAGGGGAAGAGGCTCTATTTATAGCCAAAAAAGTTGGCTTGAATGGACCAAAATGCCCTTGGTGGCTAATAGAAAGGGTAAGGGCAAATTTGGAAGTTCAAGTGGACTTTTGCATCATCATTGCATCATCTTATTACATCATGCTTACCTCAACCTTCTAGAAGATGCCAAGTGTCATGAAAGTGGTGGAGGAGATGGGAGATTAGATCCTAACCGTTGGATCAAACTTGTTTCATAAGCTTCCTCCGAATTTACTTGACCCACGTTTCTCCGGCTTTCTTTATGGCTTTTCGGAGCTCAGAAAATTATTCTGTCTGCTTTATAAATTCCCTTTAATTTTAGAGAATATCTATGAATTTTCTTAGGCCATAACACTTCCTTTAAACCTTGCATAAAAATTCATTTACCAAAATGCCCTTTTATCGGCAAAACCGGCTCTTTAATTTCTTAAAGCCACTCTACTGGCCTTTTGGTTGCGGGACTAATTTTATAAATTAGTACAACCTTTCAACCATTTAACCTCATTTTTGTATACATTTTTGAAGTCTCTTGCTATTTTAAATAATTACCTCACATGGTATACTTTTTACCGGTAATAACCTCATAAATTCCGTTGAAGCTGCCTCAGGGGTATTTTCATCTTTTCTCTTCATAGAAGAGCCTTAGAATATTATTTCCAATTTTCTAGGATTTTCTTGGAATTTTCTGTACCCTCTTCCACTTTTACCTCTGTTGGTCATAACTTTCAGAATTTACAGTTTAGTCCCTGGTTGGACTTAACTTCATATAATCCTCTCTTTGAGGCTTCTAACTCAACCTTTGGCCTATATCTAGTCTCTTTTCTCTCTCTGGGCCTTCGAGACTTTACTGGAGCATCTAACTTTATTACACTTTAGCCCCTTAAAACTTTTACTTTGCAGTTTAGTCCCTGAAACTACTTTGACTTCCTTTCTCATCTTTGGGACTTCTGCTAAAAAGGGGTCTGATAGCCTATCTAATTCAGGCTATTTTTGGAACTTTAGGCCTAAAAGTCTGGATGTTACAATTCTCCCCCTCTAAAAAAATTTCGTCCTCGAAATTTCGGGTCAAACCTCTATTCTTACCCTTAATGAGAGGTTACCTGAGGGGAGTATCCCTACTTATACTTAACTCTGACCTTTGCAACTTTTCATTATACCTCATTTCCGAGTTTCCACCTTGGGCTTCATACTTACATAACTCGTCGTTCTAAACTTTTATGTCATTCAGATGAGCATGGCCCTTGCTTTTAAGCATTTTCTCACCACTACTCACATTCTTCTAATACTTTAGGCTCATTCTTTCACAATAATACCATGATAGTGTGCCTGTCTTCATGGTATTTTATAATACCATGGCATTTCGGGTTCTCTTAATACAGCCTTTATCCATTCTTTGCTGTATACCCTGCTATTCCTCTTTACTTTAAGGGCATATCTCCTTTCTTTCCTTCATTGACTAGAATAGAATTGAGCCTAGTCTAAACGACAATAGACATGTCTGGACAAGTCAAGGGTACTCTCTCTATATTAGTCCACCGCTGAAGGAGATTTCAGTATCTTAAACTCATCTCTGGTCATTGTCTTCCCAAAGAGGTACTGTACTCTTACCCTTATGGCTCAGCTACTTTCTCTTAGGCTTGGTCTACTATGACCTCGAGAGCTACTGCGCTCTACCGTAAGCCTCTTTAGGATCCACTATGACCCTGAATACTATCATCCATCTGAGCCATCTTAGGATCTCTAGGAGACTCTGGACCATAGAGTTGAGTAATAAAATAAGTCACCTCCACTCAGCTAGTAACTTGACTGATTATTCCCCAAGACTGATCACAGATATCAGTATTGTCTTCTTAGGCATTGCTCAATCCTTTCTGTCAACTCCTGAAATTCTTAGCCTTTCCCTATTTCTTTAGCCCTTCGTTTTAGCTTCCTTAAGTCACTTTCCTTTCTTTGTGCCTTTCGAAGGCACTGGCTCATCTCTAGAGCCCATTAACTTGCTATTATATCAATGCCAACCTGCCTTGTCTTAGGACTCTATAGTCCTTGCTGTCTCTTAATAGTTTGGACAGCATCAGGAGAGGACTTATATCATCACATTCTCATTATCCTTTAGTATTCCGTAGTACCCTACTAAGCTCGAGGAGCATCTGTTTGCATATCACACTTCTGTTGTCTTAACCAGTTTCACTCTCTCTCTGGGGTAAGGTCCTCCTGCGCCTTATCTCGGCTACTTCTGCTTTTCCTGTGGGAGGACAGATTGCTTTAACTGGAGCATCGTCAACTCAACCACTTGCTTTCTATTTCATTCCTTCAGAGGATAGCTTACTCTTACTAGAGCAGCGTCACTCTGATCCAGAGAACCACTTCCCAATCTTAGAGAGGTACTTCATGGTCAAGACTTTCCTCATGCAATCTCGGCCAGGGTACATTCCTCAAATACCATATCCCTATCAAAGGGAGCCTCTCTACTAGATTACTCAATCTTATAAGCAGTGGCATCTATCTATAGGAATCTCATTTCTTAGATTCCTTAATGGCCTAATTGCCATGGTTGCACACTCTTGGATACCTTAGAGACATAAAAGAATATCGTTTTAGTCCTTAACATTATCATATATCTAAGCATCATCGAGCTCTAGGTATCACAAGGAACTTACTTATCTCTCTTTGTCTATTAGTTCCCAACGCAACCATCCACTATCATGTTCTTATTCATTTCCTTTCATCTCCATCCTCAAGAGGGATCTTGCCTCACTTTACTCTTTCTAACTTTCTTTACCTCTTGACCAATTATTCTTATTGTCAGGTATTGATCACCATACCCTCATCCATCACAGCGAACATTTAATCACCTTGCTGTGTGGTATCTAGGTTAGGTACCTAGGTCATCATTGACCTTTCATTTATTATCATCTAATCTCTGTCCCTCTTGGTTCACTATCCCTTAGGAATTTGCACCTCTATTCAGGGATTTGAACAAACCTCAAACATCTCATTCTGTTACCATGCCTCTATCGAGGTCATATCGATTACTTAAGGTACAGGTTGATATTCAGTTCCCTTACTAGGGCATTGACTTATACCTCTGACTGGCTTATTGTATCCTTAACCATTTGTTTCTATGGTCAAATGCTAATCATAAAGTGACCATATTACACAGCAGGCATTAATCATTAAAACATCTCTGCTGTGTGACCTTCCAGTCAGGCACCTTTAACTAATTACCCGAGGCTTAGGTTGTCACCCTGCTTCCTATTAGGGTCTAGACTCCTATTCTTTATTGGCTTACCATACTCTTAGCCATTACCCTCAAGAGGCGTCTTACAACTTTGACTCATTCCCTGGTCAAGCTCTCTTAGCCCAACCATTCCTGTCCTGAGGGGGAGTCTCATAGCAGTGACTACCTATCTCTCAAGTTACTCTTTGTCATTCCTTACTTCTCTTCTATATCTATTTCCCTTAAAGAAAACACCTCAATATCGTAACCTCAATTGGACCAATCCTAGTCACCGGTTACTTTTCTAATTAGGTTTTCTCTCACACCGGGCTTTGCTTGAACCAATACTCTGCTTACACGTTAGTCAGGACCTCTACAAGAACTTCCCAACAATTACTTATCATTGGGTTACTTTCGCCTAAGCACGCTTACCTGAATAGTGCTGATAGGTGCGAACCCTAGTACCTTGCTGTCTTAGGCCCTTCTTATTCTATCTTTAGTCATATCTGTTCAGCTTACATTCTTGTCTCTCTCCTTATCTTAAGGATTTACCTGTCAATACTCAGTCTGTCTCTGTGTCACAAGGGTTCTTCCTGTATCTAGAGCTAGCCTGAATGTCTCTTTTTCTAGGTCTTATGGCTCCAACTCCTCTAACTTTGGCTTTCCTCTATTAATCGGAAGGAAATTGAATCCAGCTTAATTAATGATAAGGTTATCTGGAAGGAAATCATGGGTACTCTCTCAGTACTGGTTTACAACTGAAGGAGGTTTCCACATCCTCAACTTGTCCCTGGTCTTCATCTTCCCAAATAGGTACCAATCTCTGGGAGACTTAGACCATAGGACTAAGTGAAGTCATCTCCACTCAGTTGGTCACCATACTAATAATTCCCCAAAAACTGTTCCAAGAACCAATACCATTTCTTAAACCTCCTGTCAATTCCCCAGGCCACCTATTTGTCTCTTTAGGTGCCTAAGCCAATCTGTCTTAGGAGTTCTCTTACTCCTCCAGCTGCTCTTACCGTCTCTTACTACTTTAGAACGGTACAAAGAGAGGACTTATGCAACTTCTCTTTTCTCTACTTTACTTTTTCAGTACGAGCATACTCTAACATGCATAATGTCTGACATTTTAATGCAAGGAGTGTAAGCTCTTACTGGTTGCTATGTCCGTAGCATGCCAACTGGACATCTTATCCCTACAAGAGGGAGCCTCTTTCTCTGTTCGCAGTTGCTTCTGGAAGTTATAGGGAGAGGACTTTTGAGGTTCTTTTTCTTTCTATTTGCCCTTCTCTACTAAGGTTAAGGACATTGAACCCTAGCTTTATTCTTGGCTTGTCATACTTCCATTAGGTAAGGTCAACTCCACTTGCCTTGCCTCGGCTGCTTCCCTTTCCTGCTCGAATAGGGCATTTTGCTCCATCTTGAGTAACATCAATTCTAACTGGAGGACCAATTCCTATTTTCTCTAGGAAGATTCCTGGCCAAGAACTTATCCCTTGGAAAGGGTGCCTCTCAACCTAACCCCACGTGACTGAGTATCTCTTAACATCATCGGGAACATGCCAATCTCATAATGCTAGTTCCCCGCATGGCTATCTGTCTCATTCTTATCTCTTTCTCTTCTTTTTAATCCCTAAGAATTCCACTAGGGTTTTCTAGCTTGACTTCGCTACCTCCAAGTTCCTATTTATCTATTTAGGGACTTGAGATAGGTACTCTATCATAGTGCCCCATCTCTAACGAGGCTTTAAGAGCTTGCTTAGCTTAAGTGGCCACTACACCCTCTTAACGGTGTACAGACTCAACCCCTAACTATCTTGTTCAACTCATCATTACTCTTCCTCTTGAGGGGGAATCTGATAGCTTTTAAATAGTGGCTACAACCCTCTCTCTGAGCTCTATCAGTCTTACTCTCAGGGACCTCATAGTCCATCAAGTCGTGCCAAGATACCACCTCAGCATCTGAGAGTCACTATCTCTATTCGTCATGACCAGAATTCTTATTCGCCACCATTTTCTTTGGTTCATCATGACAAAACATACCTTCTCTTACTTCTGCTAGTTTTACTTAGCTTTGTTTATCGTAACCTTAACTGCTGCCTGAAGGACTTCCATGTCCTAGCCTCACTGTAATCCCCAACTAAGTCAACTACTTCCTTTCAAGCAATAAAGGAAGGGTCTGGCTCACAACTCTAGGCCATTAGCACTTTTGCTTTCCCTTATCCTCAGGGATTATCAGTGGCAGAAATTAATCTTTAGCTCTTCTGACCTTTTTATATCTATTTAGGAATCAAAGATAACTACTTTGATCGTGCTGCCTTAACCTTGTATCAAGGCTACAGTAATTGTATCTAACTTAGGTTGCCACTTGACCCTTTTCGTCTAGGGTTTAGACTCATACCTCTATTTGACTTATAAGTCATTATCCCTTTTTCTTTAGAGGGAAGTCTCTTTATCTTTACACAGTGGCTACCTTCCTCTGCGTATAACTCCTTATCATTATTTTATCTGTACCTTTCTAACAGAGGACCCCAACTTCATTTAAAGATCCTTATTACTTATTTTCCCTAGAGCATTCACCTCCAATCCATAACCTTAGTTGGACCTTAGCTAGTATTCCACTACTAGCTCTAACCTGAACTGGGCTTTTCTAAATTCTTGCAGATAGTTCTCTTCTTCCTATGCCAGAACCTCTGCTCTGATACCAAAAATGTCACACCTTACTTATATAGTACCTTAGCATTCATTTAGACCCATTCCAGACCACTTTGGATGGTCTTAAACTTAAAATTTTCAATTTGGACGTTAATTTTCGGAATATTACTGTTCACTGTCCAGTTTTCAGATTACAGGTCCAACTTTGGAAAATCATAACTAATTCTAGAAAAATCGTATGGAGGTGTTCCAAAATTCTACGGAAAGCTCTTTCAATGCTCTTTAAGGGAAAAATACTCAATTGGACTTATTCTTGCCCAATTCGTACAGTTTATTGGATTAAGATTACTATTCATTTGGTAAAATCTGGACTTTCCAGATTCTGCGCCTTAATTTCGAAAATTCATATCTCATTGTATACACATCCAAATGATGTGATTTACCACTCATTTTAAAGCTTGGGATATGCATTATAAGTGTACCAAATTCCGTAGCTTAACTCATTCATATGATAGGTCGAACTGAAGCTTGAAATTAACTGCTTCAGGACCTACGTTTTATCCCTTAATATCTCCTTACTTTAATTCTTTTTATTTCTTTGACATACATAGCATGGGCTTAATCTTTCTCATTCATACTCATATACTTTCATTCATGCCATAAACATCCTAAGCATATACATTGAAGTAATGGCATTCATAACATAATTTACAGCATAAGAGAATTATACATTGAATATTCATATCAATCATTTGCATTAATAATTCTCCACTTCTTCTCCTTGCTTCTCATGCCATTAGTGCCCATCATTGATTGACCTAAATGGTTGGTTAGGGAGGGGGTGAGATTCGAGGGAATCTCAGTAGCAAACAATACCATATTAATCATGCTAAATGGATGCTCATGCACTACACGCAACTTGTTTATTCTCTTGTTAATTAGTGACATACTAGCATGCTCAAAGCTAACTTCTTGATGCATGGCCATGGAGACATAATCTACTCATCATGAATAGCAATTACAGCAGCTAAAACATGTCACAATAACATTCAATAACATGTACACGGCAACACACAAGCATACAACATCAAGCAATGACAATAGGTAAGTTCACTACCTTGCACCTCAAGCTTTCCTCTTACTTTTCCTTTGACTCCCTTGACTTTCCAACCATGTGGGCATTCGGTCAACATCACTAAACATCCTTTTGGATGTTCCAAAGGTCCTAAACATAACCATAATGATGACACAATCCATTAGGACCATTAGATTACATAAAGTTCAAGACTAGCTTTCTTGAACCTCAACCCTTTCTCTTAGTCTTAGGGTTTTCTTTCTAGCTTTTCTAACATAAATATCATCATTTCCCATTCTTATGATCCATTTCTTATCAATTAGGATCACTTTAGATGGCCTTAGATTCAAGAAGATCAAATCTGGAAATTTTGGTTCGCGGGTACTGTTCACACAGAATCTCCAGAATTTTTGATCAACTTTCAAAATTCATAATTAAATCTAGAAAAATCCAAATTGAGTGCTTCCAAGTCTCACTGAAAGATAATTAAGTTAAATTTAAAGGAAAAATAGTTTCAGGAACCAATTCTACGCCGAACAGTACCATAATTGTACGGAATTCGACACCCTTCCAAAAGCTTAACACTGTTTCCAGATTTCAAACCCTAACTTTGAAAAATCACCATAAATCGTACACATATCCAAATGGAGTGTTTTACCCATGGATTTAAAGCTCACAGAGTGTACTTTAAGCATACAAAATTTCAGAATCAGATACGCACAGTAACTAATTCGAAATATGTATCAAATTAGATGCTACAGCCACCACATACCTTGATCTTGAAGCTTGAACTTTGTTCCTTCTTCTTGGCCTTCACCCCTACGTTTTTCTCTCTAAATTTTGACAGAGTTTCCCTCTTAAACTCATGTTGGCTGAAAATATGAAGGGGAAGAGGCTCTATTTATAGCCAAAAAAGTTGGCTTGAATGGACCAAAATGCCCTTGGTGGCTAATAGAAAGGGTAAGGGCAAATTTGGAAGTTCAAGTGGACTTTTGCATCATCATTGCATCATCTTATTACATCATGCTTACCTCAACCTTCTAGAAGATGCCAAGTGTCATGAAAGTGGTGGAGGAGATGGGAGATTAGATCCTAACCGTTGGATCAAACTTGTTTCATAAGCTTCCTCCGAATTTACTTGACCCACGTTTCTCCGGCTTTCTTTATGGCTTTTCGGAGCTCAGAAAATTATTCTGTCTGCTTTATAAATTCCCTTTAATTTTAGAGAATATCTATGAATTTTCTTAGGCCATAACACTTCCTTTAAACCTTGCATAAAAATTCATTTACCAAAATGCCCTTTTATCGGCAAAACCGGCTCTTTAATTTCTTAAAGCCACTCTACTGGCCTTTTGGTTGCGGGACTAATTTTATAAATTAGTACAACCTTTCAACCATTTAACCTTATTTTTGTATACATTTTTGAAGTCTCTTGCTATTTTAAATAATTACCTCACATGGTATACTTTTTACCGGTAATAACCTCATAAATTCCGTTGAAGCTGCCTCAGGGGTATTTTCATCTTTTCTCTTCATAGAAGAGCCTTAGAATATTATTTCCAATTTTCTAGGATTTTCTTGGAATTTTCTGTACCCTCTTCCACTTTTACCTCTGTTGGTCATAACTTTCAGAATTTACAGTTTAGTCCCTGGTTGGACTTATCTTCATATAATCCTCTCTTTGAGGCTTCTAACTCAACCTTTGGCCTATATCTAGTCTCTTTTCTCTTTCTGGGCCTTCGAGACTTTACTGGAGCATCTAACTTTATTATACTTTAGCCCCTTAAAACTTTTACTTTGCAGTTTAGTCCCTGAAACTACTTTGACTTCCTTTCTCATCTTTGAGACTTCTGCTAAAAAGGGGTCTGATAGCCTATCTAATTCAGGCTATTTTTGGAACTTCTAGGCCTAAAAGTCTAGATGTTACACTCCAACTTTCCACCGAAATATCGGTGGAAGGTTGGACTTTGTTGTTTTTTTTTTTCAAAATATTATAGTAAAATATTATTATATTATTTTTCAATTTTTTTTTGGAATTTTTTTTAAAGGATATTACAATTCTCCCCACCTAATAAGAATTTTGTCCCCAAAATTCAAACAACCACATACAAGAAATAAAAACAAAAGTAACTCAAAGTGCTTACTAAGAAAACAGGTAAGGGTACTCATAACGCATCCGTTCCTCTGTCTCCTAAGTAGCATCACCGGGACTCATGCCTTTCCAAAAGACTTTAACAAGACGGATAGTTTTGTTCCTTAATTGTTTATCCTTAACGTCCAAAATCCGCTCTGGTTCTGCTGGATAAGTCAAATTATCTCGCAATTCCACCTCTTCAGGCTCAATAACATGAGACGGATCAGGTTGATACTTTTTCAACTGTGACACGTGGAACACGTCATGTAAACTGGAAAGATGTGGCGGCAGCGCAATTCGATATGCAACAGGTCCAATCCGCTCCAAAATCTCATAAGGACCCATAAATCGGGGTGTAAGCTTCTTGGCTTTGATGGATCTACCAATACCAGTGACGGGTGAAACCTTCAGAAACACATGATCACCCACTTCAAATTCTAAAGGTCTCCTTCGACGATCCGCATAACTCTTCTGTCGACTTTGGGCCATCAACAACTTTTGCTTGATCAGCTCAATCTTTCTAGTTGTGATGTCCACTAAATCTGGGCCAATAATTGTTCTTTCACTTAATTCAGTCCAACAAAGTGGAGATCTACATTTCCTCCCGTATAAAGCCTCATATGGTGCCATCTGAATGCTAGCGTGATAGCTGTTGTTATAGGCAAACTCAGCTAATGACAAGTGAGTGTCCCAACTACCCTTTAGCTCTATAGCGCAAGCCCTCAACATGTCCTCGAGAGTCTGAATCGTCCTCTCAGTCTGTCCATCAGTCTGAGGATGATAAGCAGTACTAAACTTGAGCTTAGTGCCCATAGCTTCATGTAATGACTGCCAGAAGTTCGATGTAAACCTTGGGTCCCTATCTGAAATGATAGACTCCGGCACTCCATGAAGTCGAACAATCTCATCTATATACAGCTTTGTCAATCGTTCTAAAGAGTAAGTACTCTTGATAGGCAGGAAGTGCGCTGACTTAGTCAATCTATCTACAATTACCCATATCGCATCATAGCCAGCCGAGGTTCTTGGCATACCAGTAATGAAATCCATAGAAATACTATCCCATTTCCATTGGGGAATATCAAGATTCTTTAATAGTCCTGGAGGTCTCTGATGTTCTATCTTGACCTTTTGACATGTCAGACATTTCATTACAAAGTTCGTGACATCCCTCTTCATTTTTGGCCACCAATAGTTCCTTTTCAGGTCTTGGTACATCTTGGTTATCCCTGGGTGTATTGTGTAATTACTTCGATGCGCCTCCTCAAGAATAGTCTTTTTGATTTCCTCATTATTAGGGACACAAATCCTCTTCTTGTACCTTAGGATTCCTTCTTCACCAATTTCATAATCAGGCACACTATGGGTCTCCACTTCCTCTCGGATGCTCAATAACCGTTCATCCTCCATCTGTGCAGCCTTCAAGTCTCGAAAGAACTCATAATCACCCAAAATTGATTGTAGAGTGGCTGGAGCCTCATGCACCACTTGGAGATCTCTCAATCTCTCTAAGCAGTAGTGTTCTTCCAAACTCATGTGAAACACATGCACCGTTTTCCTACTCAAAGCGTCTGCAACCACATTGGCTTTACCCGGATGATACTTAAGCTCAAAGTCATAATCCTTGATGAATTCCATCCACCGGCGTTGTCTATTATTCAATTCCTTCTGATCTATTAAATACTTCAGGCTCTTGTGATCGATGAAGACTTCAAACTGTGATCCATATAAGTAGTGCCTCCAGATCTTTAATGCAAAAACCACCGCCGCTAATTCCAAGTCATGTGTAGGATAATTTTCCTCATGTGGCCTTAATTGCCTAGATGCATAGGCAACCACCTTTCCTTCCTGCATCAGGACACACCCTAAACCCTTAAGTGAAGCATCCGTGTAAAGGGTGTACGGTTTACTAGGATCTGGAATAGTCAACACTGGAGCCGTGGTCAACTTAGCCTTCAGTTCTTGGAAAGCCGCCTCACACTTTTCGTTCCAGATAAACGATTGGTCTTTCTTGGTCAACTTAGTCAGAGGCATGGCGATCTGAGAAAATCCCTTGATGAATCTTCGATAATACCCAGCTAAGCCCACGAAACTTCTTACCTCCGTCACAGATTTTGGTGTTTGCCATTTCAATACGGCATCGACCTTGCTAGGATCAACAACTACTCCCTCGTCAGATACTACATGGCCTAAGAATTTCACTTCTCTAAGCCAGAACTCGCACTTGCTTAACTTAGCATATAACTGATGATCCCTCAATATTCGCAATGCAATGTAAAGATGCTCTCGGTGTTCTTCCTCATTCTTGGAGTATATTAGGATATCATCTATAAACACCACAATAAACTTATCCAAGTACGGCCTAAAGATCCGGTTCATATAGTCCATAAACACCGCTGGAGCATTTGTCAAACCAAAAGGCATTACTAGAAACTCGTAATGTCCGTACCTGGTACGAAAGGCCGTCTTCAGAATGTCCTCTGCTCTAACTCTTAATTGATGATATCCAGACCTTAAGTCAATCTTAGAAAACACTGCTGACCCCATTAATTGATCTAGCAAATCATCAATCCTAGGCAAAGGATATTTGTTCTTGATAGTCACTTTGTTCAACTGCCTGTAATCTATACACAATCTCAGGCTCCCATCCTTCTTTCTCACAAACAGTACTGGTGATCCCCACGGAGAGACACTTGGTCTAATAAATCCTTTTTCAAGTAACTCTTTGATTTGCTTTTTCAGCTCTGTCAATTCTGAAGGTGACATTCTGTACGGTGCTTTAGAAATTGGAGCTGTCCCTGGTACTAGCTCAATGGAGAATTCAACTTCCCTTTCAGGAGGTAAACCGGATATTTCCTCAGGAAATACCTCAGGAAACTCCTTTACTACCTCGATTTGCTCTATACCAACTTCTTTATCCGTACTAATAGAAAAGAAAACAGCATACGCTTGACAACCCTTCTGAATACACTTAGTTGCTTGAGTAGCAGACAACCACAAACGACCATTAATAGCCTCAACTATCGTAGTGCACAAAGGAAGAGTTACTATCTTCCTTTTACAATCCAAAATGGCATTATTTGCTGATAGCCAATCCATACCAATAATCACGTCAATACCCTTGAGGGGTAGACAAATCAAATCAATCACAGACTCACGATTCTCAAATTTAAGCACAAGACTTAAACACGCCTGTGTGGTTAACACAGTGGCTCCCGCTGGAATTGACACTTTCAACATGTAAGACAAATCATGCATGGGAAATTTAAACTTTTGAGCACATTCCGCAGCAATAAAAGAATGAGTGGCACCAGAATCAAACAACACAAGTATATCATGTCCTTGAAGAGAGACAGTACCTCTAATCAAATTAGGAGACATACCAGCTTCCTCTCTAGTCAGAGCAAAAACTCTCCCGGGCACCGTGGATCTGAAACTAGGAGTTTGCTGCAGCATCTCTGGACAATTGCGAGCTATATGTCCGAACTTATGGCATCGGTAGCATTCCCAACACTGTCCTGGGTGATTTCTCCCACATCTCATGCAAGGACCACTAACACTTGGTGTAGATCTGGTAGGCTCATGGGGGACACTCCGATCTCCCCCTATACGGCTCCCCTGAGCCTGTCTCCTTTGCATAAAGCCTCCACGGGCTGAATTCTTCTGATTCTGGTTCTTTCCTTTGCTTGAGTTACCCGAGATCCCATAACTATAGTTATTCTTTTTATTGATTCCTCCCGTTGGTCTCATAAAACCAGAGAATCTGCCCTGGTTATCCCGACGTCGGCTCTCCTCCACTTCTCGGGTTCTGCGGGCTGTCATCCTGAGTTTCGTGCAGGCATCCTCGAAACTCTTAAACTCATATAAAGCCATTTGCTGTTTCAACTCTGGCCTTGCCCGTTCTATCAATTGTCGGGCCATCCACTCTGGATCATCATTCTGCTGCAGGTAGGTAACATGCTTGGAGAGGTCAATATACTTGGCAATAAACTCATCCTCATGCATGTTCTCTTGTCGAAGAGCATAAAAAGCTGTTTCTTTTTCTTGTCTCATGGCTGGGGGAAAGTAGTGATCAAAGAACATCTGTTTGAATTCATTCCAAGTAATCCCTGAGTCATCTATGCCGCTTACGCTCCTCCACCACCTCTTAGCTCGGTCCCTCAGTAAAACTACCGCTGCTTGTACCTTTTGGTAGGTATTACAGCCACAAGCTTTAAATATTGTCTCCATGTCATCTATCCAAGCCTCAGCTTTGTCAGGATCCATACCCCCATCAAACGTCTTTGGGTGATGCCGCTCTATGTCCTTCCATACACTTTTAAGATTCACCGCTTCTTCTTTTCCTGGTCGCCTTTGTGAACTACTATCTCCTCTGGTTCCTTCAATAGAACCCCTGTGGGTGACAGAATTTCCCACCGACGGTCCAGGAAGCCCACTCCCTTCAAACTCTTCCACAGCTTTCTTGACTCTTAAATCTTCCTCCATCTTTCTTACTCTTTCATCTACCACCGTAACTACTACCTCCCTCAGCTGTTGCAGTAAAGTCTCCTGGTTAAACTGCAGAGGATTCGGTGGTTGATTAGGTGGGTTTGCGGATTCATCCCCACCCTGATCAGTTTGTCGGGATCGTGTCCGTACCATCCTCCCCACCTAAGGATGGAACCCACCAAAAGAAACACAAAGTAAGGACAAACACAGACACAAAGTAACAGGGAAGGTTATGTGAGATTATTATATATTGCCACTAAATGCAATGTAATGCAACTCAGTTCGCAGAATCTTTGGCTCTGATACCAAATTGTGACAACCGCTCTTTCAAAACTATTTTAGATTAAATCTAACAATTTATTTGAATGATTAACCATGATAGAAAAGAAGAAACCTTAAAATTTTAAAATCGCTATCATGGTTAAAAGAAATAAACTTATAATAAGAGTAACATCGATCGTTACCTTGGGCCTTGGACTTCCAAAGTCCAGAAATATCATTCAACCATTAGCCCAAACCAAACTTATATTTTCAACCATACGAACTGATAAATCAGTTTAATATAAACTATAGAGCTCATTAGTCAAAAGTCAACACTTTCAAAGGAGCGTTACACGTAGAGTCTAAAATGCCTCGGGCCTACTCACGCCCTATCATACCAGATAGTAGTAATTAAAAGTATTATTTTACATCATGATAGTAGATGAGCCATATGTGGCAATATATAACAAGTCAGCACATAGAACAAAAGCAGGGAGGCTATACAAGCTATAACAGCACACTATGCCTCCGGAGCCTTCCCTGATGGGCCACCACCGGAACTATCGCCTGAAAATGTTAAACCACGGGGTGAGACAAACGCCTCAGTAACTAACTTTCCAACTCATCATACATACTAACACGTGCTCGTGAGGTGTCAAGTGGGACAGTTATTAATTCTCGAGAACTATAGATATATCCATAGAAATTAATTTCAATCATCCAAACCCTCACTATGGGGGCCAACACACAAGCCACATAAGTCTATCCCTCACTCTGGGGGATCAATCAATCATATGGGCCTATCCCTCACTCTGGGGGACGAATAAGAAGCCACAAAGGCCTATCCCTCACTATGGGGGACGAAAGAAAAAGCCAACCAATGTGCACCAATGGCGGCCTTACCACGTGGTAGGATAGGACTCAATCCCAAAATTCAAATAACAACCAATCATTCACAATATAATAAAAATGTCTCAATCTTTTCTCAGTATAATCCATAAGATATAAACCATATATCTTTTCAAACTTCTCAATCACAATTCCAAAAATCCCACAAGACAATTTTCATAGCTCAAAAGATATAACATATCTATTCAAGTTCCAAATATCCAATATTATTCTAAAAATAGCAAAATACTCACAAACAACATATTAGCACATATAACAAGTGGAAAGTGGTTACCTCTCGCCAAAGCAATACTTAGGATTACCAGAAGGTCAATCCTATGCTCAACCAATAATTAATCTACACAATTAATATAACCACATATTAATATAAACTAATTAATTGATTAATTAAACTTCTCTATATTATTTAAAGTTTTACTCTAAATTCCCGCAACTCTTATAACCAAAAATTATTAAGTATTTTAGCAACAACTTAAAATTTCTAACAACCCCAAATTATTTATTTACCACCTCCAAATTATTTACCTTAATAAAAAGGATTTTCAACAATTTCCAAATATAAAATTATTATATTATAAACTCTAAAAATCCTCATTTAAGTTTAAACCTCAAAATCAAACTATCAAAAATTCAATAATACTTCAAATATTTATAACTAAATAATCTAATCAAAACTTTAATGGTACAACTACCATATATATATATATTCATAAATAATAGACTTTTTAGCTACAATAATTATTTTAAAACCTCCATTCACTCAATAAATAAAACTAAACCGATTAAAATCTCAATAATATATCAAACAATCCAAATAAATTATTTAACTTGAATTTAATCGGTAAAAATATGGTATATCTTATACATAACAGATTTTCCACTAAATAAATTAATTTTAAATACTAAAACTAGCAAATAGAGAAATCTAAACTGATTAAAATTAACAACTCATTTACTTCTAAATTTCTATAGTCATCTTTTGTCAAAACTCAATAGTTATATCATATATAAGTCTCAAAATTTTCTCCAATCATGATAGTAATAACGTAAATAGGAAGCTTAAAATATACAGGAAATATTTATAAAAAAAGTTTGATAAAAAGAAGTAATTTTATGTACCTAAAATATCTTCAAAGCTTGCCCTCTGCTTCACCGGTATGCTTCTATCTCTCACACACACTTCGGCCCTCTCTTTCTCTCTTTTCTTCTTCTCTTTCTCTCTTTCTTCTTGCGTCTGGTATGGGGGGGGAATGGATTGTGGGGGGTATTTAACACCCCCACACAATTATTGGGGGAGGGAAATTTCAACCCCAACCCCACGTTTTTCCACCCCCCTCCAATTTTTCCACACCCTCTCCAACTTTCCACCAAAATATCGGTGGAAAGTTGGACTTTGTTGTTTTTTTTTTTCAAAATATTATAATAAAATATTATAATATTATTTTTCAATTTTTTTTTGAATTTTTTTTAAAGGATATTACAATTCACAACAATTCATAATAATTATAAAACATTATTCCAAGAGGCAAAATAATCAACTATCTCCCAAGATGATCTCCTTTCCTTTGTCTTTGCTTGGTCCAACCCCTAGCTGGTGAATATTTGAACATAGAAGAATGAGATTTCATAGGAAATCCCAGTAGCAATAAATCATAAGTGTCATGCTAATCATGTTATGTAAAAATGTGACATGTTATCATGCAACTAGTATAAACATACACAAGCTTTTGCAAGCTTTCATTACCATGGAAAGAAAGCCACATAACAAGCCATGAATCATTCCACATAACATAATGCCAAGGAATATTGGACATAGCATTTCACACATACTTACATGCTTTGCTTAATCACATCATGGCAACATAAATCAAATAACACATATAGATTTAAACAAGCAAGAAAGCATTCAAATTATGAGTTCAATGCTATCTCTTGATTAGCTATACAATTCGGCCTCCTCAGGAACTTGGTGCTCCTCTTTGTTTTCTTGTACAATGCATATCAATCCAATTATAAACACATTCCATATTACCAAAATCCAAGCATAAACACTAATGCTCAACATTAAACTCAATTAAACCCTTTTTTCTTGATTTTTGACATAATTATTTCATCTTTGTTTCAACCAATCGCTTGTACCATTCCTACACAATTTTTTCATGTAGAATCCAAATATCAAATCAGATTTAAAAAAATCACACTCCTTCCCTTTCAAACTGATTTGGCCGAATAGTAGGGTATTAGGTTCTAAAATTTTCATTTTTGATTCCAATGATTTTTAAACACTTTTCCTTGGTGTTTCTCTACACAAAAACACCTTTTAAACTCATTGGAATCATCAAATCACATTGAAATAATCTCTAACCTCAAAATTCCATAATAACTGAAAAGGGTGTATAAAACCCTAACTTTGCTTTTCTTTCAAAATTTAATCCAAATATCAATTAAACATGCTATTCCAAGCTCATATTCATGGTTTCCATCCTTCCCTAATGCCTTCTCATAGTGACCAAAAATTAAACAGCATAAGGACTTGGATTTTGTCATGAAATTTTAACTAAAACAACCCTTAAATCTAACCAAAATCAAGCTTTGACATACCTTAATGGATCCTTGCATGAAGCTTAATGATATTCCCTTGATTTGGAAGGTTTTAGGTGTTGTTTAAGTGTGAGATTTCAGTTGGACAGAATTTTCCCTCTCTTTCTAATTTTTGGCCGAATTTCATATTAAGGGGGTATTTATAGAGCTCATAATCTGACCTAAACCCCCCCCAATTGGCCTTATTTTCTGCCACATAAGGGGCCATGTGTCCCTTTTCTTAGCTCTTAAATTTTAGCTCATGCCAAGTGTTCCTCCTTCTTTATTTTTCTTTTAGATTTTGGGCTTAAATTGCGCTTAAGCTCTCTTTATATAATGGACCATGACTGCATAAAACTTTTGGGCTTTCTTGGCCCAAAATAAAGCCCAAAATTGATTAGAAATGAAAGGGAAGTGTGGCCCAATCATAAATTATCAATTTCTAACCAAAACTCACTATTTCGATTACTATTTTCAAAAATAGTTTTGGGTATCCAAAAATTTATTTCTCCTTCCTCTTTTAGTATAGGAAAGTCCCCTAAAAAATTTTAAAATTTATCTCAACCTCTAACTATTTATTTTGAATTTTCTCTGAAATTAGGCTTCACCCATAAGATTTTGATAATAAATATTCTAAAATTAATTCCTGTAATTTCAGGTCCTGAAAATAATTTTATAAACTCAAATGAATTCTTAAATAATTTTTTCATATTTTTTATAAAATTATTGAGGTTACTATGTATTTTAAATAATTATTTCTGCTCAATTTCCACTATTTTTCCTGAAAAACCTTTGTTTTCAGGAAATCCTGTAATAAGTTATTTTCATACTATTTCTACCTCTAGGACCTCAAATAAGATTTCAAAACCTCTAATTTACCTATTTACTATTTTTTGAGAATTTTTTAAAATTTTTCTCAAATTTTCCCATTTTACCTTTCCTGGAGCGATAATTTCAAAAATGTCAGTCCAGACCCTATCAAGATTTTATGTTATGCTTGGCTTCATCAGCTAGTTTATTTTCCCTATTGGCCCTTGACTTAATTTTTTATTCCTATTATCAAGGTTAAATTTTAGAGGATGTGACACCATGCTATCCAAAATTTTGAAATATTCAGGAATGATTAGGAAAGGATAGAAACCATGATTTAGAACTTGGATTAGCTTGTTTGGGTTGATGTTTTGATTGATTTTCCAAACTCCCTAATCGTGGAGGCAATTCAGCCAAGCATGGTTCAATTGGTTAGATATTGTTTCAGATTAATTTGATGATTCCAATGAGTTTAGAATATGCTTTTGTGTGGAAAAACACTAAGAAAAAAGTGTTAGAAAGCATTGAAATCAAAAATAGAATTTTTAACCCTGATATGTATACTATTTGGTCAAGCTTAATGCAATAAAAAGGAGTTTAATTTTGATAAACCCAAGTTGATATTTGAATTTTACATGAAAAATTAGATAGGAATGGTTCTTGAGACTTCTCAAAACAAAGATGAAAAATTAAACTTGCAGTTTGATTGCCAACTTGCTTTGCTTAGTTTGTTATATGTTGCTTGATTTTTCTATGCCAAGATGTGGTAGAGCAATGTTGAGTGGTTGAATGATGTGTTTCCTTGCTCCCTTTCTATGCCATATGAGCATGGAAGTATGCATGATAGTTAGTTAGTGACATATAGCATTCTTGTATTGTTTGTTTAGCATGATTATTGTGATTTTTGCTACTGAGATTTCTATGAAATCTCACTCTTTCTATGTTTAATTGATCAGCAATTTAGGAGTTTGAACACTCAAGGAGAAGGGAAAGGAGATTATGTTGGAATGAAGTTGTCAATGCCTAAAGTGCTTATAATTTTATGTAAACTTTTGTTATGAAATTTTGTAATATTTATGTATGGAGTTGGATATTTGTATTAATGACTTTGATGACTGTAAATGCTGGACAATGTTGCGAATGAATGTATTTTATATGTCTAGAACAACTGCTTAATGCCAAGGGAAAAGAATAATCAAGAAAGGATATGAAAAGAGTATGAAATTGTTGGAAATTGTGCCCTAGGGGCCAATCATTACGTTATGAATATTGTTGATTTATGAATTTTTTAATTATGTTATCATATTATTTGTATATTTACTGTGATGACTATCCTTGGATAACTCATGATTTATCCTAAATGTCCCTGGTCGGTCATCTATATGGGAGCAGAGATGAAATAAGACCAGTATGATTTTGAAGATATATAGAGATATAAATCAAAGTCATAGGCATATGTAAGAGTACAAGGTGTTGGACCGACCCGCTATGAGAGAGCTGCATGGGTTAAGTCATAAGCTTCTCTCATATACAAACCATGTCACTGTGCCCTTTGACCTGAGATCATCATGGATTCCTACATGAGAAACGCTCAGCTTTGACCTAGTCAAAAGTCACTTTTGACCGAGTGATCATAAAGACTATATTCAGGCTTAGTGGTTTTTCATGCGGAGAAATGTGAATGGTCAAGATGGAATTTGTCCCTCACATTCATAGAGAGATATTACTGGCCCCTCGATGAGTGAGTCTGAAAAATGTATGGCCATACTATAATGGAAAGGTAGTTCCATTTCTATACTTAGACTACCTAGGGATCGAGAAAGTAACGGTCATGAATAGGAGGATGACGTTCTCCATGCCTCATCTATGACCAAAATGTCGTGTGACAAAAGGGACGTGATATGGTTGTATGAAAGGTTACATCGTTCAACGATCCTCATATGATTTGGGTAGTCGTGATGTCTTGCTAGAGACCGCTTACGACTTGTGAGTCATTATAGTTAATGGCTCACTGCCAACTTCATATGGGCCTACAGGGTCGTACACAAAATAGCCTAACACGAGCTATGATATCCAGATTCATTGAATCTAAGATATGTCCATATTCAATGAATAATATAGGGTGGACGTATATATATATAAATTCGTATATATATATATACATATTATATAAATATAAGAGATATTAATTATTAGATTTAATTTATAAGGATAAATTAGATCTATATCACTTTTAAATTTGAAATTTAAATGGATATGATATCTTAGATTTAATTTATTAGGATAAATTAAATCTATATATCAATTTTAAATTGATAAGAAATATATATCTCTTAGATTTAATTTATTAGGATAAATTAAATCTATATATCAATTTTAAATTGATAAGAAATATATATCTCTTAGATTTAATTTATTAGGATAAATTAAATCTATATCAATTTTAAATTGATAAGATATAATATAATATCTCAAATTTGATTTATGAGAATAAATCAAATATAATTATGTCATATCTTTATTTTGAATTAAATAAATAGGTGAATTAAATCTGTGGGACGGATTTAATATAAACTATATTTATTTAATTGTTTTCTTATCTGTTTACGCAATATTTGATATTGTATTAATTTCGGAATTAATTTAGGATTAATTTTGAAATCAAATATCCTTCATAATACCTATAGCATCCTATATATTTGATATTAGGAGCTAGAGTTTTGGGGGTGAGAGTGCAAAAGCTTGCAGATAAGAGACAGCCAGTAAATAGAGAAGGGAGGACGGATTCTTCGAAAATAAACCCTAGAAGGACAAGAGGCGCTAGCACGTCGTTCGTGATTGGAACGCTGTTCGTGTAGATACCGGTAGAGGAAGCCGATCTGAGTTGTCGACTTCGAGCGGTAAAAGAGGCGAGCAGAGGCATCCTTAATGGCGGAATCCCCGAGCCACCAAGAAATCGAACATTGAAGGTAATACTTCTTACTACTTGACTTAAACACAATCGGTAGATCCGGGCAAAGGATTAAAAATTTTAAATTTATTTTCCGTTGCGCGTCTTTCAATTCCCTTCAGAAATAACCCTTTTAATGGCCAAATTTCATGCCAACGTGATTCTGGCCAAATGAATGAGTTTTGGGCTAAAAATTGGCAAACTTATAGATCATATTTTTAGCTTTAAAAAAAGTGGTATTTCATCAAAATTGGAGTTTTGTACAGAAATTTATGTCTATCCAAAGTTAGGCATAAATTCTGAAAAATTAGAAATTTACCATATGAATAGTGGCACTTTGCGTGAATTTTGGGAACGATTGATAAAGGCTTGATATTAGAGAGTATTTGTTCTCTGAAGATCATGCTGAGATCTTTAAATAGAACTTGGAACCACCTCATTTTGATTTTTCTAAAATTAGTTATAATTTTTCAAAGTTTGGCCTTAGTTTAGGGTTACATGAGTAATAATCCAAATTTAATGAATTTTAAATTTTGAATTTTTCTAACTTAAGGCCATAAGAAGTGGTTCCAAATGGTTTTATTTGAGAGGTTATATGGTCTAAAAGAAAAGTGTGACATAAATCATCTTTCTTCTATGCTTAAGTTAGTGGAAATATGTGTCTACTTCACATATAGAACTTGCTTTATGCCATTTCACACTATACCTGGACAAGTTTCTATAAGCAGGAAAGTCATTTTATGGTAAAGATCATTGCACACAGCTTAAAGGAGTCCTGCTTATGTGCATTAAACATATCCACACATTCCTCTCATAATTTCTTCAAGTGGTAGACATTGATATTGTTTCTAGACTGCTTTGGTCCTTAAATCATCATAGATAACATCATATACTTCTACTTCATACACAACTAGGGAGGTAAATTGTAAATCACTAGTAGAACTGGCCATGCACTATCTGTGGTATTAAGAGTACCATAAGTGATTGATTCCATTTGCAAAAAGCCCAAACCAAAAGTTTCTTGGCTCATTACCTAATTTTGAAAATATTTCATCTATTTTCTTCCATTGAGGATAATCCATAGGGTGTTGGAGATATTTCCAATATGATATTTTCTCATCAAAATGACATATCAACTTTTTTGCCTCTTCTGTTACATTAGAAAACAAACGTTTAAATTGTGGTATTATTAGAAAATACCACAACACCTCCAAAGGGCTCCTTTTAGCTGTCTTGGTACCATTACCATCATAACCCATGTTCTGTTTTACTTTATAGTGTGAAGTTTTATATTTTGGACACTCAAATCAGCATACTCTTTTTTATACAATATGTAATCATTAGGACAAGTGTGTATCTTTTATAGCCTATACTCATTTGAGACAAGATTTTCTTTGCCACATAGACACCACTTAGAAGAACATTATCAGTTGGAAACATATCATTTAATAATTGAAGAAACTTTGTAAAACTTTTGTCGGTCCACCCATTATTTGCTTTTAAATTGAATAATTTCAATACAACCCTTAACCATGTGTACTCAGAACACCTTGGGTTTAAAGCTATCTCTATATCACTCTGTTAATTATCATTTATATATGATTGTGCAAAGTCTATTCCAACATCATGAATCTATCACCCATTCTATCATTCAAGCCATCTAAAACTTTCTCTTCTTCGATAAATGGCATTGTTATTATTTTGCCATGCCATATCCATCTTGTTTACCACAGATTTATCCCCTCATAAAATAAGTGATCTCTTATATCATCAACACCTAACTGTCTCTCATTTAAACACTTGACACTAGGGCTAAAATACTTTTTTTTTTGTTATAATCATTCCTTTTACCAAATTCAATAAATTTGTCTGCCCCTTTCTCATATTCCTCACTTGTTCTTAAAGTACTCATCCAACTACAATCCATTCTATTTATGTATAAACAATTTTGAATAATTTAATTCAAAACTAATATCAACAATATTTTACTTCAATTTTGGCTCAATTCTAACAAAATTAAAATAATTCAAAACTAAATATAGCAATCCAACAAAGTTATGTGTGAAAAAAAAAATTCAAGCTTACTTGTAAACTATACCTTACAAATTTTGAGAAAATTTTGGCAGAGTTTTCCCTTAAAAGTAACATATCTAAGAATTTCAACAATAAACCAATTCAGCTCAATTTCAACAAAATTGATTTCAGCAACTCAAGATTAATTTAAATGATTTATTCAATCAAATTAAGGAATCCACAAAATTAAAAAAAAAAAAAGCAAATGAAAAACATTTTGCAAGAAATAAAGGATTACTTATAATATTAATTAAGTCGATATCCAACTTAAGCTTTCAGCGAATATAGTTTGAAGCATCCCACAACACTAACTAACTACAATGTTATCAAATTATAGCTCAACCCAACGATCAACAACATTGATTCCAAAGAAATTTAAAAAGAAATATCACATTCTTAACCAACACACACACATATATTCAAATACCTTGTCCAACATAATCTATTTCATATCTTTCAAAAACTCAACATGAAAATTAACTATATATCCTATTCCAACCAAAGTTTTCTCCTAGACACTTTCACAAACACCTTGTGTGCATTAACATACATCCAAACATGATTACCAAACTCTTTGGACTTCAAATGCTTTGCCTACTCACTATACCATCCTATTTTTCTCCTAGGCATTTTAACAAACACCTTGTGTGCAATATATTTAAACAAGTTTACAAGCTCCTTAACCTTCAAATACTTTGCCTAACAACAAATTTAAATAGAAAAATCACATACCCACACAATATCTTCACCCATTTCTAACACAACATGTAACATCTCAGATTTTGAGCCTAGAAGTACCAAAATTAGCCTAAAATGGGCAGACTACCAGATTCCTTTTGGCAAGAGTTCCAAAAGTTTCCTAAAAGGATAGGAAGATTCTCAAAGACTAAATTGTAAAGTAAGAGTTCTCTGGAATCATGAGACAGGCAAGTTAGAGACTCTGATGAAATCTTGACGGCTCGAGTATGAAAATTGGAGATGATTAAGGGCCAAAGGTCGTGCCAAGAATCTCAGTGAGATGATTCATAATGCTAAACCCGAGCAGGGACCTAATCGTAAATTTAGAAAGTTTCATACCGAAAAGGGCAGTGATGCAAACTGTGCCAAGAAATTCTAGAAAAATTCCATAACAATTCTTAAAAAAAAAATAGAAAAGGAGGTTTTGATGCCCGTATAGGGTTAAAAATGATGAAAATACCCCTAGAGAAAATTGATGAAATTCCTAGGGTTTTAACTTATTATGAATATTGGCTGAAAATGAAATATTTAAAATACGAGGAGGCCTCAGATAATTAGAGATAAATACAGAATAAATACTTGAGGAATTATCACATGTTTTAAAAATAATTTCGTCCTAGAAAGCAAAGAGGTTGGCTTTAAAAGAATTTAAAACCTATTTATACACTATCTAGGAAAAGTCAAAATAAACCGTATATGGGTTGACTTTTGACTATAAAAAAATTAGAAAATTTCACATAATAAAAAGGCAGTAGATTCTCAGTGTAACATCTCGAATTTTTGGACTTAGAAGCACCAAAATTAGCTTGAAATGGGCAGACTATTAGATGCCTTGTGGCAAGAGTCCCAAAAGTTTCTTGAAAGGATTGAAGGATTTTTAAGGACCAAATTGTAAATTGAAGGTTTTTTAGGATTAAGAAACGAGGAGACTTAATGAAGTCTCAGGGGTTCGAGTATGGGAAATTGAGATGAATAAAAGTTAAAGGTTGTGTTGGAAACCTCAGTGAGATGATTCTTGAGGCTAAACCTGAGTAGAGACCTAATAGTAAATTCAGAAAGTTTCAGGCCGAAAAGGGCAATGATAGAAACTATGCCCAAAAATTCTAGAAAAATTCTAGAAAGTTAAAAAAAATGAAAAATGAGATTTTGAGGCTTGTATAGAGTTAAAAATGATGAAAATACCCCTAGAGCAAATTAATGAAATTCCCAAGGTTTTGGCTAATTATGAATATTAGCCAAAAATGAATTATTTAAAATATGAGGAGGCCTCAGATAACCAAAGAAACTAGGGGATAAGCAGGTAAGGAATTATTACAATTTTTAAAAATAATTTTGTCCTTAGAAAGCAAAAAAGTTGGCTTTAATAGAATTTAAAATCTATTTATACACTATCCGGGGAATGTGAAAATAAACCGTCTATGGGTTGACTTTTAACTTGAGAAAAATTAGAAAAATTTCCCGTGATGAAAAGGTAGTATTGGTACCCAGAGACAGATTCTCATAGTCATGGACTGGTAGAAAGAATTCGGTCGAATTTACTCTAAAATAAATAATTATTAAATGATTTTAATGAAAGGTAGAGGGAAAGGCATTTCTCCCTTTATAGCAAGCATATATAATGCCATATGGACTTATTTGAGATAAGAAAAGGGTACCAGAATATGTCCCAGTAGTCCCAGGTAAGTTAGGGCCCGAAAAAGTAGCCGATACGGTGCAGAATGGCAAAATAGGTGGAGGAATACCTAGAGACTGCATTTTGCATGAATTTTATATTAATTTTCTCCCTATTTTAATGACGAAATGATGAAGGGATATGCAAGGGATTATGTGTACGATTAGATAGAAGGAGAAGGTATTACGTGCATGGTTTGATGGAAGATGAAATAAAAGGAAAAGAAACATGGCATTTGATTAAGCTTCATGCCCTAGGATTTACACATATGGCTTGATCAAGATGGAAGGCAAGAAGATAAGGGACACTTAAGAGGGTTTGGTGGCAAGAATCAAGAAGCTAAGGGACACAAGGCCAAAGAGATTAAATAAATGGCCAAGATCAAGCCTCACACACACAAGATCAAGGGCTAAGGGAAAAGAGGATGAGAGAATGAAAATTAAAGAAGAAGAAGACCATGAGGTTCTATGCAAGGTCAAGATCCAAGACAAGCTATATTTATGGTTTTCGATATAGGTTATCTTGCTACTTGTCTTGTTGAGTTTAGTTATGGTTTTGATGGGTTTTGGAAGCTTGAAACCCTAAAGGAACATACTGCACAAAATTGATAGGGTTAAGGGAAGATGAAATTAATATTAGAATAATGTTTAAAGGCTTGAAAGGAATGAACATCAAGTGATTTCTAGATGACTTGTGAAAGATTTCATGATTGTGTACCTAGGGTTATTTTTTTGCCAGGGCTGGTTCCTGAGCCTAGGGTTAGATTTTGATGATTTTGATACTTCTAATGTGTTTAGAATGAAAATTGTTTGGGGTAAAGGCAAGAAAGCAATTTTATAAACATTAGAATTAAAAATGAAAATTTTGAACCATATAACCCTAACCTCCTAGCCTTGTGTTTTTTATGGGGAAGGAGTTAGATTATGATTATTTTGAGCTTGGAAATAGATTATACATGCAAAATTATGTGGAAATAGCATGCGGGATTAATTTTAGAAAGATTGAAAATAAAGCTTAAAAGTTAAGGCTAAACTATGCTCAAGAAAAAGTTAACGATGGAATGTATTTGATGTCATGGCTCTACTAAGCATATGGCATTATGCATTTAGTGCCATGAGACATCAAGAAAGAAAAATGGGAATATTATTCAAGCAATCTTGGTGGCTGGAAGTAAAGGGAGCCAAAGAGAACAAGAGGAAGCTTAATGTTACAAGGTAGTGAACTTACCTTTCTTGTGTGCTTGATGTGTATGCCTGTGTTGATGTGCATTATGTTATTTGATGATGATATGAGATGCAAATACAAGTACAATGTTCTGTTTCTTTTATATTTTCCACGGCCATACATGTTAATGTAAAACATTGAGCATGAGAACATATTATAAGTAAGCATAAGCTAGATTAAGCATGTTATACACTTATGTCCATCTTACATGCATTGATGGTAATGTTTGCTACGAAAATTCTCCCAAATCTCACCCTCCCTTAACCAACCACAATAGGTAATCATGTGCAAGAGGAGGAAACAAGAGATGGCATCAAGAAAGAAGAGAAGATTCGAAAGATAATGGTTATGATTCATATGTATTGATTTCCTCTCTTAGTTAATGTATGAATATATAAGCATGCCATTAATATTATGTGTTGATAAATGATGTAATTAGTACATATGATTGAGCATAATGCTATATAAACTAATGCATTGGTTGTTGCAAAGGTTATATGCATGCAAAGAATTAATTATGAATTATTAATACAAGTAAGGGGGATAAGTTATCCCTAAATAAGACACGAATATGTGATAAAGTGGAAGTGAGGCAAATGATTGAATCAGCCTATGAAATTGATATGATTAAATTATATGTCTTGAGCTTCAAAAAAATGATAGATCACTTAAAATGGATATGTGGGCTAAGAATTATGACTGTTCAAAGTTAAGGCAGAGAAACTAGAAAGTATTGTTTTTACTAAATGAACAGTAAATTTCACGTAATTAACTATATGAATTGGCAAGGGTTAAGTTTAGATTTATATATCTCCTATAGAGAATTGAAAGGGTTTCAAATATAATTTTGAACCACCTCAATACAATTTTTCTATAATTAGTTATGAATTTTCAAAGTTGGAACGAAAATTTGAAATTTTTCAGTGGATAGTAGCCTGAGTAATTAAATATAAATTTTAATCTATGGGCTTGTTTCATGTTTTGCTTGAACCATAATACTTCTGAACATGTACTAAAAGGGGTTTAAGGAAGGATGTTTCACTCAGAGTCATGGATCGGTAGAGAGAATTCAGTCAGGTTTACTCTAAATATATATTGTTAAATGTTTTAATGAAAGAACAAAGGGAAGAGCATTTGTTCCTTTTTATGCATGTTATGTAATGTTATGTGAGCTTATTATGATTAAAAAAGGGTGCTAGAACATGTCCCAGGATTATCGGGTAAGCCAAAATGCGAAAAAGTATCTGATATAGTGTAAAATTATAAAATAGGTGGAGGAATATTCAAGGATGAGAGGGAGCATGAATTTCTCCCTATTTTAATGCAAAAATGATGAGGAGAACATGGATGGAATAATACAAATTGTTAAGGGGTATGTTTGGAAGAAATAGAATTATTTACCACCGGCCTCTTGGCTGAGTGGTGTGTGTGTGTGCATGCGGGTTCGAGCCCGCTCCTTATATCACCAAAAAAAAAGAAGAAATAGAATTATTTAATAAAATATTATGTTTTACTATATGTGTGATTAGGTGGCATAACACATGACAAGTGTTTAAGCAAGGTGGCTTAGGATTTGTATACTTTGCAAGAGGCTTGAATGGATGGCAAGAGATCAAGCCATAAGACCCTTATAATTTCAAGCATTTTAAGGGCAAAATAGGAAATCCAAGATAAAATTTTTTTCCATAAATACCCCTTTCTCCCTCCCATTTGTGTGTTTGGGTAGCCAAGAGAGGAAGAGTAAGGGGAGCACAAAATTATCAAGTAAAAAACGGAGAAGAAGAAGAGCATAAAGTCCTAGGCAAATCCAAGCTTTAAGACAAGGTAAAGTTATGGTTTTTGATGTAGTTTAAATTGCTCTATGTCTTGCAAAGCTTGATTATGGTTTTTTGTTGAGTTTTGGAAGCATTAAACCCTAAGGGAAGGTGCTATCTAGATATGTTTAAGTTACAAAAAAATTGATTGATATTAGATTAATGATTAAAAGGGGAAAAAGAGAAGTAATCAAGTGGGTTTGTGATGAAATTGGAAAGAATCCAACTTCCCTAATTTCATGAGAATGTTGGCCAGACTTAGGAATGATGTTAGGGTTGGAATTTGATGATTCAGAGATGGAAGAAATGTGTTTATGTATTGTAATATAATATTTCTCCTTCATGTTGATGTATGTATGAACATGCCTATAATGTAATGCAATGATGAATAATGATATTGGCATATATGAATGGGCTTAATGATACATGAAAATGATCAACGATATGTTAGAACAATTGCATGCGAAGATATATATATATATATATAATTATGAATTATTAATGTAAGTATAAGTTATCCCTAAATAAACCATAAACTTGTGACAGAGTGAAAGTCAAATAGACAATGGAATCTGCCCATGAAATTTTAAAACAAGTGATAGATCACCTAAAATGGATGTGTATACTAAGAGTTATAACCGCTCAAAATTAGGGCAAAGAAACTAAAAAGTACAGTTTTTACCAAATGAACAGTAAATTTTCGCAAATTAACTATATGAATTGACAAGGGTTAAGTCTAGATTTATATTTTTTCCCTGTAGAGATTTAAAATAGATTTAAATGAAGACTTGAATCACCTCAATACGATTTTTTTATAATTAGTTATGAATTTTTAAAGTTGGATTGAAAATCTGAAATTTACTAATAAATAGTAACCTGAGAATCAAATTTTAAATTTTAAATCTATGAGCTTGTTTTTTGATCTGATTGAATTGTAACGCTTAGTAATTGGAAGGATGTTTCATAACGCGCAACTACAACAAATTAAACCCATAACATACGGCAATACAACGAATCAAATGGGGGAAGATTACATTTTTTTAAACTTGCGTTCTATGTCGTGCCTATGGGTCAAGTGGAAAATACAGATCTAAGCACACGAGCTAATCATGGAGAAGAAGAGAATGAAGCTGTCATGAGCTGAAAGATTCCATCTTGTTAGAGAAAAGGGAAGAAGATGCGAGCACAGATTACTGTTGAATGAGAAGGAAAAGAGAAGAAGAGAAGGAAGAAGACACATAGGTCACTAGAGAAAATGAAAGAAAAGAACGATGTTAAATGAGGACAAAAGGAGAAGAGAGAATGCAAGCTATGCGGATTTGTGTGACTACATGCTGTCGCGACTTAAAGCCTATGAAGTTTTAAAAAAAAAACTTAAAGCCTGTGAAGGTTTTTTGAAAAAAAAAAAAAAGGACAGCCCTATGCTTATCTTTTTGGGCTTACCAGATGTATGGGGCCATATACTCATTTGCTTTTAGGGACACGGGTATACGATGCACATATTCATCTAGTCCCGTACAATAAATGAGTATATGGCACATATAGGATATTTTTCTTCTTTGTTCTTCATTTCAGATGAGAACAGGAGATAAAAATGGACCTTTTTTTAGTAGTGCATACATATATATATAATTCTATAGCTGTTGCTTCTAGACTCGAGAACTTTAATCCTAAATCAATTCTCATCATTTAAATATCTAATCTTCTTTTATATTTATTTCCAAGCAATTTTAATACATTCAATCACTTTCATTTGTTTTAATTTGACACCTTCTAAAGGTTTCCTATAACTCCAAATCAATAACCTTATAAACATTTAGACACCTATACATGGTAATCAAAGATAAGACAATTAAAACTCTTCCTAAAATAACTTCATTGATCTTCAAAATCCTATCCGTATTTCAAATTCATGTATCATTACTTTTATAATTTGACCAGCAACTTTCCAATCTCAAGCAGTCCCAAAAGCAATGCTTAGAATTTTATCTCCAAGTCTATAAACATAATTAATAACTTAGAATATTTATTTAACGTTTAAAAATACCAAATAGCAATTTCCAAATCCATTGCCACATTCAAAGCTCTCAGCTTCAGCAACTTAAATCATTAAACATTTTTTTGGTCATTTAAAGTTCATATCCACCATCAAGAAACCTCAAGTAAATCTCAAACAATAAATTTCAAATCAATTCCAACTACCCTTCATAATCTGAAAATTATTCCTTACTTCAAGTTTAAGCCTATCCTTTGAAACTCAAAATCATAACAACTTAAGAGAACTTAAGACCATCCTTAACTTTAAATCAATTTCTAGCTTCTACTGTTAATATCTAGTTATTCAATCTTCCACAATATGATTATAACTTATATTAAAACAATTCAAAACAGTGACTAATTTCCATCCTCAAGGTCACCAAGATTTTATAGAAATTTAAGCCAAATGACCTTCATGAATTAATAAAAATTATGGCCTCCTAAATAGTGTTGATTCCTTCTTTTAAAACATTTAATCACATTTATTGCTTTCTGTTTTTCTTCACAAGCTCTAACTTAGGTCAAGCTATGTTTTCTTTACTTAGACATGGCTTTTATAACATCCTCAATTTATTTATTTTGGGATTTGATGTCGATTATAGTTTATGATATATATAATTAAAGAGTAAAATAATTTATGAAAAAAATATAATTAAATAAAAATTTTATCATTATTCTATAAAGTATATAAATTGATAAATAAAATAATAATAATTAAAAGAAATGTGAACAGAAAATACTTTCATAAAATAAGTGTGAAAAAAATAATATTTAGTGTTACTATTATATTAATTAGAGTAAAAGAGAGAGAGTAGAACATTAAATTATTGTTATAATATGATGTACAAAACTCTAATCCTAACTTTTTCTCTCTCTTCTATAAATTCAGTTTTTTTTCCATTTTACTTTTTGCTTTCAGCTGCGGCTCGCTGTTTCTGTGTGTTAGGTACTCTTCTTTTATTCTTCTTTTCTTCTCATTTCTTTCCAGTCAATCACCATTTTCTTTGCATTAAATAGTTTGTTCAATTATCCTATTGTCACTGTTTCATTCTTCTCCTCTCATATAACGATGTCTTCACTATTTTTATTTTTGTTTTTCTCTTCTTCCGATAGCCTTCCTTCTAGCACATTTCTTGAGACTATAAAAGAAGACAAAAATGTGCCATCAATCTACCCCCCCCCCCGGGCGGGGGACGGGGGATGATTTGATGTGGGTCTTCTCGGATCCCCTCTATCTGATATATAATTAATATGTTCTGCCAGTTTCTTGTGTTGTTTGTGTGAGTGTATATACATAATATTTATGACCCCACTCCATTTGTGCACCTTATCATGCCTCATCTCTATATATACTTTTTTTTTTTAATTTTCATGACCCCCATTTGTGTTACTGTGGGTGAGTTAAAAAGTATTTAATTCATTTTTGTGACCCCACTTCCGTCCTCTCGTTACTGCAGGTGTGGTGTGTGAATGTATATTAGATCCTTTCATAATGACTCTACTATCATTGAATAGTGTCCTTTCTTGCATTTTGAAAATATACACATAGAATTTAAACAATGTTGAAAGTCAAATAATCCCAACAAACCCATGATTCTCTCTCTTCCATCACCCCTCCATTTTTTCCCCCCTCGTATTCTCCCCCATTTAACTAGGGTTGCACATGAAACCCGGCAACCTGATGAACCTGGACCAACCCGGACTGATCCGGTCCAACTGAAAAAAGGTCTAAAAAGCCCGGTGAAATTCGGGTCAAACCGAAAAAAACATTTTTGTAAGATATAAACAAAATACTGCACAGGGACTAATGGCTTATGGGCTATATTATTTTTGTGCTTTAGGCCCATATTTAAGTTTCTTTTATTTTTTTTTCACAAGTCCATTTCTGATTTAAGCCCATGTTGAAATGTTTTTTGTTTTTTTTTCCAAATCCAATAATTTTGCAGATTTGGTAGCAACACAGCGTCGGCCATCCTGATTTGGGCATCCTTTCATTTTCAATTTTTCATCCCCAAAACCTAGTGAAGTGGTGACTGCTTCTCCCCCATCCCCATTCGCAATTTGCGCAGCACCAACGGCAACCCCAGGTCGTGCTTCCTATCGTTGCTCACTCTTTGCTCGCTAGGTGCTGACTCACCGCTACTCTCCAAGTCGATAACTATCACTACAGATCCAGGTAAGTTCGACGCCTCTTTTGTTTGTGTGGGGGTTGGATGGGGGAGAAGGTTAAGATAAATAAGAGAATAGTTTGAAGATTCTGGATGCTCTTCATTGCCTCTTTCATTTCTGGTAGCATATAGCCATCTATGAGAAATGACAGTTAGCTTAGCTGCTTAAATTAAAATGACCATGGTATGATAAAAGAAAAATAATTAGCATTGTAGGAAAAAAGTGTTATTTTTATTGAATATACATATGTAATCTGAACATTGATATATAAAAATTGATTTAGGTGGATCAACAATTTGATTGTGGTTTCGGCCTTCCCCATGCATTCACATATACCTCTGTGTGTATAGTTTCTAAAACTACAGGGCCACTCAACTGATTGTCACGTGGTTATCTATTTGGCCTCTGCCTATTCTTCAACTACTATTTCTTCGTTCCAAGCCTGTTATTTGTTTCATTTTATTTCTAGTTGGGTCTTGTGATACCTATTAGAGTACATTTTGCTAAGCTTATTTGGAATATTTATCATGTCGTTGTTATTGTTGTTTTTATTATTATTTAACAATTAACATTTGTGATGATTTTTTCTATTGGAACACAGAACGCTTGTCATATATTTTTTAACGATCACTTTGAAATGGAGGAGCAAGATTTCATGTCAAGTCAAAGGGGCTTAATGATATTATTTTGGGTGCCAGGATGATGATGTATAGGGACTGGCAGGTTCACCTTAGATTTATTGATAGGGAACAGAATAATATTGCGAATTTGTTAGCAAAATCTGCACATAGAGATCATGGGATTTTTTGTCTATTTGATCAACAACCACCTTTCATCCAGGACGTGGGGGCTGATGACATAGGATAGGTAGGATAGGTTGTTTCTTTTGCCTTTCGGGCTTTTGTATCCCTGTTACAACGTTCTTATTCAAAAAAAAAAAAAGTAGTTGCTTTACAGTTTTTTTTTTTAATTGTATTGTTTACATGTTATACTTATTTGGAATTTGGTATTCTCATGATTTTACTTTGTTTAGTACAAGTGGATGGAAATTTTTTATGTAATAGATTGGCAATTATTGATTAGGAAACTAAACAAAAAAATAAAGGCAAAGAAGATGGACCAGAACTGGACTGGACCTACTAGACCACTAACTGGACTATTAACCCGGTCCAGTCTGCCCAACCCGAAGAACAATGGGTTCCTCACCGGGCAGGACCGGTCTTCAAGCTAGGGTGACTAGCCCGAAGACCAAAATGGACCAGACCACGAGCTAATGTCTTGTTCGGCCCGGTCTGGTCCATGTTTAGCTCTACATTTAACCACAGAATAAATTCATATTTTAGCAATGAATAGAAAACCAAGGTTTGTTCCACTAAAATTGGATAAGCTTGGTATGAAATGGATGGTTTACAAAATGAGTTATGATGAGAAAGGAAAGTTCCAATCATTGCATTTAAATCTTCTTTCAAATAAGACGTTTCCTCGTTCTTTTTTTTTTTTTTCATGCCGCAAGTAAGATGTTTCCAATTAATTGTTAAATCTATCATTAACTATTGGGCCAAACACCTAGAAAATTCATTGGGCCTATTACAAACTCACGTCTTGGAGGAAAAATTATACAAATGCTGTGAAAATTCATGGCATAAATGAGTCCAACACGCGTTAATGCTCCTGCGGAAATTCAAGCCATAAGGTACATGGTTATTTTCTGCTCATTCTCTTCTCTATACAATCTTATCCTATGTTGGAATTTAGTCTTACTCTTAACTCGCACTTCACTCCAATAGTTAATCTACCCAAGTGTAAGTTTATCTCTTGCCTACCCACAAACCCTCTCTTCCTTTTTCTCTTTTTCTAAAGTCAATAACCCCCTCACTATAACTTTTTTTTTTGTTTTTTGAAATACAATTGACGCAAAATTAAAGCTTAAGGACCAAAGCTCAAAAGCCAATCAACTAGAATCTACACAATCATAATTAAGATCATATCTTATAATAACTCTGCATTCTAGACGCTATTGTACCATACTATGCTCATATAGCAAGCATTAACTTCCATGTAAAAGAGTCTATTTTTGTTATAGGCACAAGTATCATTTTATTAGACGCAATCATGTTCAAGGCACTGTCGAGCACTAAATGTGGGCACCTCTTTTAGAAGTGATTTGATCATTTATTTGTTACATTGTGAGGAATTAGTCCCTTCTGTTAGATCTATCTCTTATTGGATCATTTATAGGCTTGCATATGGCCCAAGAGTCTATATTTACATAGGCCCTCATCTACTTTGGGCTTTTTTTCCCCCTAACAAATGGACAAAGTTCATCCACCTGACCTTTTTCAAATGGCCACACTCTTCCTCTTGGGCTTTTATGTTTATCCAAGTGGGTGCTACCACGAGTTTTAATTAATTTGAGTAATCATCTTTAAATAAATATACTGCTTCTTAAACTTCAATTTTGATGGGGAAAGAGCAACAATGCCGATGATGAGAAACTGAACTTAGAGAATGGTAATGTCAGGTCACGGCTCACATATTTTATAACAATGTGAATGAATCCAATTCTCCAGCAAACTACAATCCGATGGCAAATAAAATTCCTCCAAACAACCCTAATAATTTCCACTTGATCCAAAGAAGCCTCTACAAATAACATATCATTAGCAAAGAAAAGATTAGTAATTAGAGGTCAATTAGTAGATAGCTTACTCAGCCTTCAATGTTTGTTAATAACGCATATATGGATACAGAAACTCAATTGTTTCATACATAAAAGAAAAAGCAGGGTGAAAGAGGATCTCTTTATTTAAGACTATGAGTTGGCTTGAATTCTTTAGGAGTAGGATTGTTGTTCCGCAAGATTTTCATCAATGTCATAGAAATACTAGCCAGCCATCACAATACTAATTAGATTGCCCTTTAGCCCAACCAATCTCAGAGTATCTTCAATAAATACCAAGATAATCTATCAAAAGCCAGTTCGACTTTGATTACCAAGATGCCTTTCTTCCCTTTCTTAGTTCTCATAATGTGAATCACTTTTCAAGCAACAATGATATTATCACTATTGTCTGCCTTTCATGAAACTATTTTGGTTGTAAATTCATAACTACCCTTTTCAAATTTACTAATAATTTGGAAAGAAAAAAACTCAAGTTAATGTCTCTTTTAGATGCAAATGACTAGTAAAGTTAAAAAAAAAATTCTAAATTTGCTGTAATGAAGTTGTGAAGAGTGCCCCTAAATGGAGTTCTAGATTCTAATCCATGAACCTCCATTTATAGCTTTACTATCAGAATTCACAATTCCATTATAGTAAATTCACAACTATCTCTTTGAAATTCACTAGCATTTAATTTGCAAATTTACTAGTTATTTGCAAAAAACCTTAAGTTAACCTTTTCATGGAAACGACAATTCAATTTCAAGATAACATTTGTGAATTCAAAACTTCATTTACAACTACCCTATTATAATCCATGACTCTTATAGCAGATTCACATCCACCCTACTAAAATTTACCAGTAATTTGAAAATTTGTTATAATAGAGTAGCTGTGTATTCTAATAGGACGGTCACGAGTACACTTGTGAATTCTGACAAATAAAGTCATATCTACAACTGTTTTAATAAAATTATATTCAAACTCCATCATGGCAAATCCAAAACAACCATTTTGAAATTTATTTAAAACAAATTAATTTTTTTGGAGTAAATGATTATTAAATTTCAAAAATGTGTGAGAATTTAAAAAAATGTATTTTAATATTTAATTTCATCGAAATTTTTGGGACATAAATGGTATTTTCTCTCATTCAAGGGACATAACTGAAATTATGTCCCTTCCAAGGTACTAGATTGTCATTCACCATAAAATTCTCATATTTTTTTGGGTACCCTCCTAATTAATCCCTCTTCTTGTATTGTTAATTCTCGTACACACATCTATTCTTCTTTTAATGTGGGATCCACAAAGCTAAGTTGCTCGTATGGATTACTCACGAATATAAATAGACATGGATTGAACTGTTTTTTTCCCCCTTTAACCACAAATTATGGTCCATGTCTTGATGATGCTTGGAAAAGCTCAAATTTAGGTTTTGATTCACATGCACCATCTTTCTTAGAAGACAATGATCTTTTGGGATTTCCTTTCCATTGGTCAATTGTTTCAGTTTTATTGGAGAAAGTGTTAGAATTGATATCATTTAGGTAACTAGGTTTCCCCTATCATTTCAAACCATGAATAGTGACGCTATATAATGATGGTCCCCAGAAGATGAGTCCTAAAATCCTTAATTTTACCATTAAATAACAATGACAAAACTGTAAAGAAGGCAAGGGACCACACATGTTTTTATCCTTTTAATACATGCAATTAGGTTAAACATTGATAATATCCCATTTACCAACAAAAATTGCATGAACTTTAACAATAATCCACACCTTGTTTAAATTAATTTTATTAATTTGTTTTGACTTGTTGGACCACAAGAGCACTTTCTTCTTGTCATAACAGGTATATCGCTTTTACTAAGTATATGCTTCTTTTGGCTCTCCCTGACAGATTCTCAATATCCACTTGTCCTTTATAATATTATATACAAATTAGAGGAATGTTAAATAACTAGAACATTTGTTTTCTTAGCCTAGGGTTTGGACCTTCGTTCTTGTTATTGTTCATTCTTGTTGAATTCTTCGTCCTTTTGGTGGCAGCCAGCTGAGAAACCCTTCGTTTCGATAGAGATGTTGGGTCTCTTCTCCTTTTCTCTCTCTGTCTCTCACATACATATAAAAGTAAGATGTTAAATTAAAATATAATACTTACAATTTCATTGTAATTATTATATGCAGGGCTAAATTTTAAGAATATTTGAGCGTAATATTATAGATAATTTGGTATTAAATGCTGTGTTGAATTTCACGCAATTCTTATAAATTTTATTTCACATTATTCTCATGAATTTCGGATTAAGTTCACAGTCTTTCTTATTTTCAAAACTTTACGATTAATTTCATTGCATCTCTTAATTTGTTTAGACCCATTGTAATTGTGATTATATTTTTAGTTTACTAGTAGAGCGACAAGTGTTATTTTATTTACACTACATAATATTTAGGAATTTTTACGGGTAAAAGAATAAAGAAAATTATTCATATAAAAGTTAAATTTGAGAATTTGTTGGCATTTGTACATCATGCTTGCATGATTTATTTGTGCGAAACATAATGAGCAAATTGAATTAACAATAACAAGAGGGCTATTGGTAAAAATTTAAAAGAACTTGTAAATTTCAGAGCACGGAAAAATTATCAATTCAAATTAATTTTAAATATATTTTGTCCCCCTATAATTTAATATCTTTTTATATTATCTTTTTTATGCAATTTTTTATATTATCTTAATAAAAATGAGTGGATAATATTGGAAACCTTGGTCAACACAAATTGTTCTCCTGTGGGATGAGAACCCTTGTGGTCCTGATTCCTAAGCATGCTGATAATGACGATAATGGAGGATGCAATCCCTGAAACTGCTTCATTTTGTTTTATTCTTTCTAAATTTTAAATATATTTTTAAGTATTCCCTTTGTACAAATTGTTATGGCATATTGATTTACTTTATCCTTTGTTTTATTAATTATTCATATTCTGTCCTTTTTCTCTTTCCTTCATATAAAATTATATTAAATAAGGAACACATGATTTCTATATCTCATTTTTTTTCCTCTATAGAATCTAGAGTGAATTAAAGTATGAACCAATTATAGGAACATGTGGTTAGTTTCACAGAGACTAATAAAGGGGAGTCTCATATTTAATAATGTAATATCGACTGACATTTCTAATTGAAACATTATTACGTGTGTTGCAGCCAAATGTATTTTTATGCCGCTAAAAAAAAAAGTACTTTTAGCGATTCAATTTGGAGGAGAACCCATGGCTTGACGTAAAATAAATTTAAAGCCGTGAAAAATTACACACACACACTAAACGGTACACTTATATAACATTTTATATTATTGTTGTTAAGAAAATTAATTGGAAGCAGAACAAATTTAAAATTTCAGATAGCGTTTCTGTTAAAAAATTTTCTTTAACGACTTTAAAATTTTATTTTTTAGTTTGAATGATTTTATTTTTATTATGAGTTTAAAATGTAATCCCTAAAAAAATGGATTGATAAATTTGTGTACTTTCACTTTTGATTTATTTCTGATCATTTAGATGATAATTGTATAAACTTATTTAATAGAATTAAATTGCATCAAACTTTAAATAATCTTTTTAGAAATACTTTTTGCGGCCAAAGTTAATATTTTTTTAGCGTATTAGCTTGTCCCTCCGGGGGACATAGGATAATACATTAGCTTCAATCAAGGATAACTTTAGTCTTGTGTTATGAAGAGAGTTTTTATTACTTTGCAGAAATTTTTCAATTCAAAATTCCTTAGGTACAAAGAAAAGCATAAAGGCATTTCAAGACATGTTTTTTTTTTGGGGGGGGGGGTAAGGGCATTTGATTTGATAATGGGGGGTAACTCGAGCATTATAATTTTTTAGTCAGATAAAAGTATTGGATTATACAATACATTCGGGTAAAATCTCAAGATTTTAAAAAATAACATGGAGAATGGAAGGAGGATTATAATTATTTTTAAAGTTAAAAGGGAAAGAGAATTTATTCTTAATGAGCATCTAATTTTTTTCTCTTTGCCAGTTTTTTTAAATATGGAGGAGCATATGCCATTGATTATTAGGTTTTGAAAAGTATGAAAAGAAAGATGACAATTAAAGGGTAACCAAAATTTTAATTTACCTATTCTTAATATTTTTATTTAAATAGTCTTTTCTGCTCAATCAAAGTGTACTCTAAACTCCCCGTTTGGTACATGAGAACATAGAAGGTGGAAGTAGAATGAGAAGGGAATCCCTGATTCACATAGTTTGGTGTATTGATTCTTCACTTCCCATGGAAGTCAACTTTCATCAATCTGGTGGAAGTTGGCTTTCCCTAGCTCCATAATGGAAACTCACATGCGATGACCATTTCACCCTTCCTTAGGTTGATCGGTGTTAGGGATTGAAGGAACACCACTTGCTTTAATTTGCTACAATTTTCTTAGGTCAGAATGAAATTCCAACTTTCAAATAGCTGGGCGAAACTGCATTCTACTTACCTTGTCTATTTTACATTTCTTGTCTAGGACTGATGCTGCACTGGATTATTCAAGTAGCCTCATCATTTGATACCTCCTTGAACCAAATCACTGTCATGTCATACAAGAAAATTTTACTTAGTAAAAAGGATATAAATTGAATACTGTGATCCTTTTCTAAATTGAATACTGTGATCCTTTTCTAGTAATTTCTTTATATAAAATTCATGTACTATTAATACCCTTGGATCCCTTCCTTATAGACTCTAGCTGTATAATTTTTTTTTTGCTTTGCATATGATTGATCGTTTTTTATTTTTGGGGGCGGGGGGGAAGACAACGGTTCCTTGGCTCTTCGCGCTGAAGACGACAATAATGTCATTCTAGGCTGCTCATTTCACACCAATACAAGCGATAATTTGCGATCCTGGTTTTTATAGGTCTCTTGAACTGATCTGGCTCACTGGTTTGCACGATTTGCTCCAATTGCCATGTTTAATTTGATGCATCACCAATCTGGCTCAATGAGTCTCTCCAACTTGTTCGATTGGATTTAAAGTTAATCTGGGCTTATAAAATGTTGAAATCTGGTATTAAAAGTGCCTAACCCATCTGCGTGATTTCCCATTTTGTTTATCTTTGTTTGATCTCTAATTTCGTTTTGGTGTGGATTGAGAGGTTTTGTATACTGATAGGCACTGCAACTTTAATATTTTAATTTTATACAGTCACTACAAAAAATTGATTTTGAGCAACAATAAAGTCAAAAAGGAAAGTCTTTCGCAGCAATAGCAAAGTTGTTATCATAGCAACTATCACTAAAACTTATTAGTGGCGACAAAAAGAGTTGTCGTTGACCTTTCAGCGGCCACAGCAAAGTCACTGCTGCAGAAGGCCCTATGAGCAGTGACAAAATGTCACCGCTGAAAGTGTTGACATCACCATCAGTTGGCCACCAACCGCCGCCACATCACTGCCGATCGCCCACCAGGTGTCGCTACATCACTCCCATCTCACCTATGCCACGTGTCCACATGTTGACACGTCATGTCACCACTGGATATTATCACATAAATATGGCCCTTTCATGGTTTGAACTCCTGACCTCCTTCTTCTGCGTCTCTTCATCTTGCCGTTGAGCTGAAATGAATTTGGTGATAATTATTGTAAAATCAAATATATATAATAGTAATAAAATATTAAAACAGACTTTCAGTAACGACATACCCTTTAGTGGTAACCAAAAATGTCGTTGCTGAAAGTGTCCTTCGGTGGTGACTTTTATTAAATATAGTTAAATAATAATACTATTATTAAATATTTATATTTAATTTTGTTAATTGATTAAAATATTTATTTATGATATCCATTCTGTATAAAAAATATAATTCATACAATATTATTTGTTATGTTTTTTATTCCCAATTATTTAAGCTATTATATTATCTATTTTCATATTTATATTTATAATTATGAAATATGAAAATAGTATATAAAAATAATTAAATTTAATTATACATTTTATCATGATTATTTAACTCTCACACACACACATAATTATAATATCTCACTTTCATATACACTCATTCCTTTTTCCTTCCCTCTTTCTTACTCTCACACACCATATTATCTCTCTAACCCTTACCTCTCTTTCTAACACAACAACATATAAAAACACTTTATTTTGTCATAACAAATCATATTAATGAACAAAATTATTGTCCAAATATAATATTTTTTTATAAAAAACACTTAAAATAATAATAAAAAGTTAAAATAGACTTTCAATGGTGACAAAAAATGTCGCTACTGAAAGTGTCCTTCGGCGGCAACATGTTGAGTCCCTGCTAAAAGCTTGTTTCAGCAACAATAGTTCTTTTCAGTGACAATATTAGGAGTCACCGCCGAAAGTCTCACTTTTAAAAATTGACCTTTAATGATGACTCTGCAATGTCACTGCTGAAAGTACTGCCACCACTGAAAGTAAGAGCTGAAAGTCGTCACTGAAAGTCCTTTTTTTTTTTTCTGTTTTGCAGTGAATATTTCAGTTTAGTTTCATAATTTTATAAAAAGTTTTCTCAAGTCCTCTAGATCAAGAAATATTTAGAAAAGTTATTATATTGATATTGAATTTTTTTTAATGAAAAGATAATTACGCATCAGTCCACAAAATAGTAACATACAAAACGACCTAGAAATGTATGTATATCATGAAGTAGGTAAGACAGCAGCCAGGGGACCACTGTAGGGCGCATAATGAGTTTAGCATGGGTGAGCTTTATAAGTTTACAGCATAAGGGAAAAGTTTGAGGGTCCTTAACAGCAGTTTGATGTAGAATGAAGATAAGACCATTGCGGAGGGCTTGGAGTTGAAGCAATAGCGGACCGCTTCTGGTGGATGGTGTGTGAGTCCAAGATCTAAAGAGAGTGCCGTTAAGATACAGTCAAGAATAAATGATGGCTTGATGTCGATTGCCCATGCATAAATGAAATGAGAAGAACTAGCAGCCATAACAGATGGAATCTACTATTGCTGTAGTACAAGATTTGGAATTCTGCCCGTTGAAGGGGTAGTAAGATCGTGTTTAGGACTTTCGCTTGCGTCGGTGTGTCTAGATGCTTGTGATGAAGCCAAAGCAATGAGTTGGTGTGGGGAAATTTTTCTTCTTGCATGACTCAATTTGTTCCTGGCAAACCAAGAAGCATGAAATATATAGAAAGGTAATTTATAAAGAAAATCATCTACATTAGATGGGTTAAGCAACCAGAAATATAGCCATTGAGTGACGTTCCAGGAAGGATAAGAATTAACATGATAACTCAGGTTAGAGACAAAACAAACTGCTTTGGACAGAAGACGGTGAAGGAACAAGTGTTTTAAAGTTTCATCATTAGAATAACAGAAGAAACATCCGTAGTTGTCAAAAGTGCAGTACCATAGGTAAATGAGATGCGGGTAAAATAACTTGTGCAGTTTTCTAAAGAAAGCACTTGATTTTTCAAAGTTGGATTTTCAAAAGTAGGGAGCTCCCCAGAATTGATATTGAAAGTTAAAATGTTGATAAAAACATTCTCAAATGTCAATAGACTACCTTCTGTTCTTAAAATAAAATCTACTTAAATTACAAAGTGGACCGTATATTAAGAATCAGAAGTAATATTAAGTTAAATTTTACTTCTAATCTTATTTCTCATGAATACCTGACATCTTGATCTTTTTAGTAGTGTAATTTTACTCATAATTTTTTTTGTGCAATTTTACACATGATTTTTTAAGAACAATTTTACCATTGATCTTTGGATGCACCAAAATAAAAAAGATCATAGATAAAATTATACCACTAAAAGATTGAGGTCACAAGAAATGAATAAATTATTATTTAAGACTAATACTGTTATGATTAAATAACTGGAAATATACTTCATAATATTATTGGATGAAAATGAGATCTTGTATATTATTAACAAACCCAATTACTTTTCATGTAGGTCTATCCTAATCCAGGGAAACAAATTAATGCCTAAGAAGCTAGTGGCTATTAACCGTAAATAATCAAGGGCACATGGAAATAAACGCACATATATACAAAAATAAAATAGCAATGAAATTAATAACAGAAGTATATGCCCTAATCCATTTTTATTAGACATGATGATTTAGAGTAATTAAGAATGCATATGAAAAGTTGAAGAGACTCCAAGAAAAAAAAATCAAGTATAACAGAATTGATAAGGCATATATAATTAAAAGTCTTGAAAACATTTTCCATCCTAGAATTGAATCAATCGGTATATCTTTCTGAATCAAATAATTAACAGACTAAGGTCCAAATAAATATTTAATTTATATGACTTTTTAGAGCTAACCGTATAAAGTTAAAACTTATATAACCACATGTGATAAGACGAAAACATCTGTTTCTCTTGATGGGGCGTTACATTCAGAAGTAAAGCAGCTAATAAGGTGAATACTTTCTTAGAAAAGTTCCAAATATAGGAAAAAGAAAGTAAAATGAAAGAAAAGACTGATGATTATGATACTTCAAACATCAAAGTAAAATAAAGGGACGAAAGCAAATCAAAACAAGCTACTAAATCTAAACCAGAAGTTAAAAATGGTAATTTTTACCAAAAATAAGCATACAATTTGAATGTAAGACAGTTAAAGGAAGATATATATACACACATACACACACTGGGTGAATGTGAAAATGTGCTATCGTAAGCCAATTAAATGAAAGCGATGATACCACAAAACAAAACAAAACACCCACCAAACACTTCGGTTTCTTTCCCTTGCTCGTCACTCAATTTGGTTTCTCTGGGTCCCACGAGTCGTACGGAAAGTTTGGACTCTCTGTTTCATATTGAGACACGAGTCACAGTGTTCCCTCTCATCCAATCAAACCTCGACAACGCAATGTCCTTCCCGCACACATGGCTTCCACTTTCCAATCCTGAAATGACAACTCACTGTACTAAAACAAAAACCTTATTTTTTCTTTCTTTCACGCTTTGTTCTTTCCTAAACCTATTTCTTTTTCCTTTCCGAAGCCATCACTCACAAAACAGTTTTACTCATTTCCTCCACAGTTTATCAGCACAAAAATAGAAAGATGCCCATGTTATAAACACCATTCGTTCCTTCTTTAAGCGTTCTCCGCTTTTCCTTCTTCCTTTATTTCCCTCTTTAGGGTTTCTTCTTTTGCTGCTTATCTGTACTGGGTTCTCTGAAAACTTTCCTTTCTTCTCTCTCTGACAATAATTGAGAAGAAGGAGAAGAAGATGGGAAGGGGTAGGGTCGAACTGCGGCGTATTGAGAACAAAATCAGCCGTCAAGTGACGTTTTCAAAGAGGCGAAGTGGACTGTTCAAGAAAGCTCAAGAAATCTCTGTGCTATGTGATGCTCAAGTTGCTGTGATTATCTTCTCCACCAAAGGCAAGCTCTTTGAGTTCTCCTCTGATTCCAGGTTTTCATTCTTCTCTCTCTGATCTCATCGTTAAATTGATCTTTCTTCTTTGAGTTTCCTCACACACAAAATGAACTTGTAGATCTTTCTTCATTTGCTTGTTCTAGATCTTACTTCTTGTCATCTGGGTATATCTGCTAGTTTATATGTGCGTATATGTTCATCATCATCATCAAGTTACCAAGCTATATCTATCTTGCGTTGTGAAATCCTTTAATTTATTTTCATCTGTCTTTTATGTATTTTCTTGGGCTTCATTGTTTTTGTAATCTTTCTCTCTTTGTTTCGAACTGAAACAAGTAATATTAAGTTTAGACTATGCCCGCTAGTTTTGTCCGAAATTTTCTTTTAACTATTTATTAGTTGTTGCAACTTTGATAGGCAAGTATACAGTTCTTCAATTATATAAGATGGGGCATTCAAAGATTCCAATGATATAAATTAATGAAGTTATGTCTGAGATCTGGTGTCATGCTTAGCCCTATAGATATGCATTTTGTAGATTTGGTATTTTTTCCCCATCTATAAATTATAAATTATAACTATATAGATATATGCCTAGACGTATGATTATAACTAATTAGAGAGATCCCCTAGAGCATTGCGTATATAGGGGGTTATGTAGCTATGCTTGGTGTAATAACCTAGTATTTGGTGATTTATCCAATATTGCTACTTCATGCCTAGTCAAGAGGAGGCCACTATTTTAAAATATACATTTAGTTTTGATTTTTAATTTGTTGATGGATAGGTAAATAGAAGGGAAAAAAGCGTTAGATTTGCCCTAAATTATACCCATAGTTCTATGAGAATTAGGGTTTTCGATTAGACAGAAACGTAAGGTTCCCAGTACTGCACATTGATTTTGACCGGTAGTTATTACATGTTACAGAGTTATACAAATAATAATAATTTTTTCAAATCTAAAACTATTTAGTCATGCTAACATGCTTACAACTAGAATATGAAATTCATATTTTATACCAACTCTAAAAATAAATCTGTTCTTTATGATTTATGACTAATAAAATTTTTTAAATAACTTTTTATATTAAATATAAATATATTGAACATAAATATATGTTATTCTTATTATTGATATCCTTAAAGTTATTATTTCTGTTTTAATGTTGATATATAAGATACAAAACATCTCATAAGCAACACATTTTATCCAAGACAGTTTTGACAGGATTGACCAATCACTCCTAATTTATCAAACAATCAATTTTTTTTGGACTGAAATCAAACAATCAATCATTAATCAACCAAAATATCAATATAAAAGTAGACCGGACGAGAACTTGTTATTTCACTATTTATTTATTATTTATTCACATATATGTTATAATATATAAGAAATTTTGGAATGTCAGTTTGTGAGCATGCTTATTTTTCGAATTATTAACACATTTGAAAGTACATAGTGAAGACTACCAGTTCCTTTGTAGCAAAACCAACTTAATTTGGCCAAGTACTTAATACCATACTTAAAGGAGATAGCCACTTGTGTCCTTTCATTGTTTCAAAAATGAAAACAGGATAACAGATTGCCTTAATACCCTCTTTTTTGTACTCTTTTTCTCAAATCCCAAAAACTAAATGTTTGCTATTAAATGAGGCAGTAAATTTAAGATTTTAATATATATATATATATATGTGTGTGTGTGTGTGTGTGTGTATAAAGACGCAGTACAGTTCTCTTAATATGGAATATATAAAGACCAGTACAGTTCTCTTAACATGGCGTACGGAAACAGTGTATTTTAATTCCTAGTGGAATTGATAGGTGTGAGCCATTTTTAATAAAGTCAAATGAGTTATTTGTTTGCAATGTAGTTTGAAATAAGAATCTGATTTTTATTGCTGCACTACCATTAGAACCAAAATTTATAACCAATTCATGATTTAATGAATGAAGTTAAGTGGTCTTTAGGGGCAGAGCAAGAATGATAATGTTTCCGGGAAAATTAATGTTTTCGGTATATATAATACACATTTAGTATCATGCTTTTCCATTTATCTCATTCTCAGCTTTTCAAATCACACTTTAACCCCAAAAAACAACCCTTAGTTTGCTTTCTATCCAATTCACTTCTATGTGTCATCAATAATCAATATCAAGCAATAACTCAGTTATTATTAACATAAATAATTAAATTTATACTAGAGAGTTACTATTCAAAAGTTGTGAAGAATGTGGCTCCTCGTTTGAGCTCCATGCAATACATCTACCTATTTAGGTTAATTTTTTTAAAAAAAAATTATATATGAACGAGTTAGGAATGGAAGCTAATTATTATTTAAAAAAAAGTCAACTTGTATAATAAAGTCACACTATTATTCAGAAGTTGTGAACAATTTAGCTGCTCCTTTGGACTCCATGCAGTGGAAGCACTTCTCAAATCCAGTTAAAATTTTTCTATTTTCTTTTATTTTTTGATGAATAACTTGAGTCTGAGGAATGGAAGCTTGTTTCGAACTCAAATTAATGAATTTAATCTTGAAATTAAGTTTTTTAATTCAACAAATAATTTAATGAACAATTTGCCACATAATAAGGCCTTTTTATTCTCTCACAAATATGCTGTCATCAATAATGTTCTAGTATATAATGATCACTAACCCAACAACACATGAAAAAGATATTTATGCATAAAGATATCATTGATGATGGTTACTCCTCTGGTCCTTAATGTAATACCTACTTAACTTACTGGAGTAGATTAAGAATGTTAGTTTAGATTAGTTAATATGATATATTTTTTTATAAAATACCCTAATCATCTTCCTTAATTCTCTATCTTTCTCTCCTAATTGATTTTTGTTGAAAGAATATCAATAGGGTTAATTTGAAAAAAATTGATGAACATGTGAAATAAACTTTATATATAGAACCAACATCAACTCTCAAGTTAGGTCCAACATTAAGGATCAGAGGAGTATATTCATAAGGATTAAGGTAAGAAATATTCTTATTTGGGGAATTAAATTAAGCAAAAATTCTATGATAGACTAAATCAACAATATAATTATTACGTCCATGAGTAATTAATTAAGAAAACAATTACATATAATACTTTCTCTCTCTCTATATATAGTTCTATTAGTGAGAGATCAATATGGGGTTTAGTCTATGAATATTTATACTCCTCCGGTCCTTAATATAAGACCCATTCAACAAATTTGATTAGATTAAGGAAGTTAGGTAAGTTGGTTAATTATAAGAAAAGTGACACATTTTTCCTAAAATACCATAATCATCTTTCTTAATGCCCCATCTCCCTCTTCTACTTAATTATAGTTGAGAGAGTATCTATAGGAGTAATTTAGAGAAAATTGATAAATATGAGAAATGGGTCTTATATTTAGGACCAAAACCAATTTAAGAATTGGGTCCTATATTAAAGATCGGAGGAGTATATTATATCTAATTATTTGTATGTATAATCTTCACTCAACTCATTAAGTTTCAGGGCGTGAGGTGTTGGTAGAGATTGTGACTTCAAATCCTAGCTATTAAGATATTATCTAGTCTGTACTTCAAATTCAATTGCAAACTAAATTTTATATTAAAAATCAGAGCTAGTATTTTTTTTTAACCAAAAAAAAATCATTAAGTCCTATGCTGCTTCATGTGTAATCTTCAAGGAGCTTAATTATATGAGTGGAGCTTGACAGCTCCTATTTATTTAAATAAACTAAGCATGTTTATATATATTGTTCAGCTCAATCAATTTCCTGGCAAAACAAGCTAACCTGAACGGGAAATATCATGACTTGTTTACTGCCCTAGCTAGGTCTAATGATGCCCTATATCCCAATATAAGCAATTGAACAAATAAAAATGTGAATGAATGAGAAAACTTTAACCATGGATCTTAATTAATCATTTAATAATTATATATGAAGGAAATGGACGAAAAGTCATACAGGGATTAATGCATGGAACAACCTTGGCTGTATGTCTGGGACCACTTAATTTAGGCATTTCCACTCCGTATATAAGTTTTTAAATAGGAGGCCTATCGTTTTGTCAGATATGATTCCATGGCAAATTTTAGGTTTCACTGTTGTTTTAGTCCCGTGAGATTTACCCACTAGTACTCCCTCGGATCTTAATAATAGAAGCCAAATAACTGATTTATAGATATTAAAAAATTCGGTAAATTAGTTATTTACAAAATAATGTGTATTGGTTAAGACACTATTTTTAATTAATTGCATTAAAATTATCTCATTAATGGAACTTTCCTTTAATGTGTAATCAAGAAGAATAATTTAGGAAAAAAATTTACGTTTGAAAGTCAAAACAAATTGAGGTTTCCTTTTAGAATCAAAATAAACTATTCAACTATCTTCTATATTTATGACCAATTTGGTTTTTTAATTTTTTTCATATCATTTTTAAATGTGAAACTTACTCAAATGTAACGAGGCTTTGTTAACTCCTTTTTATCCCAAGTCCAATCAGCATTTGGGCTTAATTTATTTATTTCTCTATGCTAATGTTCTTTTAGTCTCAATTAGGGACTTTAGTCCATCACCTTTCTTTGTTGCCTGGGTTTGTACATTAGAGTATCGTTCTACAATTTTTGAATGCGTATTGGATCTTGTAGTTGTTATGCCTTTTCTATTTTTTTTTTTGTTTCTATGATACTATGTTGATTTTTTGTGTGGACTGGTGCTTAACTATTCATATATCACTTAGCTATTCTAAATTTGTTGTGTTGTTTACTTGGATGATCTTTTATGCACCATACCCAAAACTTAATTGACACATTATAGGTATTTTCCACAACATGTAATTTTAAAAATATAAAAGTATATTTTGTAAAATTATAAAATTAAGGGAAAATGGAAAATAAAGACCCCTTAATATGTAAAATTGTGATTTGGGACCCTTAATTTGAAAAATAGCAAATAAAGACCCAGTCTTATATTGCAAATATGAAATTTAGTGAAATGTCTGAAATGCCCCTCGACCAAATGACAAGTTGATTATGGAAAATGAAAAATTCATTTTAGTGAATAACAACTTTAGTAGACCAAATCACAATTTGGCTGAAGGTATACCAAATTACAAGTTCATTATGGGAAATGACAAGTTCACTTTAATGAATAACAACTTTAATAGACCAAATCACAATTTGGCTAAGGGATATTTCAGACATTTCGTTAAGATTTTATATTTACATTATGAAACTGGGTCTTTATTTACCATTTTCCAAATTGAGAGTCTCAAATCACAATTTCATATATTGGGGGTCTTATTTGCTATTTTTTCTAAAATTAAACAATATATATTTAGAAGTTAGGAAAAAAAAAGTTTAAATACTTTGAATTGTGCGAATTAGGCTTCTCAGGGTAAGTTTCATAGGTCAGAATGATGCACATGATGAGATGGGCAATAAAATCTAAAGGTCAAACCGTAATAGATATTAAAGTCATATCAGATGCCATGTCATGTCTGATACATATATGCAAAACATCCACATTTGCTGAGTGCCCAATCTCTTTACTTGCTTTGGAAAATAATTTGAATCAAAATTTAGAATATGCAATAGCCTAAGTAACTATGAAAGAGATCTGGTAAAAAAAAAAAAGAAGTAACTATGAAAGAGATGAGTCAGCATGGCAAATATCAACCTGATCATAGAACGTGAGGGGGAAAAACAATGAAAGAAGGAAACATGACATCTAACCAATGATCTCATGATTTGGTAGCATGAAAACTTCTACATAAATGGGAGATAACAAGTATGATCCCGCTTACCTCAAGCAAGTAGTGTCTCCCTCTGATTTTTTTTGGGGGGGGGGGGGTTGCGGGGGGAATAACATCTATAAGTTGGAGTAGGACTTGTTTTCTGAGTTGATTTGGTGATTTGAATTATCTTCCCTCTCTTTTCAGATGCAACACATATATATAGCTTGGTTCGGTGTCTTTTCTTTCTTCATGCCTCTAATCCTGTTTTTTTTTCCCCTCTAACTTAGTAGAATGAAAGTTTTTATATAAGTGGAAGATCGTACGATTTTACTTATATTAGTGGAAGATGACAAACAATTAGTGACTACTTGAAAAAACAAAAGAAGTATGAGGTCTATAAGTTGGAATAGGACTTGTATTCTGAGTTGATTTGGTGACTTGGAATCTGTCATTTCTCTCTTCTCGGATGCAGTATGCAACCGATACATAAACGGCTCGGTTTAGTAGTGTATACGTTTACCTAAAATGCTTGGTTCCTTGGCCAAAAATTTTAAAAAAGCTTGGTTCCTTCTTCTTTTTCTTCTTCTTGTTCAATTTTTTTTTTTTGGGCTTCACTGCATTCTGTCTCCACTTGATCCTCAATCCTCTGCCAAGAAAACAGTTCTTATCAGAATTGTGATTATTGTATTCGTTATTTCCTCTGTTGCCTGAGTACCGATGAATTATGTATAATGGCAATTATGTCGTTAAACTAAAAATGTTGGAGGCAAAATGCGCTACTAAGCTTAGGTATGTTTTACATGGATTTGGATTTAGGTTAGATTGAATGTGGTCAAAAACTGTTATTTCTGTGTTACCTAAAATAGTTGTCGTTTTGGTTGAAAACGTCTATTTCTGTGTTACCTAAAACCCTCTTTCCAAAACCTCTATAGTGGCAAAACATGCAGTACAACATTAAATCATATTTCTCTTCCATATTTATTTATTTTTCCTAAAATAGTGCTCATAGTATGTTAAAAGGTTTTGCATTCTAATGCACATAATTAACAAATATATTTTAGGAAAGGTAATAGTCATTTATTATATAAATAACTAACTTAATTAATTTTTTTAATATTCATAAATTAGGTGTCTAACTTTTATATTAAGAGGTAGTATTACACTTTTTCAGGAGGACCCAAAAAAAAAACAAAAAACTAAATCGGTGTCTCTAAGCTTCTCTGGGAGACATCTTTTCATTTTCACAGTATTCATTTCTTATCTTTAGGGCTATCTACTGGAATTGAATAACTTGTACGTTTTGAAATACTACTATTGCACAAGTCCTCTCATAGTTTATAAAATAATTTTTTTTATTTTTTTGATACATATTCAAAACAAAGTTTAAATTTATTTATTTATTTTGTAAATTATAATAATAATAATTTTATGAAACATTAAACCTCAACAGTTCGATTTTCAATTCAAAGGTGGAGATGGGATGAGGAGAAAACAGAGAGAAATGATCCCTTCATGTGTGGTAAGCCATAGCAGCTATAATGGCGTGGCATACAAAACATGTCCTAACATTAAGGTCTAGTGAAAGGGATTGGTCTCTCACAACTTGATGAAGCAAAGTTCGAATTCCTGTGGAAGAGGTGTTCGCATTTAATACCTGACAGTGCCTTAAATAAGATTGTCTTCAATAGGAAGATATTTATGCCAACAAAAAACATGTCCCAACATTATTTTCTCTATTAAAAATGCAATGAGGCTTGTCCCAACACCTGAAATAAAAGTTCCTTTCTGCAAAACTACTAATTTAGAAAATGACGTACGTGCCGTAATAATATTTTATTGTACTTTGCCATATCGTTGATATTTTTCAGCAATTAGTTTTTAAGCTATATTACATATGCTTGCTTAACGCTCTGTTTCTTATGCTATGTCATTGATACTTATATTAGACTAGTGCCCATCATTTGAAGTGGAACTTCCGTACATAGAGCCGATAAGAATTGGAAAATTCGGAAAAGCCATATGGGTGATTGGTTCAATTGATTTACACCTTTTGTTTCATTTTTTGTTATTGATACAAATTCCCCCCTCCTTTACGTCCATATATTAATTTGTTAAGATCCAAATAAAGTTTGTAATTTTCATTTTGTGGAGCAGCTTGGATGGCATTCTGGAACGATATGAGAGACAGACGCACACAGAACAACTTGCTGAAGCTAACATCGAATCTCAGGTATTAACATCAGTTGCCTTTCTTCTGTTGAACTGGTTCCTGCCAGTTTGATGAGGAAGAAAAACAGACATTCCAGAAGCTTCATGCCTTCTTCTCCCTTTAATTTTAAATATATGAACTAGATAACTAATTTATATATATTAAAAAATTAGTTAAGAAAGTGTGTTAATTTTTCTAAAACACATTTTTTTAATCATTTGTATTAGAAACTACTCCCTCAATAAAAACATTCTTAATATATATGTGCAATCAAAAAAGAGTTTAGAAAAAAATTATAAATTTGATTGATAAAATGAACTAAGGCGTTATTACATTTAATACTACAATAAATCCTTTACTACCTCTTACATTTAGCATTGGATAATAATGAAATTTTGTTGGCGATGTTATAAGTGTGACATTATTTTTAAATCAATGTACAAAAGTTAATTAAATCTCAATGGCATCATGCACAAACATTTGACGATCTTATAAATGTGACATTATTTTTAACACATAGGGATTATTTACAATGATGAACCAAAAAACTCGTAACATGAGAACCAAACATCTTAGAAATCAAAATATCTCAAAAACAAATTACAGGAATATGCAACAATTGTTGCTTCTTAAAATTATCATTGTGTTCTAAAAAGCAAAACTTTGTTTTTGCCAGTGTTTGCAAGTTTTATCTTTTCTCCAGATGATAATAAATTTAAAATATTTTCAAGATATCAAAACGATCGAATTATAACTGTAAAAAGAAATATGAATAGTAGTTGAAAAAATGTTGATGAAAACTTGTTCCTAAGGTACTTCTTACAGATTTTGGTTTTTAAGATTGACTGTCAATTTTGTGAATTTTAGATTTTCAAGTGCCATATATTTTCCTGTTTATTGACCATGACGTACTTAATTTGAATCCTTTATATTCGATATAAATAGACAAAATATAATTAACCAACAATAATCCAAAAAAATTATTTTATTGATGTAATCTCAATTTATGCCCACATTACGTAGCGCCTATGAATATAAAAGTCTCCTATTGAGTAACAGATGTCGGTTTTATGTTATTCATTAATTGATTTTTAAGCAATTTCATATTACTCTAACATCCATATTTAATTTAATTTGAAGAGGCAAGGTAAGTTGGATGTTATAATTCTCAATATATAGAAGATCATTTGATTGTTGTTCTCTGTAACTCTCCTAAATCATTTGTATAGGGAAACTTGTCCTTGGAGTTCTACAAACTTACCACCAAGGCTAAAATCTTGGAGAAGAACATTAGGTACTCACACCTAACATTTACTCTCAGCTATGTACTCCATTTTTTTCCTCAAGAAAAAGTTAGATCTCTCATGTTACGTTTTTTTCAAGGGAAAAATTGGTATTTTGGGTAAAATTTAGCTGTTTAATTAATGTGAATGATTTATATTTGTCTAGTTTAATCTTTATCTTTGATAAAAGAAAAAATTATGGACAATCTAAATTGAATGCACGGATGATATTAACTCTAAATGAGTCTTTCTTTTGCCTATAAAGTCTTGCATTTAACACAAAAATACCTATATACTGGATATGATAAACTTAGACCTTTCAGTTTTTAAATGATTTTTGTAGGCTTTTTCCACAATTAGATTACTATAACATAATTAACTCTTATGAATGGATCAAATGTGTTACCAAGATAAAGGAAGATCAGCTTTAGCCTTTCTTGTGAAATCGTACAGTCTAAACACAAATTATGAATAAAGAGAATATAATAACAGAAATATATATATATATATATATATAATTAATCTTCCACGTAGGAACTATGGAGGACATGATCTTGATATCTTGAGTTTGAGAGAGCTTCAGAACTTGGAGCAACAGATCGACACAGCTATGAAGCGTATTCGAACAAGAAAGGTAAATAATAGAAGAGAGACAAGGTTAATTAATTTAACTAGAATTATAAAAATAATTATATTAGTTTCTATTTGGTACATGATTGAGTGGTCATTTTTATTGACGCAGAACCAAATGATGAATGAATCCATCTCGGAGCATCAGAAGAAGGTATGTGTCATAAAACTGATATTATTTTGAATTGGTACAGAGGTTGAAATTGAACTTAAATGGACATAATTTAATTTGTAGCAGAATAAACTATACTTCCAATTGAATTTCTCGAAAGCATCCTATTCTGAACTGTTAACTTAATCATTATATTCCCGCCATCGCATTTTATAAGTCACCTTTTAGGAGGATTTTTGTATATCATTTTATAAGTTATTTTGCAGAATATTAAGTATAGTTGATGTGTTAATCCGGAAAATATTCCTGACAAATAAAAAAACAATTACTTAACCCCATTAATTTAGTTCAATCCCCATCAATGAACAGTATGCTTAGAAAGAATTGAATTTTCAGACGCATATGGTTAAAAATCATCACTTGTAACGTTGGAGAGAATAGCCAAGAGTTTCAGTGTTTCACTGTTTGGAGGTTTTTTATAATATTTTTATAGCGTTTGAGGCTAAAGATTTAAAATGCTCTTTGAAATTTGCAATTATAAGTACAAAAGAATCTAGACCATGATGTCAGTGTTCACGTGTCAAAACTCTGTTTAGGAATCACTGGTCAGTGGTAACACACTTCTCTGTGGACTTACTCTGGATATGGCGTATTATTATGTGAAATGCTTAAGAAGATTCGGTGACATCATATTTGCATATATTTACTTTTTTTATTTAAACTTATCATCAAAGATTTGTTCATTCTTATATTGTTTTTCACATATTATTTCATAGTGTGACAAATGTTCAAAAAGTAACACGTAGCATATAACAAGTCCAAATTGGGTTGTCCCTGATCAAAAACAGATCAAATCCGAAGGTCAGAAAATGACAAAAAAAAAAAACAGATCAAATCCTGACTTATGCTTGTGAACTGTATTTACCCTTACCATTTGAAGATGGTTTCTGCATAATGAATAATAATATTATTATGGAGAAAAAAAGACGAAGAATAATAACGTCGTGAGTAGATTCCAATATAACTCTCTAGTGTGCACATGGCAGGCAAGGGCATTGCAGGAGCAAAACAACATATTAGCAAAGAAGGTAGAATTCACATATTCTACTAATAATGTTAATTATGCGATCTCATGTAAGTTTTGTTGAGATTTATATAGATCTTTCTTTCTATTTTCAAACTAATAAAAATATCTCAAAATGTTACCGACAAAACAATTTCAGCAAAAATTAGGAGAATCTTTTGTTGTTTTTACTCTTTATTTTCACTAGAAATTTAAGTTTTCCTTCTAAAATAAAAGGTCTAGCTCTCTAATTCAAGCAAACCTTAGAGGATTTTTGTATAAATTTTTTCCCCTTAAAAATCATTTGTATTATTTTTCAAAAATTGAAAAATATTCATAGTTTCCAAAATTTGGAGAAAAATAACCCCGTAATCCACTCATTATAGCTTCTCTTCCCTAGTAGAACCAGTTGTAAGCACTTCCTGTAGAGAAGAGCCCGCTTTTGTTTAGTTTCCACTTAGCTCTTCCTTCTTCCCACTGGATGTTTCTCTGGAATTTTTCCCATACTTTCCTCATTTCTTTCCATAGATGAGAGTCACTCCCTCTTGCTATTATTTGATTTCCTTCTTCTTGTTCTCTTCCATACTTGCCTTTTAAAACTTCAACCCATAGGTCACTTGGTGTTTGTATCGTCCTCCAGAGTAATTTGAGGAGAAAAGCCTCATTCATTGCTTGTAATGATTTCACACTCATACCTCCTTCTAGTTTTGGCTTACAGAGTGTGTTCCACACAATGGCATGCCATCTCCTTTTACCATCCTGCTCACTCCATATAAAGTTCCTCTACTCTCTCTTAATATCTTTGATTACTCTCTTGGGGATCTTCTCATGCTGTATTGGGTAGAGTGACATAGAGCTAGTCACAGAATTAACAAGTGTTAATCATCCAGCAAAGGATAAACTTGCAGCTTTCCATCCTCTCAGTTGCTTCCTTATCTTCTCAACAATTGGTTGAAACTTGTCTCTTCTTCTTTTTGGAGATGAATTGTTGGCGCCCACGTACCTTCCCAGCTCCTCAACCTCCTTGAGCTTGCTTGTGCTACAAATCTCCCTCCTGGTTCTCCTGTCTACATTTGGGGAGCAGTAAATATAGGTTTTTTATTGACTCAACTTGTGTCTCGAGCAATCATCAAATTCCCAAAAGCATTCAAGGATAATTTGTAATTGTTTAGTGTTAGCCTCAGCAAAAAGAACAAGATCGTTAGCAAACATCATATGAGATGTAATAGGTCCTTTTCGACTAGCTCTCATTCCTCTTCAGTGGTTCTCTCTCGTTGTATCAAGTATCATGTGGGTGAGTTTTCCATGCCAAGCACAAAGAGATAGGGAGAGATCGGGTCTCCTTGTCGTAAACCTCTGGAAGTGTAGAAAGGTTCCATTTTGTCTCCATGCTAGAGTACTTTAGTTTCTGAGCTCTGGACACAGGCCATAATTCTTTTTACCATTTCATCTGGGCATCTAGTTCTTGCAAGATTCTCTCCAAATATCTCCAATTGATTCTATCATACGCCTTCTCTAGATCTACTTTAATGGCCATAAAACCTTTCTTTCCTCTTTTCTGCTTTATTGAATGCACCATCTCATTGACAATTATTATGTTGTCATGTATATTTTGACCAAGCACAAAACTCACTTGGAAAGGGCAGACAATTTTTTCCATGATTAGTTTGAGCCTTTGCATAATGATCTTGGATAAGCACTTACAAATCACATTGCAAAGTGAGATTGGTCTCAACTAGGTCACTTTTTCAAGATTGTCTACCTTTGGTATGAGCACAATGAGTATAGAGTTTACCTGTTTGATATTTTGGCAGACTGTACCATATGTTTCCAATCGATTGAGTGACACTTTTACCCATAATCTCCCAATGCTTCTAAAAAAAGATTGCTGGGTAGCCATCCTTACCTGGCGCTTTAAGGCCTCCAATGGCAAACATAATATTTTTGATTTTCTCATTATTAATGTCCCCATAGATGCTTCTCCATTCTTCTACAGTCACTTTTGGGCAAGAGTGCTTCATGTAGGCCACGTTCTCTAGTTGCTTTCCTCTGTGAAGAGTTTCTGGAAAAAGCGGTTTACAAGCTGACCCGTTTCGTCTTTACCTTCTATCCAGTCATTGTCTTCATTTTTTAGTACATTGACCCTATTCTTCCTTCTCCTTACATTTGTCTTGGTGTGATACAAGAATGTGTTCCAATCCCCATCATTTAGCCACTGTAGTTGGCCTTTTGGAACCACGGTAGTTCTTCCTCATCAAGCAGGCTTCTAAGTTCCTCTTGCAACTCCCTCTCCAACCTGTCCAGAAATGGATTGTGCTTATAGTGCAAGGATCATTGAATACCATCTAGTCTTCTCAAGAGTTCATCTTTCCTTTGTGCAATGTGTCCGAAGATGTTAGTATTCCAATCAAGAAGTTTAGGTTCAAGCTATTTCAAAGTTTACCACATTGCTCTTAGTTGTTCCTAGTTTTTTTCTCACCAAGTTTTTAAAGTCTCTGTGCTTCATCCAACAAGCTTCAAATCTAAAAGGCCGATTCCCCTTCGCTTCATTTTTTTCCTTTAAGAAAACAAAGAGGGGATGATGATCTGAATTGATTATGGGTCCAACCCTTATCCAAGCTTCATCAAACATATTCCTCCAAGTTGGGTTACATAGCCCGCGATCTAGGCATTTGAACATTCTATTCCCATGTAAAGTAATTGGGCCTCTTTATGTCATCTTGGGCCCCTTTGAACCTAGTTCTATTAGTCCACATTTTTCAATGTTCTCGTTGAATCTCTTGCATTTTCTCTCTTGTATTCGTCTACCTCCTCACTGTTCCTTTTCATCCCTTATATCATTAAAGTCACCCTAGAGAAGCCAAAGTGCTGTATTCCTTCCCACAATATCCTTTAGACACTCCCACAACTCTCTCTGTTCTGATTCTCGTGGACTTCCTTAAATGGTAATGAGGTTTCATGAATCACATCTTAGTCCCCTTATTGCACAATGTATGAATTGTTTATGGTGGGAAATGACTAAGATACTAATCGTGTTATCATTCCAAAGAATCTAGATTCCCCCTGAGAGGCCACATGCTTCCTCAATTATCTGGTGGTTAAAGCCCAGCTTTTTAATAACCTTTTGTGCTTTAATACCACCGCATCAAGTTTCCACCAGTATCACTATTCTTGATTTATAGCAGCTCTTGAGTTCTTTTAGAGTGATGCCAAAATTACTTCCAGTAGATCCTCTTATATTCCAAGCTAATATCATCATAAAAAACTATATAAAAGAGATTGAAGAAACCACACTTACATCAATTGGTGGTTCCTGTTTGCTAGTCGTGACTCAATCTTTCTCTGTCTTGCCAAATGAGATTCTATTTCTGATAGTCCTGCAACTTTTATTGGATTATCAAAATCAAGTGGCTTTTCCTCCTCACAGCCTATTAGCTCGTCCATATCATTTGGGAGTGAGTCTGGAAAATGTTCAACTATATGATCCTTAATTCTGTCTCTGTTGTTCTCTAACCACCTACCTTCTGACTCTTGATTCTGGCCCACTTGGTTTTCCTTCTATTAAGCCCACCTTTGGTGCCTTGGGCCTATATTGTTGCTTCTTTCTTTTACAGTTCGACCTACTATCTCTTGCCTATTTATTTCCATTTTTTTTCATCAATATTTCCTTGCCTCAGACCCTCTATGCTTCCCCCTATTACTGCTCTAGTCTTAGGTCCCACTATAGTTCCTTCTATCTCCTGCCTTATGTCTTGTGATAGGCTTGTAGATCCTACTGACTTCCCATTTGTTGTCCGTCCTTTTAGGCTTCTTCCCTACCCTTCTATAATCTTTTTTGATTGCATCGCCATCAGCTCTTTTTTCTCTTTCCCTTTTGGTACATTAGAGACGTCCTTTAGGGGCTTTCACAAAGTCACCTCTTTCTCTCTTTCTTCAAGGTTCACTTCTTCAACATCTAATGTAGCAATTCTCGAGGCGTGGATCTCCTTATTCAAATCCTTTTTTGCTTGACACATTCTGACCTTCTTTTTCCACTGGCCGTCTTTCCCTCCTCAAAGTTTGCACCAACATCCATTATCGAAATCTTTCTTCCTGGTCCTTTTCTGGCAACTTGTTCTCTCCTTCCTTTCTGATGGCCTTATTGTTAGCACCTCCAGCATGTGTGGTTTTTTCTATGGCTGGCAGCTTGAGTGGGCAGTGGTCATGGTCATGTCCAAATCTACCACAATGAAAACATATAATCTAAAGGCCTTAGGCCTTCATATTCAATCTTTAATCTATTACCATCTATAATGTATAAACCCAAGCGTGGGACATTCAGATATACTTCTACGCACATTCATGCATATATCGTTCTCGCTCTTGACAAGGTCATCTCATCCACCCTTATTGCTGTGCCTATCTTATTTTCTAGAGTACAGAAGAACTTCCTATCGTAGTAATCTCCAAGAAGTCCAGGTAATCTCACCCAAACAGCAACCTTTTGGATCTTCTCATTCCATGGGTTGAAGTTCCTCTTCCATGTTTGCACTGTTATATAATTGTTCTAGAGTAGCCAAGATCCTCCTTCTAAGGCCAAGTAGTAGTCATCCAATTCCTGGAAGGTGGCTATCATATAACCATTTCCTATAACTGACATATCAACCTTTCCTCCTTTCCCCATGAAAGCTGCAGTTTAGGCCTCAGTTGCATGAAGCCTATGCTCCCTCCCAAAAATTTCACAGTAAGGGAGTTTTTCTAGCTCTGTTCCAATCTCTTACATTCCTTCTCTGAGAAGTTTATCTGTGGTCCTAGTTCAGTATCTAGGATAGTAACCCCTTCCTTTATAACATTCTCATCGCTATACAGGAGGTTCCTATCCCAAACTTCCTCCATTTTGCTATCCTTACTTCCCTCTCTATTCCTATTCATTTTTGGCTTTAGCATAAGATAGACGAGGTTTGTCTTGCGTTTCCGATACTATTTTTGGTTCTACCATCTAGTCCTCCTCTCTCGACTGCAGTGAAACTTCTCCAATGTAATTTTTGGCCTTTCGCGCAACTTTCCCTCTATTTTCTTCCTCGCTTCTTGTGGAACTCCCTCCATCTGCGTCCTATGGTTGAGCCTCGCCAACCCCACTTCCTCCCATCTCATTTATGCTAAGTAAAAGTCCACGTAGCCCAGTTGCACCTGATCTGTCAATGACTGATCAAGAGGATGCTTCCGGGCACTTGGGTCATTGGATTGTATGGGAAAAAAAAAAAACTTAGAGCAACTCTCTCTACTTTCTCTCTTTAACTTTTTTCAGAACGATTTTGAGTGGCTAACCCTAATCTACTTATTATTTTATTTGAAGACTTTATTAATACCTTTGTGACTGTTTATTTATGGATTTATAGGTAAAGGAGAAAGAAAAGACACTGACTGAAAATCCCCAGAAGGAGAAGGACACTCAAGGACATAATTTACCTAGCTTCAATGTACCTGCTCAACAGCTACAACTTCCTACTTTAACTCTTGGGTATCTCTCTCTTTCTTTTTCTCCGTCTATATATATCCTTTATGGTGAAACATGAACTTGAAATCTCTAATGGATTCAAAACTTGGATTAATAATTAAAATTGGAAGCCTATAGAACATTGGTCAAGCGATTATAAGAATGATCTGAGAAGGACAAAGTTGAAGTTCTTAGATGTTTGTCATTATATTTTATCTAATAAGGATGTGGATGAATTTCTTTAAAGAAAATTATGTGATGTTGAGTTGTTAAGTACTAGTGCTTCTTCAAGAAGAATGCTGTGGGTGGCAGCTTATTTGCAGAAAACAAAACATTAAAATATTCCATCCCATTGCAGCGGGTCTTAAAGCAAATATAATATATATGATATATAGATTGGCTCTAGGTGATAGTGGAAGGGCGCAAAATATGTGTATTATTATCCAATCTGCTAAATAGACATATTTGAGTTCACACTCATGAGGCCATCTGATATGGATGTTCATAAGATTTCCCCCTCTTTTGTTTGTGTGTTCATTGACACTAGAAAGGATTTTCTAGCAATCGATCATTTAAATTCACTTGAAAAGATTTCTTTTTTTGTTCAAGAAACGAAACAACATATCTTATTTGATCAGTTTTGTCCCAAAAAGAATCTCCAGATTCTTTCTCCCATATAGTTTTTGGGTCTCCCTAAATGCAGTCCAAGAAATTGATATGCATACAAATTTTGTGAAAAAATATATATATTTTCTATCCATTGTGTAGAGTTTGAGAAACTAGTTGTAATGTATTTATAATTTTTAAATAGGGTATCTTGTTATAAATTCTTAATTTTATAATGAGTCTACCTATGCTACAAGTTTTCTGACAGTCCTGTTTTTTTTTTTTAAAAAAAAAGGGGTTTTCTGACAGTCATATTCTTGTATTGAGTTACCCTTAAAAATGTTACTTTAAGGTTTAAAGTCTGCAAAACTCAATTTAAAGATGCGTGTGGGTGTGACTGTAACATGATTCTCCGCTGTATTTTTTTACTACAGATTCTTAGTTTTTATTATCTTTTAATTTAATTTTCCAAGTACAGTTATCACCACATTACTAATCTTTGTATTACTTTCTAATGGCCCAGTTACCCTTACACAACATTAAACTCTCATAATATTATCTTAGACATGGAGGAATCACTAGGAAATTGGTGAGAGTTTCACGATTTGATATTTAAAAAATAAAAGTTTATTCAGTCAACCGTGAATGCTTTATTCTCTCAAAGTTTTTTTCTACGCAGAGGCATGAAAATATGGGTAAAGTTTGATTGATGATCAATATTAATAACAACGCACAAATACATAAAGCAATCAAACCCTACCATTAATAATCTATATTTTATTTTTCAAACTCTGTAATACAAAATATTTTATTCGTATATCATAAAACTATGAATTCAAATTCCTTTATTGATGAGCAATTTGTAAGTAACTCTAAGCATTTTGGATCTTAAAGATTATTTTGACTCTGTAAGTCTTTGGAATTTGTCTTATCTAAACAGTTTTCTCTAAAAAAGATCTAGTTTGATTAAGTGTCCGTTAAATCTTTCTTTTGATTGTTCATTAGTGCGAATTTACATCAAGCAAGAGGATCAGAAGAGGAAGAAGTGGAAGCTCATCAGACAGCACCCAGAAGCGCCACTATCATTCCACCATGGATGTCGCGCCACTTGATCAGATAAACTATGATGTGGCTCTGTATGGCCCTTTTTATTATTAAGTAATTAATTAATTATGACTCTATACCTTGATGATGAAGGCATAAATCAACTTTGATAAATATCCTTGTTCTAGATAGAACTGCTTCATCTTCCTGTGTAGCTTTGCGTCTTCAAGTCCTCTTTTTTGGGTTTTCCTTGTGCTCGAACGTCCTTGTGTTTTTGCCTCCAGGCATATTTGAAATGCAGCATTATGGAGAGTTCGCCTAAGAGGGTAAACAAACAATTAAAAAAGAATTCTCATGTTTAGCATAATTTGTTTTGACCTGCTAGGATTATATTTTCATTAAAATAAGAACCAAGACAAACAAAGTCCAATAAAAGACCAACAAAGAAAGGCCATCATGCTAATAGCCGAAAACAAAAACCCTAACTCTGATACTAAAACTAGGAGAGAAAGGACCACTGTCGATTTGCCGAAGTCTGTAGGGAGATAACGTCGTCACCGGTATTGATGCCAAAGTAAGGGGTGGGGGTTTGAAACAACCACCGCCAAAGGACCCACCTCTCTTGTAGGCTAAAAAGCAACCAAGAATGGTTGTTAAAATTATAGAAGAACCCATAGAAGCCGACACCTACAGTCGTCAGCCAAATATACAGCATCGGAGGAAAGAGAGCTCACCGTTGGCCGCCTATTTACAGACCCGGCTTGATAAAGCATATACCCAATACTAACAGCTTCGAATCGCCCCCACCGAACAAGACCAGCAACTACCAATAGAGACAGACACCAACAGTGCCCTTCCCCCAAAAACGTATATCCAAGTCACATTGTCGATATTTGATCTATACCCATCAAAGCAAGTGGCATTGGAATCAAAACCCACAGGGTTGATTATTGTCAGAGAGATAAAGAACGCCACCATAGAAAACTCATTACCACAAAAAAAAGAAGAAAGAACGGGCAACACAAAGGACGGACAGAGGAGGAAGACGGCATGACCATAGCTCGCACAAGGATGAGAAAGACGATTTCCACCACCTCAAGAGAGTTGAGGACGGGAGAGGAAAAACTCACCCCAAGGATGCAAATTTTTAAAGTTTAAAAGAATGGACTCTAACGACCATCATGTCCATAATGTCCATAATTATTATCAGACAACTTCTATGCATTCTAAATTGTCAAAAAAGCAAAGAACAATCATTTTATACTTCCATGATTATTCTTTTCACTGGTTTTAATATCTTTCATCTCACGTGGTGACCAAACCCATAGCATTCGAGACATCCATCAAGGCAAAAAAAAATCCCATTTAAGTATTTATCTAAACATTTTTAAAATTTTGGCCAAAAAATATTTTTAAAAATACAAGGATATATAAGAAAAGATGGAGACCGTTCCTAAATAAACATTTTTTATCGGAGATGCATTAATCAAATCACTTGTCCAAGCCCATTCAACATATTTATGGTACTTCAGCTTGGGCAATTAGCATTCCTCTTTTCACAAAAGCCCTGTTTCCTGCTGGCAAAAAAAAAAAGGAAGCCCTACTTCCATCTCACTTTTCTGCTAACTAGAATTGAAAGAACCCGAAAACAGGCAGAATTACTGCCGAAGAATGCAAGTTATATCTAATATATTCACATTTATTACAAGAGTGATGTAAATCTTCAATGCAGGCATTCAATGTCATGAAATGGTGCAAGGACCTTATTGATTATGTAGTAATCTGACCAAGGAATCCTCATCCAGCCTGGTTACTTTTGTTCAAGCAAATACAAAGCCGGTTATGAATATGTGTGAATTACAGGAAATGCATTACAATTAATACTTCAACAGTTTCAAATTTTACTGTTCTTCACATCTCTTGCACAATCATTAGCAACGAGCAAATTCTCCCTGCCATGGAAAAGTTGGCATAAAATAGTCATTATTGAGACATAAAAATAGTCATTATTGACACATAAAAGCTATGACATGGAAGAAACTGATGAAGAGACAAACTGCTGTGCCATGATGCACAGGCTCGTGAGTCATGCCCAAGCACATTTCTCAGACTTTAAAAAGTTAGATTAATAACATCCAACGGAAACCAGGGGAATACCCCAATTTCATAACAAAAGCAATACACTAATTAGAATGGTGTTTGGTACCATTTCGGCCATCATATTCTAGTTTGGGATTGGATATACAGACAACGAATTCTTAGACCTCAATTGTTAATCGATCATCTTTGCCATATCCTAACAAAATTCAATGCCGCTATTAATATCATATGAATCTCCTCAAAATATGCCAATACAAAATACCTGAGTCTGGCACAAAGCCGTGCCAAAGCATCTGAGCCGGTTCTAGCCGCAACATCCTCTACCTCCGAAGCATTAGATAAAGTCAGATTGTCTGCAAGCGTAAACTCACACAATTCCTTCAAGCAACATGCATCAGTCAGCACTGCCGAATGGCCCCCACCAGCCGCTAGTTTCCGCACTTCCCCAACGCACCTGTAATATATGCTTTAGCAACATAGGCGCCTCCACGATCATAAGAAAGAAACCATAAAAATATGAATACACACCAGTCGACAGGCGATGGGTACCACGCATATGTAGATTTCCCGTTGGCAGCCTGACCATAATTATTATAACCCCATCCATGAATTCTACCATCGCTTGTGGAAATCAGAGTGTGGCAATGTCCACATGCCATAAGTTGCACCCCTTTTGGAATAACTAAAACTGGAATATTCTGAAAGAATGTCCGAGAGTCATTGGGGACGCAAGAAAAGAACCCAGGATGGGGCCCAAGGCCTAACTGACCAGCTTGGCCACCACCCCAAGCATAAAGAGCTCCTTCCTTAGTCAAAGCACAAGAATGTGCACCACCACACGCCACATTTTTCACAAAAATATCATCAAGGGCAACAATTCGCCTGGGCAGAAGCTCTTTATCTCCATACTGGAGAGAAGAATGCCCAAGTTGACCCATATTTCCGAGGCCCCATGTGTAGCTACAGTGTGCAAAAAAAATCATTATTCAATATCATGCAGTCTGACGTGTCAATACCCCATCACCCTCAACACAGAACTAAAACAATGACTCACATAAGGGGCTAGAACTATACAGCTTTATCTAGGTATCAATTGGGCAAAGGATAGAAGAAACTTGAACTTTTTTCTTATCAAAAAGAAAAAAACCCACTTGGTTGAGTATCATCTCCAATTGTACATCTATAACGGAGTCCATACAAAGTTGAAATTTAAAATTAAAATAGAAAAAGCAAGCAACTAAAAGAAGAAAGAAATAGAACAAGCCAATATCCAAACAAGCAAGTAACAGTAGAAAGTTTAACGTGTAAAGGTTTCAAGGGTGTGATACTCCAAAAGTCTGTTAAGTTGTGTAGAAGCATAAGATTTTAAGGTATTTCTTGTATTTTCTATAATAATTATGTGAACCATCCCCATCAAGAAAGTTACCAACGGTCAGGCTGTAAGCGGGAAATCTAAAACCACAATGCTCATGCTTAAATCTAAAACTATCTCCATCAAGAAAGACCTTTAGGCCACTTACACCTCGCCCTTATCAGAGATTGCTGCTGTGTGGTACTCGCCGCATGACACTTTGGTAATCTTCACCAGCTCTGGGGTTTCATCAAGGAATTTTGAATAAGCAGTTATTATACGAGCACCTTGTAATCCTTCACAAGTAACACCACGGCCAAGTTGACCATACTCATTGTAGCCTGGTTTATGAGAATATGTTAATCACTGGATTTCATGTCATTTCACCACTTTTTCCTTGAGTTTTATGCACTCTTATATGTATTTTTCATATTCTGGCTTTTATCCTTGTTATTTTTGAGCTTATAAAATTTGTCATTTTTGCAAGGTATATTTTGGCATAAGAATAATTACGTCAAGCCACTTGGAAGTATTTGAGGATCAAGGTTGCTTTAGAATCACATTATGGTGATCAAAGAAGAACAAATAGACTCCAAATTGGATAAAACTCTTCATTTAAGCTAGAAGAACAAAATTTTCCAGATGCAAAATGAGATGCAATGTGCTCTGTCCTAGATGTGGCCTAAAATAGAGGCAAACTTGGCTGCGGCAAAAAATTGTTAAGCCGTGTGATTGGACCCATTTCTCCCATGTCTTTCATATCATTTTAGGGTCCTTTAAGAGTTTATTTGAGCCTTTATTGGCATATTTTATGATGAATTGGTGTCCTAGGCATGCTTTTTAGAGAAGATTGAGCTAGGAGCTTTAAAGAGAGGGCTTCCTTCCTTGGTTTTTCCTCTCCATCTTACTACCTCTACTCTTATTCCATGTTGTGTTGATATGTGTGTGTATTTTCATGAACTTTTTGAATATGCGTGGCTAAATACTTTGATTCTGAGATAAGCACTCATTTTCCCTATATTTGTGATTAATGGCATGATTATGTTGATTTTATGCTTAATACTTCTTGTTCCTTAATCATCAATAAGATTGTTGGGGAGAGCTAGGTTGAGTGTAAAACTTGAATTTAACCTAATCGTGTGAGAACCTGAAATTTGCGAATTAAATTGATGGTTTTGTTAATAAGATAGAGATATACTCATTAAACTCACACAGCCATATAGGGTTTGCAATGAAAATAGGGATTTAATCAATTGATTAAGATATTAATGAATTAATTGAACTAAACACCTATTTAGAGACTGAGTGAGTACTTATAGGTAATTTAGTCTCTTTGGTTAGCACAACTTATGCTTAAGAAGCAGGTATAATAAGGGGTTTGGTTGAGTAATTTTGAAATACAAAGGAATAAATAATCCTAGGTCCCTTTGAACCCTAAGAGTTGAAGAATCATTTTTCCTTTTTATTAATTTCTAATTTTAAAAATATTTCTGTTTACTCTTATATTTGTGTCACTCAAATCAGGCAAAAGTGTGATAATCAATATTGACTGGGTTTTGAAATCAAATTCTCATGCTAACGATACTTTAATCATCATTTTATTGCTTGTTACGACCCATGTACTTGCGGAGCAAATAGAATAGAATAGTAACAGTCACAGATAAGTATGCAGTAAGAAACCTACACTGTAGATACTCTTATGTTCAATGCAGTATCTCCTACATAGATAATGTGCGGAGAGAAATAATGAATGCAGAAGCAATTTACCCCAAGCTTGTAATAGACCATCTTCAGACAAAGCGACTGCATGAGCAGCTCCACAAGACGCTTCACGAATTATCTGTATATAGTGTGATAGAAAATAGACAATAAAATGCATAAGCACGCAATACCATTAACTCAAGACCAAACATAGGTCCACCGACTGGCATGACCATAAAAAAAGCATCAAGTCTACTAGAGCTGTGCAGCATCATAAAAATATAAGAATTAAATGCTATAATTCCGATTTTATGAAGTTTAACTCAACCCAAGGGAGTTATTTGAGCATGTTAAATAATTATCTGCAATTTCATTTTTTTTAAAAAATAAAGCTTCAAGACTGTGAGTGGAGTACAACATCATAAAAGCATACAAGAATTAAATCAATCCAAGGTGAGTTATTTGTGCATGTTAGTCAATCTCAACAAGGCTACCAACTACCAAGCATAAAGCAGGACAATAGAAAATGCTGCAGCATAATACAATTTACAGAAGTAACTGCATGAAGCTGCAACAGCAACAATATTCTCTGGGCCTCAAAACCCGTTAGGCCCTATAAATATATTTTGTGAAGAACAACAAGAATATACAGTACATGTTCTACTAAAGACATAAATAAAACTAATGAAATAAAAAAGCATTAAAAGCATATATTGCTATATCATATAGTACGCTATAGCCCAAAGGCATTACCCTAAACAAAAGCATCAAGTCTACCAGACCCATGCAGCATGCACATCTAAGAACAGCCAAATGTAAGAAAATGCATCAAATCTTTTTAATAGATCGAGGATACAAATGAGGAGATGATCAGAAGGCGTCTATTCTAAGCCTTTTCTTTCTACCTCTTTATTCCACTGAAAAATATTATTGCAGTCTCAGATTTATTAGCGATCAAATTCAACAAACATGACAAGATAACCAACGCAACTCAAAATGCTGCATCATTATCCTAACGTATAGCTTGTGTGTTAACATTCACGATGCCAAAACCTTTGGATGCCCATAAATGTCCCACTATTTTGATATCCTCAAATACCTTATTTAAAGGCATTGACATGGTAATGTCACAAAAGAAAATAATGGAGACGTTGTGTCATTCATACACATTGATGTATCCCTATTTTATAATATATTTTGATATACATTAATGGGATTTTATAATATTTAAAGGGTTTAAAATGCAATAGATGCTCATAGCTTGAACTAAGAAAATTATATAAATTAATTGCTTAAGCTTACATTTTTTTATTATATTTTTATAATTTCTCTTTTGAAAGGTATCTTTGCTTTGATTCTAGAGAATATTCCGTTAAACAAAACACAGGCCCCATGAAAACAACATTTATGGCAGCCACTTGGCATTAAAAGAGAATTTTTCAATTATCTCATTGGAAATTATCCAAAATATCTAACCAAAATATCTCTTATCATCCATTATAAATTAAAGAGCTTGAATAATTAATTCTTTTTGTGGATAATTCCTTTATTGTGTTTTGAAGTTGAATAAATATTTTATTCATATTTTTCATTAAATTTCGTGCTATATCCACCATATATCCATTATCCATTTAATTTTTTAAATATCCGTATTGTCATCTTTATCCTCTTCCTAAACCCTAACTCCAGGTCATCCTACCATCATATCTTTTTCAAATTTGAAACATTATCTTTTAATCCATTATCATTTAAATTCAAAAACTCTTCTTTTTGGTGACCATGAAGATCACACAAAATCAAAAGAATTCAAATTCAATTTCTATCTTTTTAAATTCAAGATATATTAAATAAAATCCTTTTCCCCAAAGGCAAGGGGTTTACAAAATAAAAGAAGATAAAAAATCAATCTAGAAGTCTCAAGGGTTTCCTCATTAAACTAGAACGAATTCAAGAGCTATAAAGGGAGATCAAGGGAGACTTGGAGAAGGAAGAAAGCCACCTAAATTGCACAAGTACAAGCATACACTTGGCTTCCTCTTGTGTCTAGCTGTTTCACTATCTTCTTATTTTCTTCCTTGATATCATTTATCCATATATGTGGCTAGTCCTCTTTGCTCTTTAGGACAAGATGACGTGGTCAAAATTCTTATTTATATTAGGGAGTTTGTTAGTTTCTATATTTTAATCCATGAGTACTTTGCTTTCATGAATTTCCTAGGTTAGAATTCTTACTTTTATGAATTGTTATTAAATTTACGTTTCAGTTGAACAATCACATTTTGAAGTTTTTAATGAATATATTTTCATTTTCCTCATGATTTTATGAGTGCTTGTTTTTATAGATTTTTGTTTTGATTGGCACAAATAGTTTATGCTCTAGGGTTTTCAATACATAATTCTCTTCAAGGGACAAATATAATTGTTTAATTGAATTCACAAGCTAAGTGATTTTTAATTGATTAATTAAAAGATAATTATAAGCTAGCTTTCTAGGTATAATAGTTACTCGGTTAATTATGACTTAGATGTTATCTAGGGTTTTCTTTTAACTTGGTAAACTGTTTTCATACAAATTTCTCATCTTTTTAAACTTTGATAGCCATGCATCAACGTCTATGGGAAGTGCATCATTCTAGCAAATTCTTCAGTTCTTTCCACTTTCTTCTAATTTTTTTTATTTTTTTTATTTTTCTCAATTTATTTCCTAAAAAATCAATCGACTTCCTTTCCTACTCCTTCCTTCTCTACATCACATTTTTTTAATTAAAAAGATTTTCAAAACTTTAATGAAGCTCCTCACAAAAAGAGACAACCTAGATTGACCTCTATACTATATAGGGTTAATTTAATTAATTAATTTGAGAGCTCACATGACAAAGCAATCACACATGGATAAGAGTAGGTCTAGGAACAAGTCTCACTTTGTTTTAAAAAGAAAAAAAAAAAAGAAGCTAAGATGTGTCTAACACATTCAAGTATTCACCCTAAAGTATTTTGCGGTGTGTTCAGCACCTGAAGCATTTTTTCAAGTGCATCTAAGATATTTTGTAACTCATCTAGTACCCTAAAGTATTTTTTAGGTGCGTCCAGTATCATAAAAGGTACTAAAAATATGCTTTATGGTACTTTTTGAAGAGTTAAAGATAAAGTTAAAATTGCTTTCGAAAGAGTTAATACTTATAAGAACAAAATTATAAAACAAAATATTTTAGGGTACTGGATGCATATGAAAAAATATTTCAGGGTGTTGGACGTACTACAAAATACTTTAGGATATTGAAAAGCCCCGCCCCGCCCCGCCCGCCCCGCCCCGCCCTAAAAAAATGAAGGGGTCCATGCAGTTGTAGAAGCTCCACAAAAACAAGCTGAGCAGGTTCAGAATTCGAACTGCAACGTTTTCTTGCAGAGATAAGATTCGCTAGATTCTGATGGTATGAGAAGCTTGATATGGTTTAGGAAAGAGCTACCTCTCAACTTTCATTATTTGTGGCTAATACAAGATGTAGATAGCCCTCCAGCAAAAAAGTTCAATAAAGGAAAACAGAGATATGAATATGAGCTGCTGTTAGAGCAAGAATGGTGGACTAATTTCACATGCATTATTTACAGCGAGGTTCAGTGTGTGCGTGCACGTAAAGGATTGGTTGCAAGAGGTCTATCATTCAATCTTAGGTATTGGTCAATATTTTGACTCAAGTACTTGTTGGCAATATCACTCATTGAAAATTGGATTATGGCTTGGAGCTGGTTCTGAACAAGAGAATGGAAGTCATTAAAAAAATTGAAAAACTTCAGATTTATCTCTCATAAGCTAAACCTAAGTTAGTCTAGCATGATTACCAATGAAGGTTACAAAACATTTTGCATTTTTGTGTGCTTTACTCTTGATGGATCCTATATATTGCTATGACCAATTGTGAATCGTTTGGTTGGTTCATCAATGCAAGAATGATAGGTGGTTTTAGTTGAAGGATAAAAGTAATGAGAAGGAAGTGGAAGAAAGAGAGAGATAAACAAAGAGAATAGAGGGAAGAGGAAGTTGAGAGAGAAAATAATACAAATAACTTACGGTCTACTGGTCTAACTAATCTGAACTTATACACTGAAAAATAAGTAATGAAAATAACGAAAAAATAGAGGATAGGAAGTTAGAATATATAAAGCAAGAGAATAAAAAAAAAAGCGTAAAATAGAATTCTATGCCTAAAGCAAGTTTTCCATATTTTTCCATCACAAATGCTTCGATGCTCTAGTGCAAGCACAGTCCTAATGCAGCAAGAAAAACTTACTGCACACTACAGCCAACTATTGTCAAATAGAATTAGCCTAACTACTAATAAGCTAGTTAATAGAGATATGAAAGGTGGAGGCTTTATCATTCACTGTCAAGACAGAACAAAACGCCCTTAAATAGCTTCTAGGACGGAGGATTTGATGGAGATCCAATCATTAAAGGGGACCCACCGAGAATTAAGATGCTTAAGAGCTCCTAATTAGTTTATTTTTAGTTATTTTGTGCTTTATTTACTTAAGATTCTTTATTTTTTTAGGATTTTCAAATAAATCTTTTGAATAATTCATTAGATATGTTATTTTAGAAACATGAATTGCCAAATAGGGATCTCAAGGATATTGTCTGACATCCTTTATTTCCAAACTATCTTACATCTTATTACTCTATCATTGATTTAAACTTCAATAGATGGCATCTTATCCTTAGAATATTTTTTAGATTTTTAGATTAATTTTAATCTTTAGAGCCTCATTAGAATTTTCTCTATTTAAAGATTCAGTTGTATCAAGTTATGAAGTTATGAACGAAAATTCTCTGACAAGTATTTACTTGTGTTTTTCTATTTGTGATAGAATACGAGTAGGTTGCAAGAGTTTGGTGTCTTTGTGGAGCCTTTTTTTTTTTTAAATTAACTAAGGATTTCGAGACAAGTTCTTCTTGGATTTTATCTAATCAACTTTTATTATTTTCAAGTTTTTTTATTTTTGTATTTCTTGGGTTACTAGAGGAATCCCTATCAGGATTTAGGAGGACGAACAACAAAGTTGGCTTTGAAAACTTGGGGGCTACACATTTGACATACAATACAAACAGGAAAAGAAAAATAAGACAATTATCATGACAAAATATATGCATGAGGCGGCGAGCTTTTGTGCAAGCACCATCTGAAACCAGAGTATTAAGGAGGAGATACAAGACTATATGCTTTCTCAAATAATTCAATAGGTTATCACCAATTGATCTCCACATGAGAAGTACAACCTTCAGGGCGACTGTTTATTATATAAAAGCAGACTAATTCTACCCAAAAAATCGCCAAGGGTTCAAGCATAAATCAATGTATTTCACAGTTCTTTGGGGGAATTCACAGTATTTTCATATGCACGTAGAAGTGGCTGTAAACAGTCTACCGGGGAGATATGAAGAGAGATGCAAATAGTTTTGTGGCTATGCGTGACATTTGCCAAAAGAATAAAATTAGTGTTGCTATCTAGCAGGTTTGATCCAGCCCTTAGCGACATCTTCAAGGTTGACAGGCCATCACACAGATTGCATCATGTTTTGACCTTAATCAAGGAGATTTGACACCATCTTGGAAGAAGTAGACTGCCTAACTAATTATGCTCATTATAACCATATTCACCCTCTTTAAGTCATTCAGAGTGTGTGTCTTGTGAGCTCTTGCGCAAGAGCCTCCTTCATTTTCATACAAGCACCTCAACTATTTGTTATGTTACATTGCTCATTTAGGATTACTATCTCTAAAATGAGGCATGAGCACCAGATGGAAACTATGATCAAGTTATTTAAGCCAAGGATTATTGGAGATCATATTATATTTTTACTAAAGAGCTATATGTGGTTAATGGTGCCCATGATGAAATCCAACATGATCGAGGCCTTTATTTGATGGATTCCATCCATTATCCCTTGTTAACCAAGGTTAAAATAGCAAAGAATAGTGGCTATGCAGATGATAATATTTCTTTTCAATTTAGAATTAGTTAAAATATTACACAATCTGTGTGCTAACAATGTTTTATCTATTAACGAGTTGAATGTTGAAAACACGAGCTAAATATCAAGAAATATCAAAAATAAGTTTAGAACTCAAAACACGTGAAAGGTGCAATACATGCAACAAATATATATTTTACCATATAAGGTTTAAAAGCACCCCAAAATAAGCGAGGAAGATTTGAAGCCTGTGGTACAAAGAAGAAATCGACTTTAATCCACCAGATATATTGGAAAATTGTACCAAATGATGAAGCACAGGAGGTGAAAAGGAGGAAGAAAAAGGAGAAATTGGGAGCAAAATTCACAAAATAAACTGATATTCTTTAACAGCTACTAGACTTACCTGATTCTGCCCCCAAACCCAGAGCCTTCCAGATGGCCTGGCACCATCCCTCACACGGGGTTCTGAAATGCAAGCAGTACAATGGGCTCCACAGGACACAGATTTTACAAACTCAGATTGTAACTGTTTTACCTTCTTGGGACATTTTCTTTGGTTCTCAGTTCCATCACCCAACTGGCCAAAGTCATTAGCCCCTGCAATAAGAATACTACTATCATATTAGTCTAGATTTAAATATGAATTATTGCTAATAGATTACAAGCTCGCAGTGACCAGTGTAAATTGAAGATTAAAAAAAAAAGAAATTCCAAATCTTCTTGACATCTATACGGATTTTGACTATCACTGAGTTATATGAAGAAGGGATACAGAACCCAGAAAATGTCCAAACCCCAAGTAAACAGAGACCCATCAGAGGCTATTGCTGCTGTATGCTCACGACCACAAGCAACATCCAACCAGCGTGCATTTAAACCAGCTGGGCATCCAAATAGCTCAGGAGGCAGCTGCTTTGGAATCCGCAACTGGTCGTTATCCTCCTTTCTACCTGTCTGCCTAGATTGATTGTATCCCCACACATAAATTGCACTCTTCCTTGGAACATTCACAGGTTGAATGATGCCAAAAATATCATCAATATCCATAGATTGACCTTAGAGTCTAACAATAACAATCCAAGGGAACCAAGTAGTTAATACAACAATTAATTGACAAGATGAAAAAACTCATTTGCAATTTGTAATAAGAAAAGACACATGATGATTATGTAATAATAATGCAGTTTCATGGTGGCAAATTCAAAAATGAAAAAATGGAAAAAGAATTGAGATTTTTTTCCCATCGCAGTTCTTTCAAAACTAAAGAACCAAGGTTTTCAAGGTGTTTTGTATTCCCCAAACTTTCAGATATTAAATAAACTAGTTTCAACGCGCTAAGGGAGGAGTTAGAATCAAATGTTTGAAGGCCCATTATATCATATCCCAAGCAGTAAAAGGGATCTAAGTAATGAAAGAAATAATCCCATTACATCTACAAATATTAGAACACTTACCGACTGAATGCCATATTATAAAATCCGGAGCAATCTAAATCAATAAACTTGCAAAACTTGCAAATTTTAGGAAAACCAAGAAACTTGAAAATTTCAAGAAAATGGCTTCAAGAAACCAAAGTCAAGGCAAGTTGAGCTGCTATATAACTCGGAGGCACTATCAGGAGCTGACAGAAAATGCGTTCACACGATTTATAGCAGGGATGATCAACAATTTGAGATGAATTGAGAACGAAAAGTATAATGTCACGGCAAGAAAGAGCGAAATTTTTTTTAGTAGATTAGCACCGTACAAGGCCCTTGATGAGAGATTTTCGAAAACGAGAAGAAAAGGAAATTCAATATCAGTAAAACCGTAATCGAAAGCGAAAGATATGGGAGAGAAACATACCCGACTGAGAGAGGAAAGAGTCATTCAATTGTCCAAGAAATGCAAAGTACTGTTTGAATCCACGAAATGCAGGCAGTTAAAATGGCTAGAAAGTTAACCCGTCGTTGCTCCGAGACCTTAGGAAATGGGGCCAGCGTAACGTATTGCTTCCCGCTGCTTTAAGAACCCCGCGATATTCCAGACTTTTCTAGAGGAGAGAAGTTTTGGAGACATTTTTCAGGGTGACGGTGCTTTTAATAAGGGAATAGGGGGTGAGGGGATGTGAGGATTTAAAAAATTAGGGGAGTAGTGAATTTTTAAAAAAGAAAAAATATAAGATAAAAAAATAATTAATGAAAATTTTAACTCAATTTTATCAATTTTTTAAAATAAGTTCATTAAAATTTTTCTTCCCCTCCCCTCTTCTCCCCTCCATTTCTTTTTACTTTCCTCATACAAACAAAGTCTTAGGAGATATTTGGGTGCATATTCAAATTATGGTTTTAATTATTGCGAAAATCAGGATTTGGAGAAAAATCATCCAAATCCTTTTTTTTACAAAATTATTTTTGAATTTAAAACCATGGGTTGGGATACAAAACCATGGTTTGAGATATAAAAATATATTTAATCAATATATATGCACACAGCTTAATTATTAATTATATAAATAAAAATTAGTTTTACATATCTAATTCTTAATATAAGAGCTAACTAGAAATTCAATTTGGTTTAAGGAACAAAAAATTAGACCAATCAAAGAAGTGATTTAAGGATTAGTAGATCAAATGGGATCAACTCAAAGTTAAATCGGTAATAATTACAATAATGTTATTTACTTAATATATGTAAAAATATTCATATTTTAATTATGAAAAATATAATAAATGAATACCCACATAACAAAGTGTTTGTATGTTAAATTCTAAGGTTCAAAAAAACTGGACCAATATTAAATCGGTCAAGATAGTGGTTCAAAGATTATTGGGTCAGATTAGAGTCAACTCAAGATTAAACCAATCATATTAAGATAATAAAATTTTATTGACAATAATATAATTTAATCTATTACATTTTATTTTATTTTTCATTTTATACTTTATAAAAATTGATTAATTAAAATTTGGATATTTATAATTAAAATTTTCATTTAATATTTTATACATGTGGTTATTGAATGTTATTTTATTTTAAGCACATTTTAAATATTCATTATGGAAAACAATTGTAGTTAAATAAATTATTTTTATTTTTATTTTTTCTTAAGTAAATTTTCGTAAATAAGAATTACGGATTTAAAGGGTTGTTTTGTCATTTACGTCTTTTAATGTTACGTTTAGATTTTCTGAGAGATGAAAGCAAGCTGCCGTTTTGTCTTTCTCAAACCTATAGCGCTTTCATTTGCTTAAACACGTTTTACGTAAATCGAGATAAAATTTTTCTTATATATTTGTCTTGTCACATCTCAATTTTTAAGTCTAGAAGCTTTGGAAGTAACTTAAAGAAAGTAGGCTACTAAGCCCCTTTTAGCAGAGATTCCAAAGATAAAAAAAGAAGTCAATACAGTTTTTGGGACTAATTCACAAAGTAAAGGTTTTCAAAGGTTAAAATATAATCAAAGTTAGAGATTCTAATAAAGTCTTAAAAACCCAGAAAAGAAAACAGACTTGATACAGGCTAAGCGTTAAGTTAGAAGCTTCAAAGAGATGTTTTATAAGGTTGAGCCCAAGTAGGGGTAAAACCATAAATTTAGAAAGTTACGGCCTTTAAGGATAAAAATGAAAAGTACACAAAAAATTCTAAAAAAATCTCAAAAAATAGAAAATAATATTCTAAGACTCTTCTATGAAGATAAATGATGAAAATACCCCTAAGGCAACTTAAATGGAATTTTTTAAGGTTATGATAGGTAAAAAGTACACTGTTTGAGGTAATTATTTAAAATAGCAAGAAACCTAAAAAATGTATGCAAAAATGAAGTTGAATGGTTGAAAGGTTATACTAATTTATAAAATTAGTCCCACAACCAGAAGGCCAGTAAAATGGCTTTAATAAAAATATAAAGCTGATTATGCTGATAAAATGACATTTTAAAAAATGATTTTTAAGTGGGGCCTACAAAATGAGTTATGACTTGAGAAAATTCATAGATTTTATCTAAAAATAAAAAGAGTTTTTGAAGCAGACAGAGTAATTTTTAGAGCTCTAGAAAACTAGAAAGAAGCCTCGAAAAACAAGAGCTAAGTTAATCGATAAAAATACCTAAGAAAAAGACAAAAGTAATGATGGCTTATTAATACATCATGTGAGGTAATCATGACACATGTGAAAGCATTAAATAGGAGAGAGGGGGTAGTGGAATGAGACAAAACTAACATGACAAATATATCAGTGCTCCAGGAGATCAGAATTGAGAAAGGGACCAGTAAAGTGCATTGATAAATTGTAAAGGTACACTTGCTTTTTACTTGACCTATATTACGCCACTTGTCAAAGTCCTTATGGAAAAGATTTTGACTTTGAATATCAATTTCATTTGGAATTATTTTAAGAATGGAAATTGAGTAAGAAACCTTCACAAGTTGACACTATCATTGTAAATTGAGTGAACTTGAAGGGCATTTTGGTCCATTCAAGCTAAAGTTTTGGCTATAAATAGACACTCCCTCCCCCTTCATTTTGGCCAAGTTGGAGAACAAGAGGAAAAACTCTTGCCATTTGGATTCTTGAAGCATAACCAAAAGGAAGCTACTACCTTTGATCAACCAAGCTTGAATCTAAGGTTATTAAGTTGATCTATGTTGTTTCTTGCTTTGTTTCCTTGAGTTTGATGGTGGAAAAATCCATTCTTCCCTCTTTAATGTTGCTAGCTGAAATATATAGGGTTAGGAGGTGGAAGTTTTGATGTTATATCTAGTTAAAACCCATTGATTCAAGGTTGTTTCAAGTGGTTTTATGTTAATATTTGAAAGATTGTATGGTTTGGTTATTGGGTGTGCTGTTTGTCCAAGCTAAGATCTATATCCTAGGATGAGATTCTCATAGTTTTGATACTTCCATTGTGTTTAAAATGAAAAATGGTGTATGGTAAACCTAAAGAACAAGTATTGGAAGCATTAGAATTAAAGTTGGGATTTTTGGAATTCAAACCCCCCTTTTTGGCTAACACTGTTTCATAGGGAAGGAGTTTTCTTTTTATGAATTCAAGCTCATATTTGGATTCCTTGGGCAAAATTGTGTAGAATTGGCCTAAGGAAACAATTTTTACAAAGCTAAAACATTAATCCAAAATTTAGAGAAATGGTTAAGTTTAATAGAGTTAGTCTTGAACTTTATATAATTTCTTGATCCTAATAGATTGTATGATCAATGTGACTATGTTTAAGATCTTGGAACATCCAAGAGGATGTTTGTTATTATTGACTGAAAGTCCATATGGTTGGGAAGTCAAGGGAATCAAACTTACCTATTGTCATTGCTTGATATTGTATGCTTCTGTGTTGATGTGTACATGTTACTTGAATATTATTGTGACATATTTTGGTCACTATAATTGCTGTTTATGATAAGTAGATTATGTCTCTATGGCCATGCATCAAAAAAGTAGCTTTGAGCATGTTAATATGTCACTAATTAACAAGAGAATAAGCAAGTTGCATGCAGTGCATTAGCATCCATCTAGCATGATTAATAGGTATTGTTTGCTATTGAAATTCTCCCAAATCTCACCCCCTCCCTAACTAACCATTTAGGTCAATCAATGATAGGTAATAATGGCATGAGAAGCAAGGAGAAGAAAGTGGAGAACTATTGAGGTTAATGCATGAGATTATGTTCACTTTATAATTCTCCTATTTTGTAAATTATATTTATCAATGCCCATGATGCAATGTATATATTTAGAATATCTATAGCATGAATGGAAATGTATGAGAATGAAGGAGAAAGAGTAAGCCCAAGTTTTGTATGTCAAAGAAATAAAAAGAATTAAAGCAAGCAAAGATAAAGGGATAAAACATAGGTCCTGAAGCAGTCAAATTTGAGCTTTAGTTTGACCTATCGAATGAAGGAATTAAGCCATGAAATTTGATATGCCTATATTACACATCCCAAGCTTTAAAATGAGAGGTAAATCACCTCAATTGGACGTGAATACAAGGAGATATGAATTTTCATAATTAAGGCATAGAATCTGAAAGTTCCAAAACTTACCAAATGAACAGTAAAGTTTAATGAATTAACTGTATGAATTGACTAAAGATTTCAAAGAGCTTTTCATAGAATTTTGGAACACCTCTATACAATTTTTCTAGAATTAGTTATGATTTTTCAAAGTTAGACCTGTAATATGAAAATTGCATAGTGAATAGTGATTTTATGAAAAGTAACGTCCAGAATGTAAATTTTGAGTATAAGACCATCCAATGTGGTCAGATATGGTTCTAAATAAACTCTAAGGCATCCTAGAAGTAACGTGTGATATTATAAGTTGTTCCAAATAGGCCATTCTTATTCAAGCGTGCTTGACTGAGGCCAACGCAGGCAAAACATCGGGTTTGAAGTTGCTATCTCTGCAAAATAGGGTAGGGGTTTAGAGGCTGAAATTTCAGATTGAAGATTTCATGGGAGTAAATCCTCATCAGAATTGAAGCCACTAATGTGCTCTTCTAAACTTCTCTCTAGCGGATCTTTATACAAACTAAATAACTATAAACCACTCAAAATGAAACTTATAAATTGGATCAGGCCCTTTTTTAAAAGTAAAGCTTATATATAAAACTGGAAGGAGTATATATCTACATTTCTGTCATTTCTGTCAATAGCACTTACCCGTAGTTTATTTGTGTCTAGCCACTTCCTCATGAAAGAATATTTATATACCAAAATATAAATACATACACATTTATATCTTCCTTCCAAATTAGCAAAATATGGGAAGCATATTTTAAAAAAATATACAAAATAGATTTTTCAACCTCCTCCACCTTGCTTTATCAATCACAACTCCTTTGTCCTTAAAAGTACTTGCTCTTGATGTATAATATAGAAGAAAGGGGTGAGTTTCTAAAGAATCCCAGTAGTAACAAAATCCCTTCATGTAATCACATAAGATCACAACAAACATGCTACCTAGGCCAAAAAAACAATGCCTTGCAACCAAATATAATTGGTGATGCACAAGCATCTTATACTTACATAGCTAGTCACTAACTATTGCGTCCACATTCCAAAATAAATGAAAACTAATGCATATTGTCATGATAAGTAATATCATATATATAAAAGCAATTTACATATTTTCATGCACAATCAACATTATATAGCACATCCAGATATGTAGCAATCAATGCACAATCACATAAAAAGGAAAGATTTACTACTTACTTTTACTCTTAGGCCATCTTCTGGTCTGTGGTTTGGTTTACTTTTGATGATCTTTTCCCTCATAAATGGAGAGATTGTCTACATGAATTTGATGCATGATTGGATCTTCAAATGACAATACCACAATTTACTCTTAGACAAGTTATTGCAAAATTTGTCTCTCACATGACTGGCTGATTAAGAGAATGGCTTACACAGATGAACTTTGCTTCCTTTTTGACTCCCTTCTTATAATGGACTCAGCAAATAAACAAATCCTATAAGTTATGTAGCTAAGGGAAAATTAATACACACACATACATATGTATTTAGATGCTTATCTGTCCAGCTCAAAAAAAAAAAAAAGCTTTTGTTGTACTAAGATAAAATATTTGTTCTCTGGTTTGAAAAAAAAAAAACTTGTTATAGCTTCAATTCCTTATAACCAATTAAATAAACTTATCAATCTGCCTTTACATTTCACAACTTTGTTTTTTTATCCTTAATTTTTCACTTGCATATATTTCCATTTTTAAATTCTTCCTTTATGCTACTCCCATACCAGTTGCTTGGAGCTTTTTTCCCCTAATAATTTTGATATGCTCCAAGGCTTGGTTAACTAAATTTGGACCATGTAGTTGTTTTTCTACTTAATTTAGTGCAGCACAACGAAAATCTACATCTTCTTTCATACACTGCTTCATAGGACCATTTGGATACTCGCATGCTAGTTGTTGTTATAGGTGAATTAAGTGAGTGGCATGAAATAATCCATTTTCTTAAAATCCAAGATGCTTGTTCCCAACATATCTTCAAGTGTCTTAATAGTTCTTTTTGTATGACCATTAATTTGTAAATGGTTTGTTGTACTAAACTTTAAATAATAACCTAGGCAACCCACTCAACCCCTCGGGTTACCAACGCAACCCCACTCAACCCCTCAATTTAATTAGGTTAATTAGGACTGGTTTGCACCGGTCTAGTTCGATTCAGTTTGGGGTAGTTTTTTACTGGTTCATACACTAAACTAGATCAAACAAGTGCTTAATTCATCGGTTTTTGGTTTGGATCGTCTCAATCTGGTCGCTTTTTTTGAATATTAATTTGGTTTAAAGTTTAGCTTGAGGCACCATATTGCAAAAAATGGGCAATATTTTATGATTAGCTAATTTGATATTCGTGATTCATGATTTCTAAGTGTGGCATATGAACTATGTTTTCTTACCCACCATGTGCTATGTTGGTGATTATTCTTCATTATAGATTTTTTGGGAAAATTCAAAATAATTGTGATTTGAATTTCTAAAACTCCAAAAGTTATGAGTTTGCGAAATTCCAAATCAATCACAATAACTAAACTATATTATTTAGAAACCTACCTTTTGGAAATTTAAGTGATTTTTTGGGAAAGAGGTTTAAATAAGGGAAAATCGCCCAAAAAAAAAACTTAAATTTCAAAATCCCAAATTAAGGATTCTGATAAAAATGTGTTGTCATTTATTTTTTAATTGTAGCTACTAGCTATTAAAGAGTAGGAAATAAGACTGATTTAGAATTTTAAAATTTAAGTGGCATTTTTTGAAATTTTCTCTTCAGATAAATACTATATAAAAATTTAGTTTTTTTTAATGAAATTAGGGATGTCCTCTTTAGACATAGACTGATTTCTCCCATTTACAGTATATAATTTATGCTAAATTCAATTTTTTATGAGTCGTAAATAATATAACTAATTGGGAAATGGCAAATAAAAATTGTGAAAATTATAAAATCCTAAATCAGGATTTGTTATAAAACTTTAACAAGTTTTGACAATAATTGACTTGCAAAATAATAGCACATTTTTGTGAAAATATCTGATTTGAGGTTTTGAAATTTTCATTGTCTTTTTTTTTCATTTTTTTCTAATTTATTCTTCAAGTTTTTATAATATAAAAGAAATCCTACTTAAGAGTGAGAGCGAGAGAAATAGTGTGAAACAGGGAAATGCGATCAATATAATGTTGAGGAACCATCACATGTGAGGAAGGATTCTACGAAAGAGGAAGAGGATATAATGGCGAGAAGCATCAAGAAGCTTAACAAAGAGGAGGAGGGAGCACAGCTAAACCCTCGCGCAAGCAAGAAGTTGAGGGAAATGATGTGTCGATGGAGGACGTGGAAATACCTGAAGGAAGCGAGGCCAACCGAAACCATCAGGGCCCTACCAAAACTTGAATTTCTTACAATACAATGCTGATGGGCCATGAGGAACAGGCTCTGAATCAAGATTACGAGCAACAATTAAAGGAATGGCTTAGAGAAGAGGAAGAAATGGCCCCAACGCCGACGGAAGAGGAGAAGATTCTAATCCAGAACTTGCCGAAGCTGAATTTGTCAGATGAAAGACTAAAGGAGCTGTGTAGACCATGGAAAGATGCTCTAATTCTCACGATTTTGGCAGAAAGGCTAACCGAGATATGATGAAAGATAGACTATGGTGGCTACTAAAATCCAGAAATTTTAAAATTATCGATTTGCCGAACAATTACTTCGTGTTTCGATTGACAGATTCTGAACTGCAACGCAAACTTCTGTTTAATGGTCCCTGGCTGATCCAAGGTCACTACCTAGCAGTCCAGTGATGGAGTCCTAATTTCAACCCATATTGTAATAAAATCAGGAAAGTAGCAATATGGGTTTGGGTTCCAACACTGCCGCTGCTCTGCTATGTTGAGGAATTCATGCTTGAACTGGGAAATTTAATTGGTAAAGCACTCAAGGTGGATTTAAACACCCTTGCTCATTGCAACGACAAGATCAATATGGTTAAAAGGGGAAAATTTGCCAGAGTTAGCGTTGAAGTTGATTTAAACCAGAAACTCAAATCCAGATTTGCACTTAGGAGGAGGATTTACACCGTGGAATACAAAGGTCTCAAAGTTATTTGCTTTAAATGTGGGACGTATGGGCATATTTAGGATGATTGTCCTTTAAATGTTAAGCCAATGGAAAATACATCGGAGAACTCAATCTCTAACCCAGATTTCGGCAAGACAACAGTGGAACAGAATGCTAAGCCTCACCTATTCAGTGTGCTAGGGGTCAATCTGAAGGATCCGTATGGAGCTTGGATGAAGGCTACCAAGACGTTTAGACCGAGAAATATCAGAATGCATTCAGAAAAGAAAACACAGCAAAAAGTAACCATAGGGGGAGATCTGGGAGCAAGGAACAGAAGAGCACTCCGAGCTCAAGGTACGAAGTGTTGCAGGAAAGTGAAATACTTGTCACCTCAGCCGAATTTGAACCAAACTTCCAGAATAAGGGACCTGCAAAAGAGTAGAGACGAAAAGGTGGGAAAGAAACCTCCATGAAAGAAGATAGGAAAGCTAACGGGAGGAATCAGAGCATGGAAGAGTCAGATGGTACAGAAAGGTCTCAAGTTAGAGGTAAAAATATGCCAGAGGAAAAGACAGGAAACAAGTCGAGGGAGCGTAGCGGTTTAACGATGCAGAAGGAGAAGGAAACGGCTAGGGTCCCGGTTGGAAATATAGAAGACCTTAGTAGGCCCAGTAACTTATCTGACCCAACCAACCCAATTTTCTCTGCCAAACAAATAGAAGAGCAAGTGAAAACAAAAAAGGTGGGAAGCAAAAAAAGAAGCCATACTACAAGACCTAAAATTGTTTCACCTCTGCTCAAGAAGAAACAAGGTGTCCGAAATCACCATGTAGTTATTGGGTCAATTGCAAAAATGGGACCATTGGTTTTTAGCCATATGACAGACATGAACACAGAAGAAGGAAATGGACAGACAAAGCAAGGAAAAAGGGAAGACGACCAACGAACAGGCTCTTATGAAAACTTGGAAAATCAAATGGTCAACTTGCCCAAAAAACCTCTTGATATCAATGAGACCATTGCATATTTGATTCAGGAGAAGGACTCTACAGATACAAATGACCTATGGTATGAAACTATTGAAGAGGAAAGACTTGACGTGGAAGAGGGTGCTGAATGCTTGAATGGTGATGCTTCAGCATGAGCTCTGGATGGGATTCCCCCGCCTCCAATTCCCTTTACTTATAATGATTAATCTAATCTCTTGGAATTGCCGTGGTGCGGCCTCTCCTTCTTTTCCAGCTAGAATAAGGGACTTGACTAGGAAGAAAAATATAAAGATTCTGATTTTAGTTGAGACTCGCGTAAGTGGGGATAAGGCAGAGAGAATAACCAGAAGGCTGGGTTTTAGCAATTGGATCAGAGTGGAGGCTTCTAGCTATGCTGGGGGTATATGGATTCTTTAAAGAGAGGAGGAAATAAATGTCAGCTATATTTCTTTATCTACTCAATTTGTACATGTTCAGGTAACTTGTAATCAGAGGGCCGAAACCTTTAAACTTACTTGCATGTATGCTGAGCCTCGGTGTGATCTCCGTAATGCTCTTTGGAATAATTTAATCTCTATCAGTCAGAGTATGATGGGACCTTAGATGGTAGTTAGTGATTTTAACACCTACCTTTCCTGCAATGATAAAAAGGGGGCTCTAGTCCTAATATTTGATCAATGCGTCAATTTGGGAATTATATCCATCAAGCTCAATTGATTGAAGTTGATACGGTGGGGGAGAGGTTTACTTGGGAAAGAGGTATGACTAAAGAACGTATTGATTGGGCCTTTGCTAATGCAAATTGGAGTAATCACTATCCTATTGCTAATGTTCATCACTTGAGTAAATTTGGTTCTGACCATCGACCTCTTTTAGTGAATTTGATGAATAATAGAGAAAGGAGGCCAAGAAAACCACTGTTTCGTTGCCAGGCTTCATGGCTCTTGGAAGAAGGCTTTAGAGAAGTGGTCCAACAAAGCTGGTCACTTGATAGATGGGAGGAAAAGGTTCGGTGCTTCTAAGAAATAGCTTTGAAGTGGAATAAGGAAAATATGGGCAACATTCCATCTAAAAAGCATAATCTTCTGAAAAGAATTCAGGGAGTTGAAAGGGTGAGAGGTCGTAGAGATAGTCAACATCTTATACGGGTAGAACAAGAGCTTTAGAAGGAGTATAATAAAACTTTAGCCCAAGAGGAACTAATCTGGTTTCAAAAGTCTAGATGTAACTGGCTCAAATGGGGGGATAGAAACATTAAATTTTTCCATGACTCTGCCATCATCAGACACAGAAAGATAGGATTGAAGGGCTTAGAATCTCTGAGACTGAGTGGTCTTTTGATCAGAATGAGTTGAAAAACGTTGCTTTGAACTACTACTGAGACTTATTTTGAAGTGATAAAAAAAGCTTCCAGCCTATTGTTTCACACACCGGTTTTCCCAATATTAATACCGATGAAGTGAATATGATTTTAGCTGAAGCGATAAAAGAAGAAATTAAGAATGCAGTGTTTGATTTTGGGCCCTTTAAAGCACCGGGACCGGATGGGATTCAAGCTTTCTTTTATCATGAATTTTGGAATGTGATTGGGGATTCAGTTTGTCAACTGGTGAAGGATATATTTGATGCTCCGGACAGGATTAAAGGCCTAAATAACACCAACATTGTGCTTATTCCCAAGATGGACAAACCAGAAACTATCAAGGACTTCAGACCCATCTTTTTGTGCAACGTAAGCTACAAGGTTGTCACTAAGATAATTAGTAACAAACTCAAGCAAGTGATGGGTAAGGTAGTCAGACCACATTAGTGCAGTTTCATTCAGGGGAGACAAAGTGGAGACAACATTATCATTGCTCGAGAAGTAATCCATTCTATGAGAACTAAGAAGGGTAATAAGGGATGGCAAGCGGTAAAGGTAGATCTAGAAAAAGCTTATGATCGGCTTGAATGGGAGTTTATCCTCGACACCTTGAGTGTCACATCCAGTAATATGACAATTAGGAATAAGAATATCTCTAAATATTTAAAGGCCAAAAATGACAAGGAGAAATAGAAGAATTTTGGTGGAAAATAATTATTATAATTTTCCAAGCCAATTATGAAAAGTTTGACTAATTAAGGAAAATTGGTCAAGAAAAATTATGGAAAAATAATTCTGAATCTCAGAAAATTAAGGAAAAATAAGGACAATGTTCCTTGTGAAGGGAATTGAAAGACGACGCGCAGCGGAAAACGACATAAAATTTTAAAACTTTCAATCCCTTTTCCGGATCTACCGATCGCGTTTAAGTCAGGTAGTAAGAAGCATTACCTTCAGGCATTCGATTTCCTGGTGACTCGATGATTCGGCCGTTCAGGATGCTTCTGCTCGCCTCCTTTGTCGTTCGAAGTCGACAACTCCGGTCGGCTTCCTCTACCGGTATCCACACGAGTAGCCCTCAACCTCGAACGGCGTGCTAGCGCCTATGTCCGTCTAGGGTTTTAGAAATCCGTCCTCTCTCCTCTCTTAGGCCATCTCTTATCTGTCAGTTCTCTCTCTCTTAAACCCTAGCTCCTCATATCAAATATATAGGATGCTATATAGGTTTAATTAATAATATTTAATTTCGAAATTAACTCTAAATTAATTCCGAAATTAATACAATATCAAATATTGCCTAATCAGATAAGAGAACAATTAAATAAATATGGTTTAAATTAAATCCGTCTCACAGATTTAATTCACTTATTTATTTAATAAAGAGATGACGGAATTTATATATTTAATTTATCCTTATAAATTAATATCTCTTATATTTATATATATATACGAATTATATATATATATACACGTCCACCCTATTTATTCATTGAATCTGGACATATCTTAGATTCAATGAATCTGGACATCATAACTCGTGTTGGGCTATTTTGTGTGCGACCCAGTAGGCCCATATGAAGTTGGCAGTGGGCCATTAACTATAATGACTCACAAGTCGTAAGCGGTCTCTAGCAAGACATCACGACTACCCAAAACATATGAGGATCATTGAACGATGCAACCTTTCATACAACCATATCACGTCCCTTTTGTCACACGACATTTTGGTCATGGATGAGGCATGGAGAACGTCATCCTCCTATTCATGACCGTTACTTTCTCGATCCCTGAGTAGTCTGAGTATAGAAACGGAACTACCTTTCCATTATAGTATGGCCATACATTTCTCAGACTCACTCATCGAGGGGCCCAGTAATGTCTCTCTACGAATGTGAGGGACAAATTCCATCTTGACCATTCACATTCCTCCGCATGAAAAACCACTAAGCCTGAACATAGTCTTTATGATCACTCGGTCAAAAGTGACTTTTGACTAGGTCAAAGCTAAGCGTTTCTCATGTAGGAATCCATGATGATCTTAGGTCAAAGGGCATAGTGACGTGGTTTGTATATGAGAGAAGCTTATGACTTAACCCATGCAGCTCTCTCATAGCGGGTCGGTCCAACACCTTGTACTCTTACATGTGCCTATGACTTTAATTTATATCTCTATATATCTTTAAAGTCATACTGGTCTTATTTCATCTTTGCTCCCACATAGATGACCGACCAGAGACATTTAGGATAAACCATGAGTTATCCAAGGATAGTCATCACAGTAAACATGCAAATAATATGATAACTTAATTAATAAGTTCATAAATTAACAATGTTCAAAACAGAATGATTGGCCCCTAGGGCACAATTTCCAACACCTTGAGAATTATATGGGATTATAAAATTGGTTTTAAGATCAATTTGCCCTTAGAGAAATTACAAAGGAATTTAAGGGCAATTTAAGCTAGTTTAAGGTCTTTATTTGGAAAATTCCAAATAAATATTTTTAAGAAGAATAAAAATCCCAAGAAAATTCCTATGATATCCCAAGGAATTATAAGAGATTATGGAATTAAAATAAGACCCTCAAGTGTCCAAGATTTTTCCCAATTCCTCTGAAAAGTGGAAAAATTACTAAAGAGAAGGAAATTAGTTTTCCATTTTATTTAATTATTGAGAAATTAATTTTGAGACGAAGAGGGCAATTTGGGAAGATAAAAATGAGGAGAATAATTTATGGATCTAACAGAAAATAATTACAAAGGCCAGAGTACTGTAATTATAGAAAAGAAGTTAAACTCGGAGTAAAGGTGCACCGATAAAGCAAGAAGTAGAGTCTTGCACTTTGCTTGGCCCACAAGTGGCCACTTGTCAAGCCTTTAATGGATGGTAATTAGAGCTTTCCAAGTGTCAAGCTACCAATGGAGAGGATCTTGACTTTTGAAATTAATTTCAACTGTCATTAAGTTAATTAAAAGGGAAAATGCAAGACTAAGTAGGCACTTGACACTTGGCTTCTCATTAATGTGGGTAGATGGGATATTTTGTGAGAATTAATGAGCTCATCCTCCCCATTTTTCTGATCAAAGTTTCGGCCAAGTGAGAGGAAGAGAGAAAAGAGAAGGTTTTGAAGGAGAACCAAGGAAAAGCTATCAACTTTGGTCATTCAATCAAGGATTCAAGGTGAGTTCTTAGTCCTAGATATGTTCTTGCCTTGTTTTCCTTCTCTTTGATGGTTGAAAAATCTGTCCCCTCTCTCTCTAATGGTTGGCCGAACTGAATAATAAAAAGGGAAGGGAGTTTGGTTGTTAGATCTTGCTAGAACACTTCAAAGTATAGTAGATCCTAGTGATTACAAATGGTTGTAGGTTGATTTTAAAGTGTTTTCTTGGTTGTGTTGCTTGAGATCCATTTCAGCCAAAGTAAGATCTGAACCCTAGGATGTGTTTTTCAAAGTTTTGAGGCTTCCATTGTGTTCAAAATGAAAAATGGTGTAGGGTAAATCTAAAGAACAAGGGTTGGAAGCCATAGAATCAAAGTTGCAATTTTTGGGTAATGAACCCTAAGGGCTCGACCAAGCTGAAACTAGAAGAGCAAAGTTTATTTTGTTAAATCCAAGTAGATATTTGGAATCTACATGAAAAATCATGTAGGGTTGAGTCAAGAGGGGATTTTTAGGGTTTATGGAAACCAACTCTAAAAATTCAAGAACAAAGATGAAAACTTTAAGGGGTTTAGGAGTTACTTGAGTTATGTTATTGATTTTATGAGGAATGGTTGATGATTCCTGCTTTCCTTTTTGTGGATTGCCATGTTAGGGTTTGGCACTTGTGGAAGCAAGAAGGAACAACAAGAAAAACAAAAAGCATTGGATCAAGGTAGTGGGATCTAATTAGCCATTAATGTTAACTTTGCATTGTTATTTATGGCATGTATGCTTGCTATTATATGGTTGAACTATGATGATGTGATATGGTTGCTCCTTGCATTTGTTGCCATGGCCTTGCATGTTGAGGTTGCCTATTTATAAAAGATTAGTTCTCCTATGATAGCTAATGTTGAAATGCTTTATAATGATGCATGTTAATGTTTGATTGATTGATCTTGCTACTGGGATTTCTTAAAATCTCATCCCCTAAATATAATCTAACATTTTAGGGCATAAAACTCCTATGAGCAAGCTTCAGATTGGAGACTAAAATATGGTGTCTTGCCATAAAATTCGTGGACCCTTTTTGGTTATGTATATATTAAGCTAACAGTGCTGTAAGCACACTGACACTGCCATGTTCACGTGACTTTTTGATTATGCTCCATAATGCGTTTAATCACGAATTTTGGCATGATTATAGATAATGTCGTGAGCTTCAATTTGATAGCTAATATGTTAAAAATGGCCAAGTATACGAATTTTAATGATTTTTCAAAGTTAAAGGTCAGAATCTGGGAAAAAGGGTTTTTGGCAAATGGACAGTGTTGCGTTTCACAAAAACCTGACGCTTTTTCATAAGGAATTGGATCGTGAGATTATTTTTCCTTTAAAGAGGACTTAAAGAGCTTTAAATATAATTTTAAAACATCCTATTTGGATTTTTTTTGAAATAAGTTATGAATTTTTGAAATTGGGCTAGAAAAACTGGATTTTTACATGATGAACAGTAAAAATCCGAAATTTAGCGTTTTTAAGATAAAAAGCGAGCCCAAGACCATCCAATGTGGTCTAAAATGGTTTTGAAAGGAACTTAAGTCAATATAATAGTAAGGTGTGACATTTTTGGTATTAGAGCGGAGGTTTCTGGCATAGGATAGAATGCTCTGCTTAGTTAATATGTCAGTTAAAAAGAAAAATTGACATATTCTTGAAGAAGAATACTACTATCTAATTATTAGATGGTTAGTTATTATAATGTAGGGTGGAGTAGAATGGCTTGTTGTGACCACAATAGTGATTCAGAGGGTTCAATTAACCAGAGGAGACCAGGAGAACCTTTCCCTCAATGGTTCGATAAGGATGAGGACTATAGTCTTGTAGCAGACTTCTACTATGATACCTTATGGGAGAGTAACCCTCCACCTGACATAGCCACCGTTGCTTCCAATGATCCTCATAGAATTGAGGTCATTGAAATATTTGATGATGTTGGAGCTGGGCCTAGTGAAGTCAAGCTACTCCCAATTATGAAAGAATTTCACACCATAGAGGACCTAGCCAGGGATTTTAGGGAGAGGGGCTAGTACATTAAGTCGATGAGAATCAAAATGCACATGTGTACCTAAGATATCTAGAGGATATCCGAAAGCTCTACCATTATGTGACTAGGGAAGTTGCTACCCTAGAGATGATGAACTAGATATCAGCATTACTTAGAGTACTCCCTCAGACCCGGCTTTGGAAAAATTGTGTGAGAGACTTTTGTAGTTGCATGAATGGTGCTAGCTTCAGTGATCTTATTGATGCCCTCGAGATCTTTATAAGGAATACATTTCTTTGAGTAGATACAGAAGACTGAATCCTGTTGACGACGGATGTGCTCCTATTTATACCCTAATGGAAGAATGAGTTTTGTCATTTGTACCCGACATTGGGATCCGATGTTGAGTTAATGGACCCAGAGCCTTTGAGAGTTTCACTATTTCCCCTTTTGAGTAGTCAGTTGGATTTTTGTAGCACTGACGTAGGACTTGTATTGTTACAGCTAACCATAGTAGGTTGGTCTGGCATGCTTGATTGCTATGTATGTTCCTAAGATGGCTATGTATATTAAATTATATTGCTATGACTGATGACTGATGTTTGATTGACGTATTATGAATGCATATGTTGCTAAATGAAATCAAGTATGTTGTTTATTTTCTTGTTCCTCGAATATGCTATCCGTTTAGTTAGCGTATTGGTTAGAACCGATAAAATGCTTTGCCAGAGAGACCCTCAGGACGCGACAGAAGGGTCTATCTTGATCCAATACGATTAATTTTAGAATACTTAGAACTGCAATAAAAGGCTATTGAAGGGTTGAGGACGGCACAAGCTAGCCAGGAACAAGAAAGAGACGCTGTAACAGTAGCAGCAGTAGCAATGGCAGTGGCTAACCTGACAGGAGGCAGCCAGAGGAAGAAATCTCAGTAACACAAGCAACGAAACAATTGCCCAGGTCGGCAATACCAATAGTAGACCCCAATAGCACCCAGCAATGGATGACTTGCTTTTGCAAGCACAATCCGCCATCCTTCGATGGAGTGATTGACATTCAAGTAGCACAGGACTAGATCATGATTTTCAGAGTTCTAGACTGTCCGACTACACACAAAAAAACCCAAAGGGCAATTTACAAGTTAGAGAAAGATACCGACCACTAGTGGAAGAATACCAAGATTCTTCTGGATACTCAGAACACAAGAGCGACATGGGAAGTGATCCTAGAGCAATTTCATGAGAAATAATTTTCAAGGTCAGCTAGGGACGAAAAGGAAGCAGAATTCCTAACCCTAAAGCAGGGGAATAACGAGTTAGCTGATAAGTACTTAGCTAAGTTTAGACATCTTTTCCACTACTTCAATTACCTGCGTACTGAGATGATGAAAGGTAGATGACCAAAAGATGGTCAGAGGACTAAAGCAGTCCTTAAGGGAGATGATTGCTCCCCGGTAGTTCGAGCATTTCCACAAGGTAGTTGAGGCCTGCCAAATTGCGGCGAACAGATTGAACCATCAATTGATGCCTACTCCCAAGTTAGAGGAGGGAGATCAGGGTGGCACCTCTTCTGATGTGAACGGGAAGAGGAAGAGCTATGGGACAACTGAAAGAGTAAAAAGGGAAGGTAAGCCTTCCAATGGCAAAGAATGCCCAAATGCGGCAAGAGTCATGGTGATGGAACATATATGGTTGAGCAAAATGTTTGCTGCACTTGCAGCAAGTGTAACATCCTAAGTCTTATCGGGTTTTAATAGCCTCTTTTGGGTTAATTTTGAGGATAGATTAGCAATTTAATCTTGATCTGGGTGTTTGGGTTGAATTTGAGGTTTGTTGGAGGAATAGGTGAACGTACCCCTCTCAGGGTATGTTCGCCGCGGTGAAGTTTACTTCGCCGCGGCGCACCGGGAGTTTCAGAGGGGAGTGTCTTTTCAGGAAGGTTTGGCCACGACGAAGTCTTGGGGACGCCGCGGCGAAGTTGTTCAGGTGGGCGGGGCTTTCCTTTCGGGAAGGTTTCGCCGCGGTGAAGGTAAAGGTATGCCGCGGCGAAGTTTTTCTGAGCGAGCGAGAGTTTCCTCTCGGGAAGCTTTTGCCGCGGCGAAGATTGGAGTTCGCCGCAGCGAAGTCGGGTTTTCAGGCGAGTAATCCCTCTCGGGATTAGTTCGCCGTGGCGAAAGGTCCCGATTCTATATAGTCACGGGAGGGTTCAGCGTGCGAAAATAAGAAAAATCTGAAGGAGGAGAGAGGAGCTCTGCTAGGGTTTCGAACTTTTGGCTTGGAGGGGGCATTTCTAAGGATCCATTACCTCAAGTAAGTGATTTTAACCTCTAATCTTCTTTCTTTCTTGGAATTTCTTGGAATTTCTGAGGATTTTTGGTGGAACCCTAGGATTTTCTATGTTGTGATGAAATTGAGGTTTTTGACCGATTGTTTTGAGTTTAATTGATTGCTTTGGGTTAGTTTAAGTATTTAATCGGTGTAGTTTCCTTGGATTTAAAGAATCTTGAATTTTTGGAGTTAGGGTTTATGGAGATAGATGATTTGGGATTAAGGATGATAATGTAGAGGTTGATTCTGAGTTTTGTGATTTGGGTTGTGTTAAGGAGGATTAAATTGGATGTTTAATCGGTTTAGATTTGTTGTTGGAACCTTAATTGCTCAAATGGGATGTTTGGGTGTTGAATTCTTATAGTGGGTCCTTGAGGTTTGAATTTTTAATTGATGTTTGGAAAGGAATTAAGGTTTTAATGGATTGGTATGACCTTGGAGTGTTGTTTTGATAGTTATACCCTTTGAGTAGGGTAGAGTTTTGATGGGAGGTAGGAATTTTGTGTCCCCAAGTGTTGTTTTGGCCACATTATTAGTTTGAAAGCTAATATATGATGGTTGTGTGTTTGTGTGCTTGTGTATACCGGTTGTGAGTCTTGGTGGTGCACGGGGCCACATCGTTAGTTTGTTGTTCCTTGCTCAGGCGAGAGGTAACCACTTTCCAATCCTTAGTACTTGCTTCTGTGGTTTTGTGAGTAGATTTATGTTTTGTGCTCTAAGTAGTAATTATGTTCAAACTGTATGTTGTGTATAAAAAGGAAAACCGTCTTGTGGGGTTTCGACTAATGATGAATGAATTTTGGTATTGTGAAAGATATGCCACTGAATGAGGTTAATTGTGAAATGATTATTACTCTTTGATTATGATTTGAGCATGATGCATTAATTGGGAATTGGTGAGAGTTTTGTCTGTTACTACCACGTGGTAAGGCCTCCATTAATGCATGATGGCTGGCTTAGTACGTCCCCCATAGTGAGGGATAGGCCTTTTGGCTCCCTACGTCTCCCAGAGTGAGGGATAGGCCTTTTATGGCTCCTTACGTCCCCCATAATGAGGGATAGGCCGGCTTCGGCTCCTGAACATCCCCCAAAGTGAGGGATTTGGTTGATGGGATTGCATCATTGCACTTGCATGAATTGTTGTGGCTATCATTATATATTATTTGTGAACTGCCCACTTGACACCTCACGAGCACCTATTTAGTAGTACCTAGTATTGGAAAGGTTGGTTACTGGGACTTTGTCTCACCCTGTGGTTTACAATGTTTTTAGGTGAAGGTTCCAGGCGTGGGCCATCGGGAAGAGATGCAGAGGCTTGAGCTTGGTTAGCTTTAGGCCTCTAGCATTTGTATATGTATGACTAGTATATATTGCCGCGTTTAGGACTGCTTTTTGAAATATTTGATTACCTGGCCTTGTCGTAAACTGGAGAGAATGTATCTCCTTATTTTGGTTGGCCGGAGGCCATTGCTAGTGTTTTATGAACTCTGGATCATTTTGTTGGGAATCACTTAGATGGGCTAATGTGATGTCTGTTGTTACCCGGGCTGGAGGCTCGGAGGCCCAGTAGATGTATATGAATGGATTATTTTAGTTGCATGCAACAGCTTAAATGTGAAATTCAAAATTATGCAAATTTCTTCCTACTATGGTAGTTCATTTAACAGATTTCCTTTTCTACCATAGTAGTGATTTTATGATAAGTTATAATGTTTTGAGGTTAAGGGTTTTACAGCAAGTCCAGACACTTTACGAGAGAATGGCCATATAATACAAAGAAGCTAAGGTTACGCACCCAAGGATGAGTACTTGCCATCACAGGGAAAGAAGCCCAAAAGTTTTCAAAAATGATCCAAGGAACAATCATTATTATGAACTTCCCAGTAATTGCAGTGATACATTAGGGTGCTAATCATTTTCTTCTCTCATATGATTGTTTTAAAGGACTTGACTTGGTTATGAATATGTTCCCGTATGATATATATATATATATGTGTCCATACCAACATATAATAGGACAATTACATCTGATGGGTGCTTAAATGGTATAGTTGGTTTTGAGCACTGTTATAGTGCCTTAAACTTGATATGTAGACCTTCTACGAAGTGGATGTGGTGATGGATTGAATTGGTTGCCTTCCCATAACAGTAAGGACAAAACCCTAATCCTACCTTCAAGAGAAATAGAGTTAAATCCGAAAGTAAATTAAACTTTGTAACGGATGCCTATATAGGCAATGGTATGATAAATGAAGCTACCCAAGACTAACAGAGGTTAAGAGAAAAGTGTGTTTTGTCATGACAAACCAAGGGAATTAATGGCGATGGACGAATACAGAGTGATTACCAAAGAAGGTGGTAACTTCTATCCTGCCAACAAGGGTTCTGGTCATGACAGATGGACACAATAAATCTTAGATATTGAGGTGGTATCTCAACGAAATACAACGACTCTCAGAGGTTGCAAAGAGTGAGATTAGTAGAAGTTAGAAAGAGAGAGGTAGCCCCCGATTAGAATTATTATATTCCCCCTTAAGAGGAAGAGTAATGATGAGGAGTTGAATGAGACAGTTAGGGGTTGAGTCTTTACACCATTAAGAAGGTATGAGTGGCAACCTAAGCTAGACAAACTCTTACAGCCTCGTTAAGACTAGGGCCCCATAATAGAATAGCTATCTCAAGTTCTGGAAGAAATGAATGGAAACCTGGAGATAGTGAAGTTAAGATGGAGAGCCCTAGTGAAATGTCTTAAGGATCAAGAAGAAGAGGACGAGACAAATGGCTATGCAGGGAACTAGCTTAGAGGTTGGCATGTTCCCCTTAATGTTAAGAGATACTCAGTCGCTTGGAGTTTAGGTTGAGAGGCACCCTTTTCAAGGGATAAGTTCTTGGCTAGGAATCTTCCTAGAGAAAATGGGAATTGGTCTTCCAAGTTAGAATTGATGTTGCTCAAGATGGAGCAAAATGCCCTATCCGAGTGGGAAAGGGAAGTAGCCGAGGCAAGGCAAGTGGAGTTGACCTTACCTAATGGAAGTATGACTAGCCAAGAATGAAGCTAGGCTTAGATGTACCTGAGCTTAGTAGAGTACTAGAGTAAGCAGAAAGAAAAAGAACCTCAAAAGTCCTCTCCCTATGACTTCCAGAAGCAGCTGTGAACAGAAAAGAGGCTCCCTCTTGTAGGGATAAGATGTCCGGTTGGCACGCTACGGACATAGCAACCAGTAAGAGCTTACACTCCTTGCATTAAGATGCTAGACATTATGCATGCTAGAGTATGCTCGTATTGAAAAGCAAAGTAGAGGAAAGAGAAGTTGCATAAGTCCTCTTTCTGTACCATTCTAAAGTAGTAAGAGACGATAAGAGCAGCTGGAGGAGTAAGAGAACTCCTAAGACAAATTGGCTTAGGCACCTAAAGAGACGAATAGGTGGCCTGGGGAATTGACAGGAGGCTTAAGAAAATGGTATTGGTTCTTGGAACAGTTTTGGGGAATTATTGGTATGGAGACCAACTGAGTGGAGATGACTTAACTTAGTCCTATGGTCTAAGTCTCCCAGAGATTGGTACCTATTTGGGAAGATGAGGACCAGGGATGAGTTGAGGATGTGGAAACCTCCTTCGGTTGTAAACCAGTATTGAGAGAGTACCCATGATTTCCTTCCAAATAACTTTATCATTGATTAGGCTAGATTCAATTTCCTTCCGATTAATAGAGGAAAGCCAAAGTTAGAGGAGTTAGAGCCATAAGACCTGGAAAAGAGACATTCAGGCTAGCTCTAGATACAAGAAGAACTCCATGTGACATAGAAACAGACTGGGTATTGACGGGCAAATCCTTAAGATGAGGCGAGAGACAAGAATGTAAGTTGAAAAGAACCGACTAAAGATAGATCAGGAGAAGGGTCTAAGACAGTAAAGTACCAGGGTTAAGCTTATCAGAATCAGTGCTTCAGTTTCTCGTCAGCACTGTTTAGTTAAGTGTTTCAAGCAAGAGTAGCTTAAGAGAGTGTGACCCTGAAAAGAATGTGAGAAAGTGCAAAAGCTAGAAATGTTAGCCATTTTGGCAAGAATGCACTAAGTCTAACAGAAAATGGAAGATGAAAGTTGATGAAGCTGTTAAGCTGCCGAGTATCCTAAGCAGTATGGTTTCAGACTAAGACCTGAGATTTAATTGAAGTTTTGGAGGTCCTTATGAAAGGAATGGACACTACTCTCAACTTCAGTATAGCCTACCATCCTGAGACGGATGGGCAGACACAAAGAATGATATGGATGTTAGAAGATATGCAACACGTATATGTACTTGATTTCAACAGTAACCAGGGTATGTACTAACCGTTAGCCGAATTCACTCAAGATGACAGTTTTCATGTAGGTATTTGAGTGGCGCCATATGAAGCACTCTATGGGAGGAAACATAGATCTCCCTTGTGCTAGATAGAGTTCAATGAAAGAAGTAAGTATAGTCCTAATATAGTGGATCAGACTTCCCAGTAGACTAAAGTTATTTAGCAAAGACTTCTAATGGCTCAAAGTAGACAAAAGAGCTACTCAGACATCAAAGGAGACCGTTAAAGATTGAGGTTGGTGATTAAAGCGTAACCAACAACAGAAGTCAGTTGATCCCTAAAGCTTAAGAAGTTAAGTTCGAACTATGATGAACTGTTTCAAATTTTGTCCAAGACTGGACCAGTAGGTTATAAGTGACCTTTCTCCCGAATGTAAGTCAAATTCCTGATGTCTTCTATAACTCCCAATGAAAGAAGTACCATTTAGACCCGACACATGTCATAAACTATGATGACATTGTGCCCCAAGACAACCCGTCTTTGAGATCAGACTAAAGCGAATCATTAATCAGAAAGTTGAGCAGCTGAGAAACAGGCAGTTTCCATTAGTCGAGGTTGTCTGGAAAGGTCTTCTACTAGAACTATGAGGGAGATAGAGACTAAGACAGCGGAAAAGTATCCTAAACTTTTCCAATAAGATACACTTTAAATTTCGAGGACGAAATTTATTTAGAGGGGGAGAAATGTCACATCCAGTAATATGACAATTAGGAATAAGAATATCCCTAAATATTTAAAGGCCAAAAATGACAAGGAGAAATAGAAGAATTTTGGTGGAAAATAATTATTATAATTTTCCAAGCCAATTATGAAACGTTTGACTAATTAAGGAAAATTGGTCAAGAATAATTATGGAAAAATAATTCTGAATCTTACAAAATTAAGGAAAAATAAGGACAATGTTCCTTGAGAATTATATGGGATTATAAAATTGGTTTTATGACCAATTTGCCCTTAGAGAAATTACAAAGGAATTTAAGGGCAATTTAAGCTAGTTTAAGGTCTTTATTTGGAAAATTCCAAATAAATATTTTTAAGAAGAATAAAAATTCCAAGAAAATTCTTGTGATATTCCAAGGAATTATAAGAGATTATGGAATTAAAATAAGACCCTTAAGTGTCCAAGATTTTTCCCAATTCCTCTGAAAAGTGGAAAAATTACTAAAGAGAAGGAAATTAGTTTTCCATTTTATTTAATTATTGAGAAATTAATTTTGAGACGAAGAGGGCAATTTGGGAAGATAAAAATGAGGAGAATAATTTATGAATCTGATAGAAAATAATTACAAAGGCCAAAGTATTGTAATTATAGAAAAGAAGTTAAACCCGGAGTAAAAGTGCATCGATAAAGCAAGAAGTAGAGTCTTGCACTTTGCTTGGCCTACAAGTTGCCACTTGTCAAGCCTTTAATGGATGGTAATTAGAGCTTTCCAAGTGTCAAGCTACCAATGGAGAGGATCTTGACTTTTGAAATTAATTTCAACTGTCATTAAGTTAATTAAAAGGGAAAATGCAAGACTAAGTAGGCACTTGACACTTGGCTTCACATTAATGTGGGTAGATGGGATATTTTGTGAGAATTAATGAGCTCATCCTCCCCATTTTTCTGATCAAAGTTTCAGCCAAGTGAGAGGAAGAGAGAAAAGAGAAGGTTTTGAAGGAGAACCAAGGAAAAGCTATCAACTTTGGTCATTCAATCAAGGATTCAAGGTGAGTTCTTAGTTCTAGATATGTTCTTGCCTTGTTTTCCTTCTCTTTTATGGTTGAAAAATCTGTCCCCCCTCTCTCTAATGGTTGGCCAAACTGAATAATAAAAAGGGAAGGGAGTTTGGTTGTTAGATCTTGCTAGAACACTTCAAAGTATAGTAGATCCTAGTGATTACAAGTGGTTGTAGGTTGATTTTGAAGTGTTTTCTTGGTTGTGTTGCTTGAGATCCATTTCAGCCAAAGCAAGATCTGAACGCTAGGATGTGTTTATCAAAGTTTTGAGGCTTCCATTGTGTTCAAAATGAAAAATGGTATAGGGTAAACCTAAAGAACAAGGGTTGGAAGCCATAGAATCAAAGTTGTAATTTTTGGGTAATGAACCCTAAGGGTTCGACCAAGTTGAAACTGGAAGAGGAAAGTTTATTTTGTTAAATCCAAGTAGATATTTAGAATCTACATGAAAAATCATGTAGGGTTGAGTCAAGAGGGGATTTTTAGGGTTTATGGAAACCAACTCTAAAAATTCAAGAACAAAGATGAAAACTTTAAGGGGTTTAGGAGTTACTTGAGTTATGTTATTGATTTTATGAGGAATGGTTGATGATTCCTGCTTCCCTTTTTATGGATTGTCATGTTAGGGTTTGGCACTTGTGGAAGCAAGAAGGAACAACAAGAAAAACAAAAAGCATTGGATCAAGGTAGTGAGATCTAATTAGCCATTAATGTTAACTTTGCATTGTTATTTATGGCATGTATGCTTGCTATTATATGGTTGAACTATGATGATGTGATATGGTTGCTCCTTGCATTTGTTGCCATGGCCTTGCATGTTGAGGTTGCCTATTTATAAAAGATTAGTTCTTCTATGATAGCTAATGTTGAAATGCTTTATAATGATGCATGTTAATGTTTGGTTGATTGATCTTGCTACTGGGATTTCTTAAAATCTCATCCCCTAAATATAATCTAACATTTTAGGGCGTAAAACTCCTATGAGCAAGCTTCAGATTGGAGACTAAAATATGGTGTCTTGCCATAAAATTCGTGGACCCTTTTTGGTTATGTATATATTAAGCTAACAGTGCTATAAGCACACTGACACTGTCATGTTCACATAACTTTTTGATTATTCTCCCAAATGCGTTTAATCACGAATTTTGGCATGATTATAGATAACATCGTGAGCTTCAATTTGATAGCTAATATGTTAAAAATGGCCAAGTATACGAATTTTAATGATTTTTCAAAGTTAAAGGTTAGAATCTGGGAAAAAGGGTTTTTAGCAAATGGACAGTGTTGCGTTTCACAAAAACCTGATGCTTTTTCATAAGGAATTGGATCATGAGATTATTTTTCCTTGAAAGAGAACTTATAGAGCTTTAAATATAATTTTAAAACATCCCATTTGGATTTTTGTGGAATAAGTTATGAATTTTTGAAATTGGGCTAGAAAAACTGGATTTTTACACGATGAACAGTAAAAATCCGAAATTTAGCGTTTTTAAGATAAAAAGCGAGCCCAAGACCATCCAATGTGGTCTAAAATGGTTTTGAAAGGAACCTAAGTCAATATAATAGTAAGGTGTGATATTGAGGCTGGTTGGTATAGAAGAGAAAATCTGCAGAGTAATCATGGCGTGCATTTCTAAATCTTCTTTCCAGGTTCTTTGGAATGGAGAGCCCACTGAAACTTTCTGTCCTTCAAGAGGCATAAGACAAGGTGATCCAATGTCCCCATACATCTTCACTCTCTGCATGGAAAGGCTGAATCATATTATCACTGATGCAGTGGAGATAGGGGCATGGAAACCTATAAAACTTAGAAGAAGCGGCCCTCCCTTAATACTTCTTTTCTTTACTGACAATCTGATCCTGTTTAGGGAAGCCTCAAGTTCTCAAATCGATACTATGCTAGAGTGCTTGCAAGCCTTTTGTGATTCTTCGGGTCAACAAATGAATCGACAAAAGACAAGGATTTGTTTCTCCAGGAATGTTCATCTTTTATGAGCCTTAGAGCTAAGTCAGAGAATGGGAATAGGCTTGACGGGGGACTTGGGAAAATACTTAGGAATCGCTCTGCTCCACAAAAGAGCTTCCTATCTTATGTTTGCCCCCATCCTGGAGAAGGCGCAAAAATGACTATCAGGCTGGAAATGAAAATGTCTCAACCTTGCAGGTTAGACCACTCTCATTAAAGCTGTTATCTCTGCCCTCCCTTCTTACTATATGCAGACCATTCTGCTCCTAAAAAGAATTCTGAATGAACTGGAACAGAGAAGCAGAAGGTTCCTGTGGGGTCAACATGATGATGTCAAGAAGTTGCACTTGTTAGCTTGGGATCAAGTCATAAAGGAGAGAAGCGCTGGAGGCCTAGGGATTAAAAATTTGAGGAAGCAAAATGAAGCTTTCATGATGAAATTCTGAAATCTGCTTATAATTTTCTCCTTGCAGGTAACCCGCTGATCAGAGACAGCATATGGAGGACTCTTTGGAGGTGGAATGTTCCAGAGAAGATTAAATTGTTCTTTTGGCTCTTTTGTCACAGAAGAACACATACGGTGAAATTGAGGGTGAGTAGGGGACTGGGAATGGTAGCGAACTGTCCTCTTGGGTGTCAACAAGAAGAAGATTCAATGCATCTAGTATGAGACTGTTGCAATGCCATTGAAAGGTGGAGGTCAGTGGTGGCACCAGATACACCTTTATGTCATTGCAAGGATGTGAATGGGTTAATTAGAACTTAAACCATGAGGTAGGCGTGTCACACATAAAGAAGATTGAATGGCAAATCCTTTTTGGCTACATTTGCTGGAATATCTGGACCTCAAGGTGTAGTAAGATCTTTGATGAGGCGGATCCAAATGATCACCGAAATGCCAATAGAAGTTTCTTTCGAGCTTGTATGGACCGTGATATAATACGAAGGTGTGAGTTCTACCAACTACACCCAACCAGCACCATGGATGGACACAGGAATGAATCTAACTTTACAAAGTTGCTAGTAGATGGCTCAGTACTAGTAGATGGTAGAAGTGGTTGTAGCGGAGTCATTAGGGACCAAGATGATAAATGGATTTGTGGTTTCACTTGTCGCCTTATTGCTGTTCACCCCACTATTGCTGAGCTCATTGGTTACATTCATGGGCTGAATCTTTACTAGTCAAAGGGCTTGAGAAATGTTTACCTTTACACTGATTGTATTGAAGCCCTTTCTCTAGCCACCAGAGGTTATGGAAGTGACCATCCCTATAGCGATCTAGTTGATAAGATTAGGCTTCTAATCTATAAGGATTGGCAAGTTATGTTTGTTCATGTTAGTAGGGAAAAGTTAATCTTAGCTGATCACCTAGCCAAGCAAGCCCACATTTTAAGTGGGAATTATTTTATTTTTGATCAGCCTCAACCTTTTACCCAAGAGGCGGATGCTGTAGACAGTAGGCTCTTCTATGTTGTTCTGTCATTCTTTGTCTTTCTAAGGTATCCAGTTTTCATTCAAAAAGAAATCCTACTTAATTCATTCAGTTTATCCCATTAAGATATAAAATTTATTATATCTTTTTAAGGTATCAATACTTAAAAATTGTTTATGGTTTTTAATAAGATAGTGAATGAAAGAATGAATTTGGATTTCAGAAAATCAATAGATGGATGCTTCTTGGAATGGACCTATGGTTATCCTAATTTACTATCGATATGAGAGCATAATACTCATAGTCTAAATGGAAAACTTCAAACACAGTTTGAGTCAAGTGGACTTAACTGGTGATTGTCCTTAATAGTAGATAACAATTACCTCATGAGGCATTTTTAAAATCCACTGACCGAGTAATGAGGAGTAGTTTAACTAACTTGTTCATCTTAAATCCGGTACTCACAAGACAATGACAGAACTCAAATCAATCACACAACCAATCAAACGCTAAATGAAACTTCCAAGTTAAAAAAAATGCTAAATGAAAAGATAATTTCATTGAATTCAAAAAGGAAACACAACTATCAAATACATTAAATTAGCATAATCTAATCAAACTCACATGGTCACAATCCATTTAAAGATTAGCGACGTGAATATTTCAATATCAAATCATAAAGTATCATTCAAACATTAGAAAATTACAATGAAGTCTAAGCTAATGGACTGTAAAAGTAATGACTCCACTATAAAAGCTCCCAAACTTAAGCCATAGCATCCTATCTCTAAGAAGTCATGAGAAACTACTCACTCATGGTAGAGGACACTGCTACAACGTGTCTCATCACCTCAAGAAGCCATGAATGCTGATATGAAGGTCAAGCAATATGAAAAGGTAATAGAAAATGGAGTAGGTACTGCAGTAGACATAGAATGAAGGTGAAAAATGGTACGAATTGATAGAAAATGAGTGGAGTGAAGATGGAGTGAAAGATGAAGAGGAATTCAAAGGTTTTCAATTTTGAAGTACACGTGACGTAGTCTGTGTCGATTGAATGGGAATGGTTAAACCTAAAACACATTAGATCTTCAAAATGCATAGCCTCACAAAACTTCACACGTTCACCACGGCAAACTACACATTATGGCTCATAAAAAGCTAGGTTTTACTTTTGATCCTCTTTTGTCATTTATGGCATGTGTTGTTCTTGATTAGCAACACTTAAGTCCGTGAGGGTCATTTCTTCATTTCACATATAAGGCAAACTAGGGTTACATAACATGAGATGTTATCAAAAATTAAGTCATTTAGAAGTAATTATAAAATAATGAGATTGTTACCCTTTTAAATTCTAATTACACGCCACTACTTTAGACTCTTAGTTAACCCTAAGGAATGCAATTAAGGCTCTAATTCATACTAAAAACTCTAGAAATACACAATATTAACATATAAGAATAGGGATGCATCAAGTTTTCCCATACTTTGACCTTTGTACTCCTAGGCAAAGATAATGAATTACCAAAATAGAGCTAACACCAAGACAATTAGAGGTTATACGCAAAAACCCAAATTTTAGGCTTAAAAGTAATAGAATTAGCCTGAAATGAACAAACTACCAAACCCTTTTTGCTATGAGTTCTAGAAGTTTTTTGGAAAGACAAGAGGATTCTCAGGGACCAAACTACAAAGTAAGAGCTTTCTAGAATCGTGAGATAGGCAAGTTAGAGTCTTTGGTAAAGTCTTGAGGGCTCAAGTATGGGAATTAGAGATGATTAAGGGCCAAAGGTTATTCTGGAAACCTCAGTAAGATGACTCCTAAGGTTAAACCCGAGTAGGGACCTACTTATAAATTTGGAAAGTTTTGTGTTGGAAAGGGCAGTGATGGAAAGTGCACCCAAAAATTCTAGAATTTTTTTTAAAAAAAAATTCTGGAAAAATGGAAAATAAGGTTTTGAGGCCCGTATATGGTTAAAAATAACAAAAATACACTTGAAGCAAATTGATGAAATTCCTAGGATTTGGCGAATTATGACTATTAGCCTAAATTAAATTATTTAAAATATGAGGAGGCCTCAGATAATTAGAGATAAATGGGGAATAAATACTTGAGGAATTATTATAGGTTTTAAAAATGATTTTGTCCCTAGAAAGTGGAGAGGTTGGCTTTAACAAAATTTAAAGTCTATTTATATATTATTCAGGAAAAGTCAAAATAAACCATCTATGTGTTAACTTTTGACATGAGAAAAATTAGAAAAATTCCCTGTAATAAAAAGGTAGTATTGGTACACAAAGATAGATTCTCAGAATCATGGACAAGTATAAAGAATTCGGTCAAGTTATTCCAAAATAAATACTATTAAATATTTTAATGCAAAAAAAAAGGGAAGAGCATCCATCCCTCAGTATGCATATTATATAATGTCATGTGAAGTTATGTAGGATAAGAAAAGGGTGTCAAAATATGTCTCAGGGTTACGGGGTAAGTTAGAACTTGTAAAAGTACCCGATACAGTGTAAAATTGTAAAATAGGTAGAGGAATAGTCAAGGGTAAGAGGGAGCAAGAATTTCTCCGTATTTTCTGCCCTATCTTAATGCAAACTTGATGAAAGGACATGGATGAAATTGTACAAGTTGTTATGGAGCATGCTTGGAAGAAATGAGATTATGTAATAAAACATTTTGCTTTCTTCACATGTGTAATAGGTGGCATGTGATGTGTCTCTTGAAGTGGTATTTGTCACACCTTACTTATATAGTACCTTAGCATTCATTTAGACCCATTCCAGACCCCTTTGGATGGTCTTAAACTTAAAATTTTCAATTTGGACGTTAATTTTCGGAATATTACTGTTCACTGTCCAGTTTTCAAATTACAGGTCCAACTTTGGAAAATCATAACTAATTCTAGAAAAATCGTATGGAGGTATTCCAAAATTCTACGGAAAGCTCTTTCAATGCTCTTTAAGGGAAAAATACTCAATTGGACTTATTCTTGCCCAATTCGTACAGTTTATTGGATTAAGATTACTATTCATTTGGTAAAATCTGGACTTTCCAGATTCTGCGCCTTAACTTCGAAAATTCATATCTCATTGTATACACATCCAAATGATGTGATTTACTACTCATTTTAAATCTTGGGATATGCATTCTAAGTGTACCAAATTCCGTAGCTTAACTCATTCATATGATAGGTCGAACTGAAGCTTGAAATTAACTGCTTCAGGACCTACGTTTTATCCCTTAATATCTCCTTACTTTAATTCTTTTTATTTCTTTGACATACATAGCATGGGCTTAATCTTTCTCATTCATACTCATATACTTTCATTCATGCCATAAACATCCTAAGCATATACATTGAAGTAATAGCATTCATAACATAATTTACAGCATAGGAGAATTATACATTGAATATTCATATCAATCATTTGCATTAATAATTCTCCACTTCTTCTCCTTGCTTCTCATGCCATTAGTGCCCATCATTGATTGACCTAAATGGTTGGTTAGGGAGGGGGTGAGATTCGAGGGAATCTCAGTAGCAAACAATACCATATTAATCATGCTAAATGGATGCTCATGCACTACACGCAACTTGTTTATTCTCTTGTTAATTAGTGACATACTAGCATGCTCAAAGCTAACTTCTTGATGCATGGCCATGGAGACATAATCTACTCATCATGAATAGCAATTACAGCAGCTAAAACATGTCACAATAACATTCAATAACATGTACATGGCAACACACAAGCATACAACATCAAGCAATGACAATAGGTAAGTTCACTACCTTGCACCTCAAGCTTTCCTCTTACTTTTCCTTTGACTCCCTTGACTTTCCAACCATGTGGGCATTCGGTCAACATCACTAAACATCCTTTTGGATGTTCCAAAGGTCCTAAACATAACCATAATGATGACACAATCCATTAGGACCATTAGATTACATAAAGTTCAAGACTAGCTTTCTTGAACCTCAACCCTTTCTCTTAGTCTTAGGGTTTTCTTTCTAGCTTTTCTAACATAAATATCATCATTTCCCATTCTTATGATCCATTTCTTATCAATTCGGATCACTTTAGATGGCCTTAGATTCAAGAAGATCAAATCTGGAAATTTTGGTTCGCGGGTACTGTTCACACAGAATCTCCAGAATTTTTGATCAACTTTCAAAATTCATAATGAAATCTAGAAAAATCCAAATTGAGTGCTTCCAAGTCTCACTGAAAGATAATTAAGTTAAATTTAAAGGAAAAATAGTTTCAGGAACCAATTCTACGCCGAACAGTACCATAATTGTACGGAATTCGACACCCTTCCAAAAGCTTAACACTGTTTCCAGATTTCAAACCCTAACTTTGAAAAATCACCATAAATCGTACACATATCCAAATGGAGTGTTCTACCCATGGATTTAAAGCTCACAGAGTGTACTTTAAGCATACAAAATTTCAGAATCAGATACGCACAGTAACTAATTCGAAATATGTATCAAATCAGATGCTACAGCCACCACATACCTTGATCTTGAAGCTTGAACTTTGTTCCTTCTTCTTGGCCTTCACCCCTACGTTTTTCTCTCTAAATTTTGACAGAGTTTTCCCTCTTAAACTCATGTTGGCTGAAAATATGAAGGGGAAGAGGCTCTATTTATAGCCAAAAAAGTTGGCTTGAATGGACCAAAATGCCCTTGGTGGCTAATAGAAAGGGTAAGGGCAAATTTGGAAGTTCAAGTGGACTTTTGCATCATCATTGCATCATCTTATTACATCATGCTTACCTCAACCTTCTAGAAGATGCCAAGTGTCATGAAAGTGGTGGAGGAGATGGGAGATTAGATCCTAACCGTTGGATCAAACTTGTTTCATAAGCTTCCTCCGAATTTACTTGACCCACGTTTCTCCGGCTTTCTTTATGGCTTTTCGGAGCTCAGAAAATTATTCTGTCTGCTTTATAAATTCCCTTTAATTTTAGAGAATATCTATGAATTTTCTTAGGCCATAACACTTCCTTTAAACCTTGCATAAAAATTCATTTACCAAAATGCCCTTTTATCGGCAAAACCGGCTCTTTAATTTCTTAAAGCCACTCTACTGGCCTTTTGGTTGCGGGACTAATTTTATAAATTAGTACAACCTTTCAACCATTTAACCTCATTTTTGTATACATTTTTGAAGTCTCTTGCTATTTTAAATAATTACCTCACATGGTATACTTTTTACCGGTAATAACCTCATAAATTCCGTTGAAGCTGCCTCAGGGGTATTTTCATCTTTTCTCTTCATAGAAGAGCCTTAGAATATTATTTCCAATTTTCTAGGATTTTCTTGGAATTTTCTGTACCCTCTTCCACTTTTACCTCTGTTGGTCATAACTTTCAGAATTTACAGTTTAGTCCCTGGTTGGACTTAACTTCATATAATCCTCTCTTTGAGGCTTCTAACTCAACCTTTGGCCTATATCTAGTCTCTTTTCTCTCTCTGGGCCTTCGAGACTTTACTGGAGCATCTAACTTTATTACACTTTAGCCCCTTAAAACTTTTACTTTGCAGTTTAGTCCCTGAAACTACTTTGACTTCCTTTCTCATCTTTGGGACTTCTGCTAAAAAGGGGTCTGATAGCCTATCTAATTCAGGCTATTTTTGGAACTTTTAGGCCTAAAAGTCTAGATGTTACAATTCTCCCCCTCTTAAAAAAATTTCGTCCTCGAAATTTCGGGTCAAACCTCTATTCTTACCCTTAATGAGAGGTTACCTGAGGGGAGTATCCCTACTTATACTTAACTCTGACCTTTGCAACTTTTCATTATACCTCATTTCCGAGTTTCCACCCTGGGCTTCATACTTACATAACTCGTCGTTCTAAACTTTTATGTCATTCAGATGAGCATGGCCCTTGCTTTTAAGCATTTTGTCACCACTACTCACATTCTTCTAATACTTTAGACTCATTCTTTCACAATAATACCATGATAGTGTGCCTGTCTTCATGGTATTTTATAATACCATGGCATTTCGGGTTCTCTTAATATAGCTTTTATCCATTCTTTGCTGTATACCCTGCTATTCCTCTTTACTTTAAGGGCATATCTCCTTTCTTTCCTTCATTGACTAGAATAGAATTGTGCCTAGTCTAAACGACAATAGACATGTCTGGGACAAGTCAAGGGTACTCTCTCTATATTAGTCCACCGCTGAAGGAGATTTCAGTATCTTAAACTCATCTCTGGTCATTGTCTTCCCAAAGAGGTACTGTACTCTTACCCTTATGGCTTAGCTACTTTCTCTTAGGCTTGGTCTACTATGACCTCGAGAGCTACTGTGCTCTACCGTAAGCCTCTTTAGGATCCACTATGACCCTTGAATACTATCATCCATCTGAGCCATCTTAGGATCTCTAGGAGACTCTGGACCCTAGAGTTGAGTAATAAAATAAGTCACCTCCACTCAGCTAGTAACTTGACTGATTATTCCCCAAGACTGATCACAGATATCAGTATTGTCTTCTTAGGCATTGCTCAATCCTTTCTGTCAACTCCTGAAATTCTTAGCCTTTCCCTATTTCTTTAGCCCTTCGTTTTAGCTTCCTTAAGTCACTTTCCTTTCTTTGTGCCTTTCGAAGGCACTGGCTCATCTCTAGAGCCCATTAACTTGCTATTATATCAATGCCAACCTGCCTTGTCTTAGGACTCTATAGTCCTTGCTGTCTCTTAATAGTTTGGACAGCATCAGGAGAGGACTTATATCATCACATTCTCATTATCCTTTAGTATTCCGTAGTACCCTACTAAGCTCGAGGAGCATCTGTTTGCATATCACACTTCTGTTGTCTTAACCAGTTTCACTCTCTCTCTGGGGTAAGGTCCTCCTGCGCCTTATCTCGGCTACTTCTGCTTTTCCTGTGGGAGGACAGATTGCTTTAACTGGAGCATCGTCAACTCAACCACTTGCTTTCTATTTCATTCCTTCAGAGGATAGCTTACTCTTACTAGAGCAGCGTCACTCTGATCCAGAGAACCACTTCCCAATCTTAGAGAGGTACTTCATGGTCAAGACTTTCCTCATGCAATCTCGGCCAGGGTACATTCCTCAAATACCATATCCCTATCAAAGGGAGCCTCTCTACTAGATTACTCAATCTTATAAGCAGTGGCATCTATCTATAGGAATCTCATTTCTTAGATTCCTTAATGGCCTAATTGCCATGGTTGCACACTCTTGGATACCTTAGAGACATAAAAGAATATCGTTTTAGTCCTTAACATTATCATATATCTAAGCATCATCGAGCTCTAGGTATCACAAGGAACTTACTTATCTCTCTTTGTCTATTAGTTCCCAACGCAACCATCCACTATCATGTTCTTATTCATTTCCTTTCATCTCCATCCTCAAGAGGGATCTTACCTCACTTTACTCTTTCTAACTTTCTTTACCTCTTGACCAATTATTCTTATTGTCAGGTATTGATCACCATACCCTCATCCATCACAGCGAACATTTAATCACCTTGCTATGTGGTATCTAGGTTAGGTACCTAGGTCATCATTGACCTTTCATTTATTATCATCTAATCTCTGTCCCTCTTGGTTCACTATCCCTTAGGAATTTGCACCTCTATTAGGGATTTGAACAAACCTCAAATCATCTCATTCTGTTACCATGCCTCTATCGAGGTCATATCGATTACTTAAGGTACAGGTTGATATTCAGTTCCCTTACTAGGGCATTGACTTATACCTCTAACTGGCTTATTATATCCTTAACCATTTGTTTCTATGGTCAAATGCTAATCATAAAGTGACCATATTACACAGCAGGCATTAATTATTAAAACATCTCTGCTGTGTGATCTTCCAGTCAGGCACCTTTAACTAATTACCCGAGGCTTAGGTTGTCACCCTGCTTCCTTATTAGGGTCTAGACTCCTATTCTTTATTGGCTTACCATACTCTTAGCCATTACCCTCAAGAGGCGTCTTACAACTTTGACTCATTCCCTGGTCAAACTCTCTTAGCCCAACCATTCCTGTCCTGAGGGGGAGTCTCATAGCAGTGACTACCTATCTCTCAAGTTACTCTTTGTCATTCCTTACTTCTCTTCTATATCTATTTCCCTTAAAGAAAACACCTCAATATCGTAACCTCAATTGGACCAACCCTAGTCACCGGTTACTTTTCTAATTAGGTTTTCTCTCACACCGGGCTTTGCTTGAACCAATACTCTGCTTACACGTTAGTCAGGACCTCTACAAGAACTTCCCAACAATTACTTATCTTTGGGTTACTTTCGCCTAAGCACGCTTACCTGAATAGTGCTGATAGGTGCGAACCCTAGTACCTTGCTGTCTTAGGCCCTTCTTATTCTATCTTTAGTCATATCTGTTCAGCTTACATTCTTGTCTCTCTCCTTATCTTAAGGATTTACCTGTCAATACTCAGTCCGTCTCTGTGTCACAAGGGTTCTTCCTGTATCTAGAGCTAGCCTGAATGTCTCTTTTTCTAGGTCTTATGGCTCCAACTCCTCTAACTTTGGCTTTCCTCTATTAATCGGAAGGAAATTGAATCTAGCTTAATTAATGATAAGGTTATCCGGAAGGAAATCATGGGTACTCTCTCAGTACTGGTTTACAACTGAAGGAGGTTTCCACATCCCAACTTGTCCATGGTCTTCATCTTCCCAAATAGGTACCAGTCTCTGGGAGACTTAGACCATAGGACTAAGTGAAGTCATCTCCACTCAGTTGGTCACCATACTAATAATTCCCCAAAAACTGTTCCAAGAACCAATACCATTTCTTAAACCTCCTGTCAATTCCCCAGGCCACCTATTTGTCTCTTTAGGTGCCTAAGCCAATCTGTCTTAGGAGTTCTCTTACTCCTCCAGCTGCTCTTACCGTCTCTTACTACTTTAGAACAGTACAAAGAGAGGACTTATGCAACTTCTCTTTTCTCTACTTTTTTTTCAGTACGAGCATACTCTAACATGCATAATGTCTGACATTTTAATGCAAGGAGTGTAAGCTCTTACTGGTTGCTATGTCCGTAGCATGCCAACTGGACATCTTATCCCTACAAGAGGGAGCCTCTTTCTCTGTTCGCAGTTGCTTCTGGAAGTTATAGGGAGAGGACTTTTGAGGTTCTTTTTCTTTCTATTTGCCCTTCTCTACTAAGGTTAAGGACATTGAACCCTAGCTTTATTCTTGGCTTGTCATACTTCCATTAGGTAAGGTCAACTCCACTTGCCTTGCCTCGGCTGCTTCCCTTTCCTGCTCGAATAGGGCATTTTGCTCCATCTTGAGTAACATCAATTCTAACCTGGAGGACCAATTCCTATTTTCTCTAGGAAGATTCCTGGCCAAGAACTTATCCCTTGGAAAGGGTGCCTCTCAACCTAACCCCACGTGACTGAGTATCTCTTAACATCATCGGGAACATGCCAATCTCATAATGCTAGTTCCCCGCATGGTTATCTGTCTCATTCTTATCTCTTTCTCTTCTTTTTAATCCCTAAGAATTCCACTAGGGTTTTCTAGCTTGACTTCGCTACCTCCAAGTTCCTATTTATCTATTTAGGGACTTGAGATAGGTACTCTATCATAGTGCCCCATCTCTAACGAGGCTTTAAGAGCTTGCTTAGCTTAAGTGGCCACTACACCCTCTTAACGGTGTACAGACTCAACCCCTAACTATCTTGTTCAACTCATCATTACTCTTCCTCTTGAGGGGGAATCTGATAGCTTTTAAATAGTGGCTACAACCCTCTCTCTGAGCTCTATCAGTCTTACTCTCAGGGACCTCATAGTCCATCAAGTCGTGCCAAGATACCACCTCAGCATCTGAGAGTCACTATCTCTATTCGTCATGACCAGAATTCTTATTCGCCACCATTTTCTTTGGTTCATCATGACAAAACATACCTTCTCTTACTTCTGCTAGTTTTACTTAGCTTTGTTTATCGTAACCTTAACTGCTGCCTGAAGGACTTCCATGTCCTAGCCTCACTGTAATCCCCAACTAAGTCAACTACTTCCTTTCAAGCAATAAAGGAAGGGTCTGGCTCACAACTCTAGGCCATTAGCACTTTTGCTTTCCCTTATCCTCAGGGATTATCAGTGGCAGAAATTAATCTTTAGCTCTTCTGACCTTTTTATATCTATTTAGGAATCAAAGATAACTACTTTGATCGTGCTGCCTTAACCTTGTATCAAGGCTACAGTAATTGTATCTAGCTTAGGTTGCCACTTGACCCTTTTCGTCTAGGGTTTAGACTCATACCTCTATTTGACTTATAAGTCATTATCCCCTTTTCTTTAGAGGGAAGTCTCTTTATCTTTACACAGTGGCTACCTTCCTCTGCGTATAACTCCTTATCATTATTTTATCTGTACCTTTCTAACAGAGGACCCCAACTTCATTTAAAGATCCTTATTACTTATTTTCCCTAGAGCATTCACCTCCAATCCATAACCTTAGTTGGACCTTAGCTAGTATTCCACTACTAGCTCTAACCTAAACTGGGCTTTTCTAAATTCTTGCAGGTAGTTCTCTTCTTCCTATGCCAGAACCTCTGCTCTGATACCAAAAATGTCACACCTTACTTATATAGTACCTTAGCATTCATTTAGACCCATTCCAGACCCCTTTGGATGGTCTTAAACTTAAAATTTTCAATTTGGACGTTAATTTTCGGAATATTACTGTTCACTGTCCAGTTTTCAAATTACAGGTCCAACTTTGGAAAATCATAACTAATTCTAGAAAAATCGTATGGAGGTATTCCAAAATTCTACGGAAAGCTCTTTCAATGCTCTTTAAGGGAAAAATACTCAATTGGACTTATTCTTGCCCAATTCGTACAGTTTATTGGATTAAGATTACTATTCATTTGGTAAAATCTGGACTTTCCAGATTCTGCGCCTTAACTTCGAAAATTCATATCTCATTGTATACACATCCAAATGATGTGATTTACTACTCATTTTAAATCTTGGGATATGCATTCTAAGTGTACCAAATTCCGTAGCTTAACTCATTCATATGATAGGTCGAACTGAAGCTTGAAATTAACTGCTTCAGGACCTACGTTTTATCCCTTAATATCTCCTTACTTTAATTCTTTTTATTTCTTTGACATACATAGCATGGGCTTAATCTTTCTCATTCATACTCATATACTTTCATTCATGCCATAAACATCCTAAGCATATACATTGAAGTAATAGCATTCATAACATAATTTACAGCATAGGAGAATTATACATTGAATATTCATATCAATCATTTGCATTAATAATTCTCCACTTCTTCTCCTTGCTTCTCATGCCATTAGTGCCCATCATTGATTGACCTAAATGGTTGGTTAGGGAGGGGGTGAGATTCGAGGGAATCTCAGTAGCAAACAATACCATATTAATCATGCTAAATGGATGCTCATGCACTACACGCAACTTGTTTATTCTCTTGTTAATTAGTGACATACTAGCATGCTCAAAGCTAACTTCTTGATGCATGGCCATGGAGACATAATCTACTCATCATGAATAGCAATTACAGCAGCTAAAACATGTCACAATAACATTCAATAACATGTACATGGCAACACACAAGCATACAACATCAAGCAATGACAATAGGTAAGTTCACTACCTTGCACCTCAAGCTTTCCTCTTACTTTTCCTTTGACTCCCTTGACTTTCCAACCATGTGGGCATTCGGTCAACATCACTAAACATCCTTTTGGATGTTCCAAAGGTCCTAAACATAACCATAATGATGACACAATCCATTAGGACCATTAGATTACATAAAGTTCAAGACTAGCTTTCTTGAACCTCAACCCTTTCTCTTAGTCTTAGGGTTTTCTTTCTAGCTTTTCTAACATAAATATCATCATTTCCCATTCTTATGATCCATTTCTTATCAATTCGGATCACTTTAGATGGCCTTAGATTCAAGAAGATCAAATCTGGAAATTTTGGTTCGCGGGTACTGTTCACACAGAATCTCCAGAATTTTTGATCAACTTTCAAAATTCATAATGAAATCTAGAAAAATCCAAATTGAGTGCTTCCAAGTCTCACTGAAAGATAATTAAGTTAAATTTAAAGGAAAAATAGTTTCAGGAACCAATTCTACGCCGAACAGTACCATAATTGTACGGAATTCGACACCCTTCCAAAAGCTTAACACTGTTTCCAGATTTCAAACCCTAACTTTGAAAAATCACCATAAATCGTACACATATCCAAATGGAGTGTTCTACCCATGGATTTAAATCTCACAGAGTGTACTTTAAGCATACAAAATTTCAGAATCAGATACGCACAGTAACTAATTCGAAATATGTATCAAATCAGATGCTACAGCCACCACATACCTTGATCTTGAAGCTTGAACTTTGTTCCTTCTTCTTGGCCTTCACCCCTACGTTTTTCTCTCTAAATTTTGACAGAGTTTTCCCTCTTAAACTCATGTTGGCTGAAAATATGAAGGGGAAGAGGCTCTATTTATAGCCAAAAAAGTTGGCTTGAATGGACCAAAATGCCCTTGGTGGCTAATAGAAAGGGTAAGGGCAAATTTGGAAGTTCAAGTGGACTTTTGCATCATCATTGCATCATCTTATTACATCATGCTTACCTCAACCTTCTAGAAGATGCCAAGTGTCATGAAAGTGGTGGAGGAGATGGGAGATTAGATCCTAACCGTTGGATCAAACTTGTTTCATAAGCTTCCTCCGAATTTACTTGACCCACGTTTCTCCGGCTTTCTTTATGGCTTTTCGGAGCTCAGAAAATTATTCTGTCTGCTTTATAAATTCCCTTTAATTTTAGAGAATATCTATGAATTTTCTTAGGCCATAACACTTCCTTTAAACCTTGCATAAAAATTCATTTACCAAAATGCCCTTTTATCGGCAAAACCGGCTCTTTAATTTCTTAAAGCCACTCTACTGGCCTTTTGGTTGCGGGACTAATTTTATAAATTAGTACAACCTTTCAACCATTTAACCTCATTTTTGTATACATTTTTGAAGTCTCTTGCTATTTTAAATAATTACCTCACATGGTATACTTTTTACCGGTAATAACCTCATAAATTCCGTTGAAGCTGCCTCAGGGGTATTTTCATCTTTTCTCTTCATAGAAGAGCCTTAGAATATTATTTCCAATTTTCTAGGATTTTCTTGGAATTTTCTGTACCCTCTTCCACTTTTACCTCTGTTGGTCATAACTTTCAGAATTTACAGTTTAGTCCCTGGTTGGTCTTAACTTCATATAATCCTCTCTTTGAGGCTTCTAACTCAACCTTTAGCCTATATCTAGTCTCTTTTCTCTCTCTGGGCCTTCGAGACTTTACTGGAGCATCTAACTTTATTACACTTTAGCCCCTTAAAACTTTTACTTTGCAGTTTAGTCCCTGAAACTACTTTGACTTCCTTTCTCATCTTTGGGACTTCTGCTAAAAAGGGGTCTGATAGCCTATCTAATTCAGGCTATTTTTGGAACTTTTAGGCCTAAAAGTCTAGATGTTACAGTATTCGTATTGAATGTTTAGGACACCTAAGTGGGTTTATGTGGCAAAATCATAAGAGGATTAGAGCAAAATGATGACAAGTGTACATGGTAACAAGTAAATGGTAATTTAAGAAATTACCATAAGATAAATTTGAACCACTCTGTAAATACCCCTCCCCCTCCTTTTATAACTAGGCCCCCAACATGAAGAGAAAAGGGAGATGGGAGTTCAGCCAAGGGAGGAAGGAGAATGAGGAGGAGAAGATCAAACCAAACCTAGGTGAAATCAAGTGTTAAATCAAGGTAAGAGCATGCTTTTTCCAATAATAAATTAACTCAAATATCATAAGAATTGTGTATCCACATGGAAGTCACATACAAGACCTAAAGGTCTCAGGCCAACTAACAATACTCATAAACCAATTTATAATAAATCAAAAATCAAAACTCAATTATGTGACATTTGCAATGGTCAACAAAGCTCCTACCCATGGCAAACACACCACAACATCACAAGTTTGCAAACTAACAATTTTCACCGCAGTGAAGAATACAAAATGTCCAAAAATTTCAAAAATAACTACATGAAATACAAAATCATCTTAGTGTGGCAATATATGCATTATTCCACATAAACTTGAAATAGGGGAATCGCTGTGGGTGTCAAATGTAGCTCTATTCCTCCAATGCCTTTCCAGATGGTCTTGTGTCACTCCTGAAAAATGTTAGAGGAATAGGGTGAGACAAAACATCTCAGCAACCAATTGTAAACTCCCTATTTTTTCTAGGCCCACTAATAAATAATAAATCAAGTAAATCAAAAGTAATAACAAAAGAAAAATTTGTATGATTATTTCTCAGAAGTTAAGTTTGAAAAGTCGATTGTGGTAAATAAAAAAAAATGAAATCAAATAAAATCTCTTCCCTTAAATGACAATAAAAGAAAATATTTGATTAAATGTGATCATTAGCCTCCTATTTAGGAAACGTAGCATGGAATCATTAAGGAGGAAGATAAGTAAAATAAAAAATAAAAAATAAAAAATAAAAAAATCTCATTTTAGATAATTAGGTCTGAAATTGGAAATGTCCTTTGGGGCATTATTTAGAAACATAAAAAAATAAAGTAAAATAAAAAAAATACAAATTGATAATGATGTGGTGCTAAAATAGGAATTGTTATCGTGGGTCATTATTGGGATATAAAAAGACAAAAATTAAAAGAAAAATTGGTAATGCCTATATACATAAAAAAGAGGGGAAGTGCTGAAGGAAGGGGACAATTTTTTTTAAGAGAGAAATGCGTTAAGGTAGAAATATTTCCTATGATCTTTTTCTCATGTTAAGACGGATTTTTCATGGGATATGTTAGTTAACCGATATTTCGTCTTACCCTTTCTTTATCGAAGAAAACTTTGGCGTCCTTGTACAGGCCCAGGAACATCTCTAGTAAGAGATGAAGATCCATTCATTTGAACATCAGGCAAATCTCTGTGTAGGACTTGCACTAGATGTTTTGCTGCTCATATCCTCCTTGTTTTGCCCCGGCGTCACACCTATATATTAATGCTTGCCTGATTAATATTCTCTTATTGTTGCATTGGATGAACACCGTCCTCTACCTTCTTGTCTCTCTCTCTCTCTCTCTCTTTTAATTTCGTTTTTCTCTCTTGCTTGTCTAACCTTGTCCTGACAAAGTGGCATTACACCCACCTCTTGCTCATCTATTAATATAACTAGTACGGTATACTTCTTTGTATAGCATGAAATGTAGAATCACTATATAATAGTTAGCTAAAATCTATATATATAGTTTAGGGCATAAGATTATAAAAAATCTTTTTTAAGTAATATTGAATTTTTTGTCGTGTTGTGTATCATCTAAGATTATTATTTTCAATCCATTCTTTTTGTCTACCCGTGAAATTCCAAAATACAACTAAACATACGTGATTTTATCATTTACGTGATGATGTAAATTTGGACACGTGGTTGGGTTATACAATGCATTTTAATGGATTATCGGTGGAATTTAGCAATAAGTCATTTTGTTTGCAAAAAAAGAAAAGGAGTAATCTATCATCTCAGATTATTATTTTTAATCCTTCTCTACGATTCTTAAATTTTTGTAGCTTTTGAATTCAAATAATACAGAAGTTAAAATAACAGTAAAAAGGAGTGAAATTAAAAATATATATACATATATAAATTATAAAGTTAAAATTCGAAATAAATTCAAGTCATTCAACCAATTCAAATAAAAATTGTCGATGGGTTACAACTTTTAAGCAATTTAAATTTTAAATTTAAATAACACATATAATATCATGTGCTTAATAATCATTTAATTTTTTTAGAGTGCGGAAGTCATTTGATTTTACGCCTTTCTTATCTAAAACCTAAAATCACCCCCCCCAAAAAAAAAAAAAACGAAAGAAATCATGATCACTAGGATAGTGCCATTTAAAAAACTGTTTGGGCCCACCATAGGAGATGCAAAGGGTATGCAAATGCGGAACACAACCCTTAAGGCCTTGTTTGGTTCAACAGAGGGGAGGGGAGGGGAGATTAATTAAAAGAAAGGGAAGGGAGGTCTTGGGTTTTGGTTGATTAGAGGGAAAGGGAAGGGAGGACAGATTTCTTGTTTGGTTCATAAGGGGAGGGGAGAGGAGGTAATTATAAATTGACAAATATGCTCTTATCTCTATATTTAGACTATTTTATTCTTTTATTACAATATTTATATCAAAATTATTATTTCTTAATTTATCAATTTCAAAAAAAACCAATCACTTCACTTACATGTGATGAAAAAATTATAATAAAACTAAAAAAAGATTAGGAAATATGATAAAAGGTTTAACATTCTATCTCATTAATTTTATAATTATAATACACACGCATATGTATTAATATATATGATATGTATATGTTATATAATTATAATACACACACGCCATGATATATAATCATAATACACACACGTTATGGTATGTATATATTAATATATATGATATGTATATATTATATAATTATAATACACCACCCTCTATTAATGTATACTTATCATATTATATTACGAAAGAAAAATTGCTATCATGATAGAAATGTTACATTATCATTATCAAATATCACTAGTTCATTACATAATTGGCAACATTAATGTCACCTAACATCAAAAATCATCAAATGATTAGTAGACTAAATATTTCCTAAGTCATTCATAATAGGCAATATCAAGGTCACCTAACATCAAAAGTTAGCAAATGGTTCACAAAATATTTCCTAAGTCATTCATAATTGGTAATATCAAAAGTCTCCAAATGATTAGGAAACTAATTTCCCAAGTCATTCATAATTTCCATAAGCAAATCCTTACGCCTAACAAGGAGACATTCAACAAATGTCCTTAATAGCCCATCATCACCCATAAGAGCTTTATAGATCTTGGCAACATAGGCTGGTGAGATGCCACAATCTTTAACCATATTCCATACTTCTTTACCTGAAACTTGTAGAATCTTTCTAGCGCTTTCTTGAATAGCTTGTGCAATTTCAAACATGACTTCCTTAATCTCACCTAAGTTAGAATCTTTTTCTTTATTTGAATTCACCTTTTGCTTCTTTTTAGTTGAAGTACTTGCAACTCCGAGTGAGTTATTTTGATTGACACTATTATCAAGTACTTCAACATGCTCTTTATTAATATTATGTTGGGAAGCAGCATCTTATGTTGTTGCCTGTATCAAGGAAGTCATCTTCATTGATTGAGTGACGTCTCTTTTGCATCTCATCTATAGTACGGGTTCCCTCCCTTGATGCTCTATTATTTCCATACAAGATGACCATCTTGTTATAATTGAGAAAGGGGATATCTCTCCAATCTGCAGCTTTAGGCTTTAACTACAAAGGGAAAAATTCAAATAATGGCCAATATTAATGAATAAATATAGGGCTTACATGTTAAAAATTCTCCACAAGCTAATATTAACATAAACTGACCTCAATAAGTTGATCCCACACTTCATCTTCTGCCTCCCATAATATGGTTGATGGGTTCCAAGCAAACCCACTTAAACCATTTTTAAAAATATCATAAATTTCAAAGAAGTTCTTTTTTAAAGTTTCCCACTTGTTCCTAATCTTGTCCTTGTCCATTTCAATATCAAGTAAAGCACTCATCTCTTTCACAATATTCTCATATGTAGTGGTTGTGAACGTGCCATTTACTTTGTTGCCACAGTTATATTGTTCCATGATGTTAGGATTACGGTTTTGATGATAATAATTTAAGGAATCTATGTCGATCGATCACCTGATCGATCGAGGGATTATTGATAACTTGATAGATAATATTTTTGTGCAAACAAGTAACTGAGCAGAAACATTAATCGATAACTTGATCGATAATGTGTTGATCGATCGTTGTTAACTCAATAATGTATAAAAGTCTGCAGAAAATTATTGATCAATTGATCGATAATCAAATAATCGAATAACTGTCAGATAATGGGACACAAGTCTGGTAAGGAATTATCGATCACATAATTGATAAATGGGTCATCGATGAGAAGACAGATAAATGGTCAAGCGCTCTACTCACTTTATGTTTTGTCTTAATCACCATTTATCGATCACTTTATCGATCAGTGATTTTTTGATAACGTGATCAAAAACTACTTTATAACCTACTCTATATGCAGGCTATTATCCTAGTTGCTTATCGATCACTTGATCGATCAGTGAATTATTGATCAAATGATCAATCATCGATATCTTATCTTTAAATCATAGTTCTTCGATCTCCTGATCGATAATCCAATTATCAATAATATGATCGATCACCCGTTTACGTGTATGCTCTGTTTTTCAAATAACGTGATTGATAAATCAGTTCCTTGTCTTCATAGGACTAAGTCTCTTTGTTCTATTTTATTGATCACTTGATTGATCATTCCTTAATCGATCATTTATTTGATAATTTATATAGTTTGTGTTTTCACTGAATATACTTTTCTTTATCATTTATCGATAAGTTTATCTACCATATATTTATGATAAAGTGTTCGATCATTATTCCTTGAAAATCTATTTCCATATCACTCTGTTTATCGATAGCCTAATCGATCAATAAGTGTTCGATCACTTGTTTGATCATGGACTAATTTCAGTAAAACTTCAACCAGTTGTGATGATTCTCAAAATACGTTGTCTATTTCATTCAAGCTTTTCTCAGCCTTCATGTTTGTTTTAATTCTCTATTTAAAGAATTTCATAATCAAAAGAGACCTTGAGCTTCCTTTTCTCTACATACCTTTATGAAGTCACCATTTCCTTTTATCAATCACTTGATCGATAAATCAATAATCCATCACTTGATCGATAAACATAGTTACCTGTGTCAAAAGTTCTCATTTTGAATAATTGATAACTTGATCGATCAACCAGTCATCGATCATTTTTTCGATCAAGGATGTCCAGTTATTGTTCAAAACATTTAGCAACTGATTGATTCTACTTTTAAACTATGAATATTCATCTTATCATTTGTTCAATCTGATCTAAGTCTTACTCTGTAAAGAGAAACTTATTGAATTAAAGTACTATTGCAGATTATGAAGAAGAACTCAACGGCTCTCCAGTGGTTGCTTAGTAGCCTGTGACCCACCATGTTAGAAGCATTAATGGCGAGAACTGTTGCAATTGGGAAAACACGCAACCGAACTTTCAACGGCTAGAAGCTCTTCCATCTAACGGTTATTAAACTACCTCAACTATAAAAGGCACGAAGAAGCATTAAATGAACAGATTGAATACGTGAGCTACCCTCTACTAATTATTTACTGTTACATTCAATACTCTGTTCTAGCATATACCGAGCTTCAGTGTTTCTCATTTAATTACTCTGTGAGAGAGTCTGTATCTATCATCGTAAATCACGTTCTGTGTGAAACTCAAAAGAGTGGACTCTTAAGAGGGATTGTAACCTTACGGGTAGTAAGGGGGAGTGATTGAGCGAATCAATTGCTGTACTGCGGCACTAAGAGCCCGATTAATCTTGAAACATAGTGGAATACTCAGAGGTGTTCTGAGGACTGGACGTAGGTCAAGTGGTTGAGACCGAACCAATATAAATTCTGTGTCCTCTTTCTTTGGTGAAATCTCTCTAACTCATACTCTCTGTTTCCGTTAGCTTATTATTTTAAATTCGCAAGATTTTTATAACTCACCCAATTCACCCCCTCTTGGGTGAGACTGCCACTAACATTCGGTATCAGAGCAAGTCTCTTCTGTAAAGACTTAACAGTCTGAAGAGATATCCCATGGCAGGATTCGGAGATAGCGTGCTGCCCGAAGGGTGTTCAACATCAAAACCACTTGGCTTCAACAGAGAAAACTATACATTCTGGAAGATGAGGATGAAAATCTTCATCAAAGCTATCGAGTATGGATTATGGGACGTGATCGAGCATGGCAACTACATTCTGATGAAAACCATAAACAGACAACAAGTACGTAAGAGTCCTAGCGAGTTCAATGAGGAAGACAGAAAGTTGGTGACACTAAATGACAAAGCCATCAACATACTTACTTGTGCACGGAGCTAAAGAGAATACTTTCGAGTTTCCAGTTTGGAAAGTGCGAAAGAAATGTGGAAAGCACTGGAGATAGCTCACGAAGGAACCACTGGTGTAAAACAGAGTAGAATCAACACTCTTATCACAGAATTTGAATTATTCAGAATGAAGGATGGAGAAAGCATCCAAGACATGGAAGTTAGATTCTCGCATCTCATAAACCACCTCAATGCACTCGGAAATAAGAGTAGTCAGGAAGACCAAGTGAGAAAAATCTTAAGCGATCTCACAAAAGAATAGGAGCTGAAAGTAACAGCCATTGAGGAAACGAAGGAAGAATCAATTGGCTCGGTTGCAGCAATATTTGGAAGTCTTGTAGTGTCACACCTTACTTATATAGTATCTTAGCAGTCATTTAGAACCATTCCAAACCACTTTGGATGGTCTTAAACTTAAAAATTTTAATTTGGACGTTAATTTTCAAAAAATTACTGTTCACTGTCCAGTTTTCAGATTACAGGTCCAACTTTGAAAAATCATAACTAATTCTAGAAAAATCGTATGGAGGTGTTCCAAAATTCTACAGAAAGCTCTTTCAATGCTCTTTAAGGAAAAAATATTCAACTGAACTCACCCTCACTGAAAACGTACAGTTTATTGGATTAAGATTACTATTCGTTTGGTAAAATTTGGACTTTCCAGATTCTACGCCTTAACTTTGAAAATTCATATATCTTCATATACACATCCAAATGAGGTGATTCACCACTCATTTTAAAGCTTGGGATGTGCACTATAAGTATGCCAAATTTTGTAGCTTAAATCATTCATATGATAGGTCAAACTGAAGCTCGAAACTAATTGCTCCATGACCTACGTTTTATCCCTTAACATCTCTTTACTTTAATTCTTTTTATTTCTTTGGCATACCTAACATGGGCTTACTTTTTCCCATTCATGCTCATACATTCCTCTACATGCCATAAGCTTTATAATTAAATATATGGCATTCACAACATAATTATAACATAGGAGAATTATACATTGAATATTACTATCAATCATTAGCATCAATAATTCTCCACTTCTTCTCCTTGCTTCTCCTGCTATTAGTGCCCATCATTGATTGACCTAAATGGTTGGTTATGAAGGGGTGAGATTCGGGAGAATCTCAGTAGCAAACATTACCACATACATGCACAAGATGGATGCTAGTGTATGTTATGTAGTTTTTCATAAACTTTTAACTAGTGACATGCCATCATGCTTTATGCTTGGTATAAAAATGCATGGCCATGGGAACATATTAAAAACAGCATTTCCAGCAACAATCATCACGTCACAACATCATTCAAACAACAAATACAAACCAACACATGAGCATACCATGTCAAGCACATAAAGGGTAAGTTCACTACCTTGCACCTCAAGCTTTCCTCTTACTCTTCCTTTGACTCTCTTGACTTTCCAACCATGTGGGCATTCGGTCAACATCACCAAACATCCTCTTGGATGTTCCAAAGCTCCTAAACATAATCATAATGATCACACAATCCATTAGGACCATTAGATTACATAAAGTTCAAGACTAGCTCTCTTGAACCTCAACCCTTTCTCTTAGTCTTAGGGTTTTCTTTCTAACTTTTCTAATATAAATCTTATCATTTTCCATCCTTAAGATCCATTTCTTGTCAATTAGGACCACTTTAGATGGCCTTAGATTCAAGAATACCAAATCTGGAAATTTTGGTTCGTGGGTACTGTTCACGCAGAATCTCCAGAATTTTTTGCTCAACTTTGAAAATTCATAATTAAATCTAGAAAAATCCAAATTGAGTGCTTCCAAGTCTCACTGAAAGCTACTTAAGTTAAATTTAAAGGAAAAATAGTTTCAGGAACCAATTCTATGCCAAACAGTACCGAAATTGTATGGAACTCGACACTCTCCCAAAAGTTCAACACTGCTTCCAGATTTCAAACCCTAAGTTTGAAAAATCACCATAAATCGTACACATATCCAAATGAAGTGTTCTACCCATGGATTTAAAGCTCACAGAGTTTAATTTAAGCATGCCAAATTTTAGAACCAGATATGAACAGTAACTAATTTGAAATAGGCATCAAATCAGCACGTAATTCTTCCAATTTTCACATAGATCCACTTGGATCTACCATACTTTGAGGTGTTCTAGCAAGATCTGACAACCAAACTCCCTTCCCCACTCATCAACCATTTCGACCAGCCATCAAAAGGGAGAGAAGACAGATTTTTCAACCTTAAAAGAGAAGGAAAACAAGACAAGAACACATCTAGAACCAAGATCTCACCTTGAATCCTTGATTGATGACCAAAGTTGATGGCTTTCCTTGGTTCTCCTTCCAAAACCCTCTCTTTTCCTCTCCTCTTTGCCTTGGATGAAATTCCAATCTAATTTAGAGGAGAGATGAGCTCCTTAGTGCTCTCAAAATATCTCATCTACCACATTTAATGAAAGTCCAAGTGTCAAATGTCTAAGCCTTCTTGAAACCTCTCTCTTAATTAACTTAATTCATAATATAATTACATTCCAAAGTCAAGATTCTCTCCGTTGGTAGCTTGACACTTGAAAAGCTTTAATTACCATCCATTAAAGGCTTGATAGGTGCCGACTTGTGGGCCAAGTAAAGTGCAAGACTCTGATTAACACTTTATCGGTGCACTTTTACTCCGGGTTTAACTTCTTTTCTATAATTATAGTGCTCTGGCTCTGTATAAAAATCATTTACTAAAATACCCTTTTATCGGTATAATCTGCTCTTTAATTTATTAAAGCCATTCCACTGGCCTTTTGGTTACGGGACTAATTTTATAAATTAGTATAACCTTTCAACCAATTAATCCTCATTTTTATGTGCATTTTTGAGGTCTCCTGCTATTTTAAATAATTACCTCAAACAGTGTACTTTTTACTTGCCATAACCTCATAAATTCTATTTGAGCTATTTCAGGGGTATTTTCATCTTTGCTCTTCATAGAAGAGTCTTACAATATTATTTCCCATTTTCTAGGATTTTCTTGGAATTTTCTGTACACTCTTCCATTTTTGCCCTTACTGGTCATAACTTTTTGAATTTACAGTTTAGTCCCTGCTTGGACGTAACTTCATATAATCCTCTCTTTGAGGCTTCTAACTTAACCTTTAGCCTATATCTAGTCTCTTTTCTCTTTCTAGGCCTTCGAGACTTTACTGGAGTCTCTGACCTTGATCATACTGAAGCCCCTGAAAAACTTTTACTTTGCAGTTTAGTCCCTGAAACTGCTTTAACTTCTTTTCTCATCTTTGGGACTTCTGCTCAAAAAGGGTCTGGTAGCCTATCCAATTCAGACTACTTTTGATGCTTCTAGGCCTAAAAGTCTGGATGTTACATGTAGAATATGAGAGCAAGCAAAAATATAAAAAGGAGATGAATGAGAAAAATCACAAAAGCATTGCTCTCAGAACTCAAGAAAGTGAAGATGACAACAAAGAAGACCTGGAAGATGAAGAAATAGGTCTTATTGTCAGAAGATTTAAGAAATTCTACAAAAACAAAGATGGAAGGAAGTTTCAGTCAAAATGCAAAATCTTCACATCTCAGAACGAGCAAAAGGAACGAATCATCTGCTTCAAATGTAAAAAGCTAGGACACATCAAAGCAGAGTGTGCCCAGCTGTCCAAGATGAAGGACAAAGAAAAGAAGAGAAAGGTTCAGAAAGAAGAAAGCCCTTGTCACGTCAATCTGGGGAGATAGTTCTTCAAAAGAAGAAGAAGAAAATGATGACAAAGAAACCGCCAACATCTGTCTTGTGTCTCAGGAAGATGAAGATTCAGAGACAGATGAGGTAATCACTTCTGAACCCTCCTATGATGAATTACAATCTGAATACAATGCATTACATTCAAAATTAATAAGAATTGAAAAGGAGTTAGTAAGCTCAAAGAAAAGAATAAAACTTCTGGAGAAACAGCAAACGAAGTAGAAAGACAACATAGTTCTACCTCCAGCATGTTTGGAATGTGAACAGAATAGAAAGAAGGCCGAGGATCTCACAAAAACCTTGGAAAAATTCACTAAGGGTAGTAAAATGCTCAAAGTAATTCTGGGAGCTCAACTATGTTCAATGGATAAAACTAGAATAGGTTATGATCCTGTTCAAGATAAGGCAAAGGGAAAGAAGAAAAGTAGTGGCCGATCGTATCTTACCTTCTTTAGAAATACTATTCATTCCTCTAATCCTTTTGCACTATGTTCTTATTGTAACCGTAGAGGTCATACAACCTCTTCTTGTTATCACAAGAAGAAAGGAATTTACGAGATATTAAAATGGGTGCCCAAAGGTACTTATGTGCCTATGACAACTCATACTAACCAAAAAGGACCCAAGAAGGTATGGGTACCTAAAACATGATTGTGTTGTTGCAGGTATGCCTCAAAGCATCCAGAACAAAAAAATGGTACATTGACAGTGGATGCTCCTGATTGAGCTCAAATTATTCTTATCTTTTGATTACATCATCCATGGTTTTGTTGCATTTTCTGGCTCTTTTGGCTATAATTGAGCTTATTTTAGATTAAGAGTCCATGCATTGAGTTGGTGTCTTTTTTAGGGTAAAATCATCATAATTAGTTATTAATTGTATTCAATTAATTTCTAGGACAATTGATGCCTTAAATTGTTGCTTTTCAGTGTAGGACACCTGAGATTGGAGCCAAGGTTGAAGACTCAAGGCACATAGAGCAAAAGAGGAGCCTCTGCCATGGTTCATCGCGGCATACTTCTCCCTTCGCCACAAGTGAAACGACACGAGGTTGTGTCACACCTTACTATTGGACTGATTTGGGGTTCACTTAAAACCATTTTTGACCACATTGGATGGTTTTGGGCTCACTTTTTACCACAAAAACGCTAAATTTTGGATTTTTACTGTTTATTAGGTAAAAAATCCAGTTTTTCTGGCCCAACTTCAAAAATTCATAACTTATTCTACAAAAATCCAATTAGGGTGGTTCAAAATTATAATTAAATATCTTTAAGTCCTCTTTCAAGGAAAAATAATCTCATTGTCCAATTCCTTATGAGAAGGCGTCAGGTTTTTGAGAAAGCAACACTGTCCATTTGCCAAAAACCCTGATCCCTAGATTCTGACCATTAACTTTGAAAAATCATTATAAATCTTATACTGGGCCATTTTTAATGTATTAGATATCAATTTGAAGCTCAAGACATTATCTTTCATCATGCCAAATTTCATAATTAAACGCGTTCTGAAGCATAATCAAAAAGTCACGTGAACCAGTCAGTGTCAGTGTGCTTCCAACACTGTTAGTTTAATATGTACATAACCAAATGAGCTCACGAATTGTTGTGGCTAAACCCCACAAATTAGCCTTCAATCTGCAGCTTTCCCTTAGAGGATTCAGGCCCTTAAATGTTACATTATTTTTGGGGGATGAGATTTTTGAAAATCCCAGTAGCAAATTAACCAACTATAGCACCAAGCAAGCATCATTATTATGCATGATCACATTAGCTACTATTGATGAACTAACATGCTTATCATTTGGCAAACTCAATCATTCAAAGGCCAAAGCAAGATACTATAAAGAGCAGCCACATAACAATCAAGAGAGCTCAACCACAATAATAGCAATTAACCATACAATAATCAACAATGCTAGTTAGTGGTAGTAGCTAGGTTTAACTTACTACCTTGATCCAAAGATTTGTGCTTTCTTTGATTCTCTTCTTTTTCTTCACAAAGGTCAAACCCTAGCATGATAATCCATAAAAAGGAAAACAAGAATCATTATCCATTTCAACCAAAAGCAAGAACATAACTCAAAAATACTCTTGCTTCATAAAGGTTCCATCTTTGCTCTTTGCTTTTGAACTTGTTTTCCATAGGGTTTAAAAATCCTTTCTTGCCTAATCCCCACATGTTTTTGCATTTTAAACACCATGGAACCATCAAAACATTGAAAATATCATCCTAGGGGCCATTTAGTGTCAAAACCGAAATGCTCCTTATAATACACAATAAAGAACACACTTCCAAAACACCCTAAAATCACTTGTAACCACTTGGATCTTTTATGTTTTGAAGTGTTTTACCATATTTGAGCAATATAACTCCTTCCCCTACACCATCATCATTTCATCCAGCACCCAAAGAAGAGGAGAAACAAGATTTCCAACCATACAAAGCAAGAAAACAAGGCAAGGAACAACTTAGAACCAAAAACTAACCTTGAATCTCACTTGTGTGCTCCAAGATGCTATCTTTCTTCTTAGTTCTTCCTTGGTTCCACTTGAAACACTCTCTTTTCTCTCTTGGCTATGGCTTGCATGAAATGAAAGTTTGATTTTAGGAGAGGAAGTGCTCATTTAATGTTTCAAAATATCTCAACCACCGCCATTAATGCTAATCCAAGTGTCACTACCCCCTTGGTTCCTTCTTTCTCTTTCTTAATTAACTAAATCCAAATGAAATTAATTACCAAAAGTCAAAATCCTCTCCATTTAGAAAATGACACTTGGCAGTTTCAAATCCTCTCCATTAAGGGCTTGACACTTGGCTCAATGAGGATCATTCAAAATGCAAAGCTCTTTATCGGTGCACTTTGACTCCGGGTTTGAATCCTTTTCTATAATTACAGTATTCTAACCTCTGTAATTATTTTCTATCAGAGCCCTATTTTATTCTCCTCATTTTTATCTTTCTAAATTACCCTCTTTTGTCTCGAAATTAATTTCCCCATAATTAACATAAAAGGAAAAATTAATTTCCTTTTCTTACAGATTTTTCCGCTTTTCAAAGAATTTAGGGAAAATCTTGGATACTTAAGGGTTTTCTTTTAATTCCATAATTTCTTATAATTCCTTGAGATATCATAGGAATTTTCTTAAACCTTTATTCTCCTTAAAATATTTATTTGGAATTTTCCAAATAAAAACCCTTAAATTAGGCTAAATCACCCTTAAATTCCTTTGTAATTTCTCTAAGGGTAATTTGACCTTAAAACTAATTTTATAATCTCATATAATTCTCAAAGAATATTATCCTTATTTTTCCCTTAATTTCTATGACTTGAAATATTTTTTCCATAATTATTCTTGACCAATTTTCCTTAATTATTCAAACTTCTCATAATTGGCTTGGAAAATCATAATAATTATTTTCCACCAAAATCCTTCTATTTCTCCTTATTATTTTTGACCCTCAATTATTTAGGAATATTCTTTATTTTGAATTACCATAATACTGGATGTGACAAGTTGTGCCTATAGTATAATCCTTGGATTAATTTTGAAATTGGCCCCAAGGTGTAAGTAAGACAAGTCAAGGCGATTTCAAGTGGCGCCGTTGCCAGGGAGCCAAGAAATTGGTTCTCTAGGTTAGCTTGTGTCATTTGGTTGTCAATTGAAGTTTTGATTCTTTTAGGTTGCATTTTAGGTAGTTTAGTTGCATATTTGTTCATAGTATAAGTTTTCATCTTGCATAGCATCAAAATTTTTGAAAATACAAACAAATATACTGATTTTCTACATCTTCTGCATTTCACTTTGCATCAGTGGCGTCCAGCAAACTGATTAGCTCTCTGTGACAGTTCGCCGCAGCAAACCTATCCCTTCGCTGCGGCAAACTTTCTAAAAAATTGAAGGATTCCTCTCGGGATACCTTCGCCGCGGCACACTCCTGCTTTCGCCATGGCAAACTTTCTGCACTTAGCTCATATTTTGCCTCTGGACCCCTTTGCCTCCGCGAAACATAAGTTGGCCGCAGCGAAGTATGGTCGAGAGCTAAATTAAAACTGACAAAAGGGGTTTCGCTGCGGCAAACATCTGATTTCGCCATAGTAAAAGGTGGCAGAGAGCAGTATTCAGTGCAATTTTCAACTCTTCAGAAAACTAAGTTCAAAATATTCATAATTCAACTAATTTATCAGTTCAAAAACACCTCAAAATCAAATAGATGCATGAGAATTATTTGCTAGGATCCATAATAGGCCCCCGGCAACGTCACCACTTGAAATCGCCTTGACTTGTCTTACTTACACCTTGAGGCCAATTTCAAAATTAATCCAAGGATTGTACTATAGGAACAACCTCGGGTCGTTTCACTTGTGGAGCCGAAATTATGATCATAGATTAACTAAATGCCATGGTAATGTAAATTGAGCTGGAAAAGGTTGGGGGTTTTCATTGAGACTTGCAATTAAGATAAAATGCAATACAATGTAAATGTATTTTTGGATTTTTGGGAGATTAAGATGAAATGGATGGAAATCAAGTACTGAATCAATTGATAAAACCTCTTGAAAATGGATTCTTGGCAATCATAGTTCTCTTAAGATTTGGGAGTTTTATAAATTCATTAGGTTTTCTTGATAACAACTTCAATAACTCATTGAGTCCAATGCTTACATTAATGAACTCATTAATGAAAACATTGTTAAGCTTCCCTAATGTGTAATTAAGAATAATTAATGCAAATGGTTCAATGCAACAGAAAATCAACTCATCATCAAAACATGACCATGCAAGATGAAGAGAATCAAGAGAGCTATAAAGAACATATATGTGACAACATATATTGAAGCATGAAATTCAACATTAACCAATCCAACGACAAATGTAAATCATCAACTAATGATTACAGATCAATCAAAGTCTTTCACTAAGGATTTACAAACCCTAGACCTAGGAATTCATAAATACATAGCTAAAACTAAGATGAAATTGAAACTCCCCTTTTGAAGCTCTTAGAACTCATGCCAATCATCCATCTTCAAGAGCTGGAAGAAGCCTAGCCATGTATGGTATATTGAAGCATCTCCAACGAAACTGACTCAGTGTTTCCCATGGGTGAAGGTGATAGTGGAAGATAGAGGAATTAGGGTTTGGTGAGAGAATGATAGAAGATGAAGAGAAAACGTGGATGGTGGCTAGATGTCCGTGTGTGTCCTCATTCATACCGAAAATAGGGTTTCTAACCCGAATATGACGTGTCTAGGTCAGTTCATGGAAGTGGGCAGGTCAATCTTTCCCAAAATAGTCGGGTTTGAATATGCTGATACGAGGAGTTCGCCGCGGCAAACCATGGCAGAGGCTCCTCTTTTGCTCTATGTGCCTTGAGTCTTTAACCTTGGCTCCAATCTCAGGTGTCCTACACTGAAAAGCAACAGTTTAAGGTATCAATTGTCCTAGAAATTAATTGAATACAATTAATAACTAATTATGACGATTTTACCCTCAAAAAAACACTAACTCAATGCATGGACTCTTAATATAAAATAAGCTCAACTATAGCTAAAAGAGCCAGAAAATGCAACAAAACCATGGATAATGTAATCAAAAGATAAGAATAATTTGAGCTCAATCAGCTCCTGACATATGACGGGCGATATTGAGAAATTCACATCACTTAAACCAAGAGAAGGAGGCAAAGTAAGCTTCAGTGGCAATCAATCTGGTAGAATTGTTGGAATCGGAGAGATAGGAAGTGACAAAGGAATGAAAGTTGAAGATGTGTACTACGTAGAAGGTCTGTGTCACAATCTGCTCAGTGTCAGTCAGAGTACTGACAAAAACAACTCGATGATCTTCGATTCAGAAGAATACTTAGTCATAAGCAATGATGATTTGCCTTTGAAGAAGAAAGAGTTGAATATAAAATTGAGAGCTCCAAGGGACGGTAACTGTTAGACACTTCAAATTGACTCAGAATTTTCTGAAAACTGTTTTATTAGCAAAAAAGAGGAAAGTTGGGTTTGGCATAAATGACTTGCACATGTTAACATGAATCAACTTTCAAAATTAACAAAAAGAGATTTGGTTATTGGTTTACCGAAAATTCAATACGAACATGATATTATTTGTGATGCTTGTTAGAAGGGTAAACAAACAAAGTCTTCATTTAAATCAAAGAAGACAGTCTCAACCGAAAGGCTACTCCAAATGCTTCATATGGATTTGGTTGGTCCGTCAAAAGTTAAAAGTTTTGGTGGAAATCTATATACTCTTGTGATAGTTGATGACTATTCGAGATTCACATGGACTCTGTTTCTTTCCTCTAAAGATGAAACATTTAATGCATTCATTGTTTTTGCCAGGAAGGTCTAAAATGAGAAAGGTATTTCCATTGTGTTAATTAGGTCTGATCACGGAGGAGAATTTGAAAACAACAAATTTGTAGACTACTGTGACGAGCATGGAATTGATCACAACTTTTCAGCACCAAGAACTCCTTAACAAAATGGAGTTGTTGAACAAAAGAACAGAGTGCTCACGGAAATGGCAAGGGTAATGCTGAATGAGAAAGGAATTTCACAAGTATTCTGGGAAGAAGCAATGTGCACAGCTTGCTACATCTCTAATAGAGCTTACATCAGAACATTGCTCGGGAAAACACCATATGAGCTATATAAAGAAAGAAAGCATAACCTGGCTCATCTAAAGATCTTCGGGAGTAAGTGCTACATTCACAACAACAACAAAGAGAATCTCGATAAATTCGATCCTAAAGCTGATGAAGGTTTATTTCTTGGTTACTCTAATCGTAGTAAAGCTTATAGAGTTTTCAACAAATGCACTTTCACAATTGAAGAATCAATACATGTCGTGTTTGCTGAAACTGAGCCGATCTCAAAACCTCTAGATGATGATACTGGGATCGTTCAAAACTTTTAAAAACTGGATTTAAATAAATTTTCAAATAAATTACCTTCAGAATGTTTATAAAACAAAAATGATTTAAAATGAACCTTCTTCACAAGAAAACTTAGAACAGCCTAAGGCTTGAAGACATAACCGAGACCATCATCTGGAACAAGTCATTGATAAAGTCAATGAAGGGGTCAAAACCCAGAGACAAGTGTTCAATGAAGTGCGCTTCTTTGCATTCATCTCGCATATTGAACCTACCAATGTTGACGAGGCTCTATCTGATAAATTCTAGATAGTTGCAATACAGGAAGAGCTAAACCAATTTGAGAGAAATCAAGTTTCGGAGTTGGTACCCAGACCTAATGATCATCCGGTCATAGGCACCAAATGGGTATTCAAAAATAAGCTCGATGAATCTGCGTAAATCATCAGAAACAAAGCCAGATTAGTAGCTAAAGGCTATAATCAAGAAGAAGGTATTGATTATGAGGAAACATATGCTCCAGTAGCTAGATTGGAAGCCATACGAGTACTCTTAGCATTTGCTTGCATAAAAGATTTCAAATTATATCAAATCGATGTTAAAAGTGCATTTTTGAACAGTTATATTTTAGAAGAAGTTTTTATCGAACAACCTCCTATTTTTGAAGATTCAAACTTCCCTAATCATAGTTACAAACTGGAAAAGGCTCTATATGATTTAAAACAAGCTCTTAGAGCTTGGTACGAACACCTTAGCAATTTTCTGATAGAAAAAGGTTTTGAAAGAGGCAAAGTGGACGCTACACTTTTCATTAAAAGAAGTAGAAAGTAACTTTTGATTGTTCAAATTTACGTGAATGAAATTATTTTCAGAGCTACTAATGAGGATCTTTGTCAAGAGTTTGCCAAGCTAATGCAGGGTGAGTTTGAGATGTCGATGATAGGAGCACTGAACTTTTTTCTGGGGTTACAAATCAAGCAGAAGAAAAATGGCATATTTATTTCCCAGACGAAGTATCTAAAGGAGTTACTAAAGGAATATGGATTAGAAAATGGCAAAAGTGTAAAAACTCCTATGAGCTCAACCATCTCGCTGGATGCAGACGAAAAGGGCAAGGATGTGAATCTGACCAAATCTAGAGGAATGATTAGTTCATTACTCTATCTCATTGCAAGCAGGCCAGATATTCAATTAGTGTGGGAATGTGTGCAAGATATCAATCAGCCCCCAAAGAATCACATGAAGAAGCCGTCAAGCGAATCCTTAGATACCTTATCGGAACACAGAATTTGGGAATTTGGTATCTAAAGAATGGAACAGAATATCTAATAGGATACTTAGATGCAGATCATAGAGGTTATAAGACGAACAGAAAGAGTACCAGTGGACAATGTCAATTCTTTGGAGGGTGCCTTGTCTCGTGATCAAGCAAAAAGAAGAATACTGTGGCAATTTCCTCTACAGAATCAGAATATGTTGCCACTGCCAGCTGTTGTGCTCAGATTCTATGGTTAAGACAACAACTATAGGATTTAGGAATCAATTTGAGAGAGATTCCAATCCTGTGTGACAACACAAGTACTATAAGCTTGTCTAAAAATCCAGTTCATCATGCCCGAACTAAACACATTGACGTTTGACATCATTTCATTCGGGATCATGTTCAAAAGAAAGATGTAAAAGTAGAATTCATTCCTATCGAATATCAAATAGTAGATTTTTTCATAAAGCCTCTCGATCAACAAAAATTCAACTACTTTAGAAGAGAATTAGGAATGGTAAATCTCAATGAGTTATAAGAAATCTATTATTTGAATCTTTAGATTTAATGTTTTGATGATTAAAAGACTAACTTAAGCATCGGAGTGGATAGAAATTTGTTTTGCAGGAAGCTCTGTTTTGTTGAAGAAAAACAGAGATAAACAGAGTATGAAATTATCGATAAAGACATCGATAATCATACTGCCAGGAAGGGATAATTTATTGATCAATTGATCGATAAATGAAGCATGTGAGGAGAAAGAACGAAGTCAGAATAAATATTATCAATAAGTTGATCGATAAGTCAATTATCGATCAACATATTGATCAGGGGCAACAGGGATTTGAGACACTTCGCTCAATTTGGTAAGCATTATCGATAAGCTGATCGATAAACTGTTAATTGATCAAATGATCGATGAATCAGACTAGGTACGCATTTTCTTTATTAACGTTTATCAATAACGTGATCGATAATTGTTTGCTTGATAACTTGATCGATAATTGTCTTCAGTGTTCTTATGTGTTCTTCATATTTATCAAACACGTGATCGATCACTCATTGATTGATAACATGATCGATAATTTTAGTGCCTATAACATCTTTGTTTTGAAAACCCCCCGTTAGTTATCGAACCCTAACTCAAAAAAACAATTCCCCTATTCCTACACAACGGTCCAAAATTTACTATTCCATTAAATTTCCGGCCCCTTTCCACTTGTATCCAACCCTGAAGCTCACTCGTTCTCCACCGCACTCGTCAAACACTCCCTTAACTAATTAAATCCTCAGAATCCTTCGATCCAATAGAAAATGGTGAGAGTCAAGCAACCGAATGTTAAGCGTGAAGAAAGTGTAGAGAAACAAACTCAATCCAAAGATACTACTCCCTCGGGTACAAAGAAAAGATACAGACCGAAAGTGAGAGAAGAATCTTCGAAGAAAAGAGGAGTCCTCAAAATACGAGAAAGTCGGGTTGAAGAGCAACCTACTCCTCAGAGAAAATCTCCCTGATCAAAATTCAAACTACCAATGGTCACTGAGGAATCTGAAAAAAAAAATCTGATAAGGAGCCTTCAGTTCAAAATGCTGTGGAGGCTACCTTGAGAGTTCCCATCCCCAAGCAACCGAGACAGAAAAAGCAGAGAGCCAGTAAAGGTATGTCACGTCAAATTCCTACCAAAGGTATCCCATCTGATTTTTCTGAGATGTTAATTGGGAAGCTAGATAATAATGTAAATTCAACTAAGTTTAAGGCAGATTTTGCAAATTGAAAATTCTGTCCTATGGTTTCTATGGATATTGAGAGTCTGAAGAAAAATAAACAGATTAATCTGGATTTGAGTAACCCCCTGGAAGACTATTCGAATTGGTTGATTATTGGAGGAGAGTATTGTCCTGAGGTGATTAAGAGGTTCTATTGTAATAGGAAATCCATAGAAGAATATGATGAGCAGGATAATCTGATTAATGATTATCTAAGAGTTAAATTGAGAGGCTGAACCTTCCATATTTCTAGTGCCAAGCTGAATGAACTGTTGGGAACCTAAAAGTCTGTGAGAGGAGGTGTTATGAATGACATCAAAGCTTACAAAATTCTGATGCAAAGTGATGACTACCCCGGTGAACTAAACTTTCCACCTAAGCAAATGTGTGATTATTATAGAATAATCCACTATATCTATTCGAGGAGAATGATCAACAAGTTTGGGAGTTTTTCACATCTGACTTAGGATGATTATTTGCTACTGGCCAGGATAATCAGTAGGGAAAAGATCAACATAAGGGATTTGATCTTTAATGAGATGAAGGATTTTGTCCTTAACAAATCCAAGTCTACACCAATTTCCTATCCTCAATTGGCCACTTACATCCTTCAAGCAAATAACATCGCCCCTTTTGAGCCTGGAGAACTTAAGACAAAAGTTCCTACTTTTGGCATCACCCAGCTCAACAAAATGAGAATTCCTTTACCCTTCAGACCCTTACATAAGATGACTCAGAAAGATAAAGGGAGCAACTAGCTGCCAGCACTTCTGGAACCCAGGATGAGGCTGAATCCACTACAGCTCCCTCTCATACCCCTGGACCATCATTTCTGGAAAGATCAATCAGGGAGATGTTTCAAGCAGAACTTCAAGACTTTGAGAGAAGAGTTTATGCCATGGCAAGAGACTACAGGGAAATCTCTAACAAAAAATTTGAGGGCATTTCCAAAATTCTAGATCTTCATCGACAAGCAATGATAGTTTTGGAAAAGGAAGTCTCTCAGAGATTTGATCATGTTGACAGAGAGATCAGAGAGCTCAAAGGGATAGTGGCCTCTCTCTGTAACAACTTCTCTGCGCCCAGCACCTCTTTCAGTTTTGAGGATTTACTCTCTCACCCACCATCTCCTCCTCACCTTGAGCCTGCACTACCTCCTTTACCTATACCCACCTCTCCTGTTTCTACCTCACCATCTGTACCCTCTACCTCTCCTACTGCTCCTGCCACCTTAGCTCTTATCACTATTCCACAACCAATCCCTTCTTTGCACTTTCTACCCTTCTTTCCACCTTCTAAACTTCCCCTTCTTCCCATTTCACTTCCCATGCCTACTGTTTCTATTCCTTCCTCTTCTTCTGATGCTGATAAAAAGGGGGAGAAGGAATCTGCCTAGTTTAGTTTCTTGTTTTTATTGTTGTTTTATGATAGTTATGTACTTTGTTTTATTCTAATAGTTATGTACCTTGTTTTTTGATGTTATTATGAATTCTGACAATTCACCCTTATCAGTTCTTTTTTTTGTGTGTTATTTTTCTATCCTACTTTGATATGTCGAGAGTCCTTGTTGTATTTGTGATTTGATTCCCATTGTTATCTGATGCTATTCCTCACCAATGTTTTGTCATCATAAAAAAGGGGGAGAATGTTAGGATTACGGTTTTGATGATAACAATTTAAGGAATCTGTGTTGATCGATCACCTGATTGATCAAGGGATTATTGATAACTTGATAGATAATATTTCTATGCAAACAAGTAACTAAGCAGAAACATTAATCGATAACTTGATAGATAATGTGTTGATCGATCAATTGATTGATCATTATTAACTCAGTTATGTATAAAAGTCTGCAGAAAATTATCAATCAATTGATCAATAATCAAATGATCGAATAACTGTTAGATTATGGGACACAAGTCTGGTAAGGAATTATCAATCACATAATCGATAAATGGGTCATTGATGAGAAGATAGATAAATGGTAAAGCACTCTACTCACTTTATGTTTTGTCTTAATCACCATTTATCGATCACTTTATCGATTATTGATTTTTTGATAACATGATCGAACACTACTTTATAACCTACTCTATATGCAGGCTATTATCCTAGTTGCTTATCGATCACTTGATTGGTTAGTGAATTATCAATCAAATAATTGGTTATCGGTATCTTATCTTTAAATCATAGTTTTTCGATCACCTGATCGATAATCCAATTATCGATAATATGATTGATTACTCGTTTATGTATATGCTCTGTTTTTCACATAACGTGATCGATAAATTAGTTCCTTGTCTTCACAGGACTAAGTCTCTTTGTTTTATTTTATCGATCACTTGATCGATCATTCCTTAATCGATCATTTATTTGATAATTTATATAGTATGTGTTTTCACTGAATATACTTTTCTTTATCATTTATTGATAAGTTTATCTATCATTTATTTATCGATAAAGTGTTCGATCATTATTCCTTGAAAATCTATTTCCATATCACTCTGTTTATCGATAGCCTAATCGATCAACAAGTGTTCGATCACTTGTTTGATCATGGACTGATTTCAGTAAAACTTCAATCAATTGCGATGATTCTCAAAATATGTTGTTTATTTCATTCAAGCTTTTCTCAGCCTTCATGTTTGTTTTAATTCTCTATTTAAAGAATTTCATAATCAAAAGAGACCTTGAGCTTCTTTTTCTCTGCATACCTTTATGAAGTCACCGTTCTTTTTTATCAATCACTTGATGGATAAATCAATGATCCATCACTTGATCGATAAAAATAGTTACCTGTGTCAAAAGTTCTCACTCTGAATAATTGATAACTTGATCGATCAACCAGTCATCAATCATTTTTTTGATCAACGATGTCCAGTTATTGTTCAAAACATTTAGCAACTGATTGATTCTACTTTTAAACTATGAATATTCATCTTATCATTTGTTTGGTCTGATCTAAGTCTTACTTTGTAAAGAGAAACTTATTGAATTAAAGTACTATTGTAGATTACGAAGAAGAACTCAACGGCTCTCCAACGGTTGCTTAGTAGCCTGTAACATACAAAGTCAGAAGGATTCATGGCGAGAACCGTTGCAACTGGGAAAACATGCAACCGAACTCTCAGCGGCTAGAAGCTCTTCCGTCTAACGGTTATTAAACTACCTCAACTATAAAAGACGCGAAGAAACATTAAATGAACAGATTGAATACGCGAGCTACCCTATACTAATTATTTACTGTTACATTCAATACTCTGTTCTAGCATATACCGAGCTTCAGTTTTTCTCATTTAATTACTCTGTGAGAGAGTTTGTATCTATCATCATAAATCACATTCTGTGTGAAACTCAAGAAAGTGGACTCTTAAGAGGGATTGTAACCTTACGGGTAATAAGGGGGAGTGATTGAGCGAATCAATTGCTGTACTGTGGCACCAAGAGCCCGATTAATCTTGAAACATAGTGGAATACTCAGAGGTATTCTGAGGACTGGACGTAAGTCAAGTGGTTGAGACCGAACCGGTATAACTTCTGTGTCCTCTTTCTTCGGTGAAATCTCTCTAACTCGCACTCTCTGTTTCTGTTAGCTTATTGTTTTAAATTCGCAAGATTTTATAACTCACCCAATTCACCCCTTCTTGGGGAGACTACCACTAACACATGAATGCATCAACAAATTAATCATCTATTGCTCTTATCTAATTCAAACATTGCTTATTGTTGTTTGATTTGGGCTGCATTCTATTACAAAAGTAATAAAACAATACAGCAAACAAAAGTTATTACAATACATAAAAAATTTAAAAGCAATAAGTCTCAAATTTCAAATACAATACATAAAAGTCTAACTAGAAAATTGTTACAATAAAACCAAATTTAAAAGCAACAAGTCTCAAATATCAAATACAATACACAAAAATCTAACTTCAAATACAATACTTAAGAAGTCTAACTACAAAATTATTACAATACAACCAAATTTAAAAGCAACAATTCTCAAATATCAAATACAATATATAAAAGTCTAACTTCAAAGTTATTACATGGCATACTTAAAAACATCAAGTCTCAAGCCTCAAATAAATATAGAACAGCGAGTTCATCAAAGCACAACTTCAAACTAATTAAGGTACATTGCTATCACATCTCATTAACCTATTTTGATAATCATTCCACATCTTATTTGCTATAGCATCTCTAATCAATTGTCCTCGGGCAGCCTCCTCATTGTCACCATGTCGATCATGATTATCATCATCAGACATAGATTGAGTTGCAAGTTCATGATCTACTTCTTCTATGAGATCCTCATTAGGATCTATGCTCATCAAATAGTTATGAAGAATGCAACATGCTCCAATGATAAGAGTTTGAGCTTTCACTCTATAAGTAGGCTCAGTTGAATTGGCTAAAATATCAAATCTTTTTTTTCAAAACACCAAAAGCCCTTTCAATCACATTGCGTAATGATGAATGTCGCAAATTGAAATTCTTTATAATTTTGGGGTGGATTTCTTTCTGAAAACTCTTTCAAATGATAACGTACTCCTCAAAAGGTGTAATAAGTCCACTAGTTAGCATGAAACCAGCATCCACGAGGTAGTACTTACCTTTAAGAATTGTCAGCTTATCCTCTCATGTTAATGCATTTTTCATAATTCTAGAGTTAGACGTTGTGCCTTCTCATCCGGTGAGCACATAAGTGAATTTTAAATCAAACGAACAAGCTGCTAAAACATTTTGTGTTGGGAATTCTTTACTACCATGATATCGAGGAGCATCTTTAACAGATAACTTCACACGTATATGTGTTCCATCTATAGCACCAACACAATCCTTAAAAAAAGGATAGAACCTATCATTTGCATGAATTTCAGTAGGGACTCTTGCTCCATTAGGTTCTATAATAAATTTATCACCTACTTCAATGACAGCTCATAACACATTATGGAGATAGCGACTGATTGTCTCACCAGATCTTCGAAAGAAAAAATTTACTACTCGATTTTTTGCTCTATGGTGTAATATGTAAAGAGTTTTTGCCACTTGTTCTTCCACAGTAGCCCATCTTGTGGGTTTTAGGAAAGTAAGGCACATAATGTTAGGAAAGCATTAGGAGTCATACGGATGCTATTGCGACTCTTTTTATTAGTGCTTAGTTGGCTCATTATTTCTTCACGCACCCTTTCCCTTTTTGAACTCATACTATAACTTATTTTTCTTTTATGACACCTCTTCTGAATAACAAGGTAGACAAAAACACATGTGAGTAGTGCTATAACTTTTTGACATAAATCCAACCATCGATGCAAGGCTAAATTGCTTTAAGATCCCCATTCCATCTAATAAACCACGTCAACATGCATCCAATTAATATTAGACCACTTGAGACATAACAAATAGATTATAGATATTAATATATTAAAAGAAATGCCTATCAAAGAAGTGGATTATAATCATGACCATATAATATATAAATTATATGTAAATTTAAGCAACAAGCTTTTAAATATTCCATCCTTAATTATATATAAAAACAAATAAAGACTGTTTTGTATTTAAGCCTTTTGGGTAGGACCTTAATGTACTTTTCCCTTTTAATATACATCCATTTTAACTAACTAATCTGTTGTATCATACTAATCCGTATATATAGATCTCAAGATAATAATTTGAATATGATGGAGAAAGGACTGAGGGTAATCATACTGTACATACAAGCATGTGATATATACCCCCAATATTGGCCTAAATATGTGATATATATCCCCCTAAGCTAGACCCCACGTTGCAGCATATGAACCATATCTATCCTGATAGCCAACGTATATTTTACTCCCATAACCAATCATAAACTTTACAGATAATGGACGAGACTGATAATAAGATATACCTGAAAGTTAGAGGAGATATCACAGGCATGACTAGCTCTCAGTTGGAGGACCAGGTGGCGACGGCAATAGCTGGAGGAGCAGGTGGCGACGGTAATAGCTAGAGGAGCAAATATCACGCAGAGGAATGATCAATGGGCTAAAAAGAGAAAGAAGACAGAAAAAGGGTTTCTAATAAGAGGGGCAAGCTTAGAATATTAAAAAGTTAGTAGAGATAGTTTAGTCCATATTAGACATAATATTTCTCTCCTCTCTAAAAGCCCCAAATTTGGAGGGGAGCAGAAAGAGGGGAGGGGAGCACTAAAAGACAAATTTCTTCCCTCTCCTCTCCTCTCCTCCCCTCCCCTCAACAACCCTCCAACCAAATAAAGCCTAACCCTCCCTCATTGGGTCCTGGCTTCTCTCCTTTAGTTTTTGAGTCCGCTGCCATCTGTTGCTTGAAACGACAGCATTTTTCGTGCAAAATAAATTGTGGGTATTTGTTTCTTGTTTTCTAGCCAACAAAAATTGCTTTTAACTTGGCTGTCTTGGTATCCTCCTGTGAGTTGGAGATGAACCTAGAATTCATACGCGTGAACAAATTGTCACATTTAAATCATAAATTGCAAACGTGAAAAAAATCTGGTTAAGGAAAAAAAACTTGGTTGAAAACTTTATAAAATCAAACCAAAATTTTTATTTAAAATTAATGTTAAAGTACAGATCTAATAATTTTTTTATAATAATTTTAATATCTATGTCCATTGGCCAGTCGTTAAATAAGTTTTTCATTCTCTTATTTTTTTTTAAACCTTTACAGGTTGTAAGGCAATAAAGAAATATCTAAAACTAAATAATGTCTAGATTTTTATTTGAAATTTGAAATTAGTAAGATGATAGATTTATCCAAAAAAGTAACTAATATATTAATTAATACCATAGGGTATAATATTAATAATGAATGCCACTCTAGTTCTAAATATAAATCACCTGTAAGGAGAAGTTTTGATCCTAAATGCAAGTCATTTGTACCATAATTAATACTTATTTTTCAATTTTACTCTTATTTAATTCTTTTTGGAAAGAGAAAAATAAGAGAGAGAGATATGAGAATGATTGATAAACATAAAGGGAGAGAAAAACTTTGATATGGGTAAAGTTGAAAAATTTTGTAAATTTAATGCATTCTTGTTATGTGACAATATGTTACAGGTAACTTATATTAAGGACGAAAGTGGTATATATTATTGGTAGGGTTAGCATAATATGCTATGTTCGTAAAAAGAATTATATTAAAATTATTATGAAAAAAATTATTAAATCTGTACATTAATATTAATTTTAAATAAAAATTTAAGTTTGGTTTTATAAAATTTTCAGCTAAGTTTTCTTAATTTTTTCCTAACCAGATTCTTTTTCACGCTTAAAGTTATTATTCAAATGGGACAATTCATTCATTTTCATGAATTCTAGGTTCATCTTCAACTCGTAAGGGGAAACCAGGATTGCCAAGGTAAAAGCAATGTTTTTTTTTGTACTAAAAAAATTTGGGTAAGTTGGGTCTCAAGAGGTCACCAGGACTAGGGCATATCTCCAAACTCAGAAAGCACTTACAGAGATACTTACAAATCACCCACTAACAAGGTCCTCACATCGGTAGCAGGATTTGAACTCATGACCTTATAGGTGATGAGCCGACTCCTTATTAATTGGACTAACTCTTGTTGGTGGTAAAAGCAATGTTTGTTGGCTAGAAAATAAGAAACAAACACCCACAATTTATTTTGCATGGAAAATGTTGTTGTTTCAAGCAGTAGGCGTTAATGGACTCAAAAAGTAGAGAGAAGCCAAGTCCCCCTCCTTGACATACGAGTGCTTATTTTGTAAAATTTAAATTAATATTTTAATTAAATTTAATATTTTGATTCAAAATGTCTTAAGTAAAATAATTCAAATAGAATATAAGCCCATTTATCTACATCTAGGAATAAAAGATAAATAAATCATTATACTATAAAGAAAGGATTAAGATGCAAAAATACCCACCAACTTTTTTAAAAATGTACTTAATACCATATATTTTTTTAGGTACAAAAATACCCATCAATATTTAAAAGCAGAGCAAAAATGATACGGCCGTTAATCTTAATTACTTTGACAGTTAGAAAGAGAGATTTTGACTAAAAATGCTGACTTGGATGTCAAAAAAAAAAAGAATAAAAACTAATGCCAGCTAATGTCAATTATTAATTTTAAAAAATTAATAGATATTAATTTCCATATCCACCCTTCCTTCCTTGTCTAACCTTCTTCCCTCTCTGGTTCTATCTCTTGATCATTCTCTCTTCCAACGATGATGATGCAGCCAAGGTCTCTCCGACACCTCTAGACGACGACAATGTCATGACCTGGAGGTTTTTGCAGTACCTCGAGATGATGACAATGCGGTCAAAGATACTCAAATCTTACTTAATTTTCATTCGCTCTCCCTCAGCCATGGTCGGTAGCTACGACACCACTCGGAGTGCTTACTAGAGAAGAAGGCAACAAGGTCTGGGTGAGTAACGATGACTTCTAGTTCTTTGCCATTTTTTTTTTAAGTGAAAACTCGTTCAAACCCATGCTTAAATCATCTCAAAAATCCTAGTAAGACCTCACCACTGTCACTAAGCTAACCAAGGCTCTTTGACTTTGATAATATGACCATTTTGATTTGGGTGAGGTAGGTTTTAGTTGTTTGTTGAGTAGTTGATATTCAAAATAAAAAATTTAAGTAGATAAGCCAAAAAAGAGATGGTTGCTAATGCGTTCCACTTATTGAACGAGGTTCTATGGTTGATCTGCGACCCCTGGACGCTGAAGGCATCCTTGGGGTAATCTCGTAGTTCCTACGGGGTAGAGATGATGGGGTTGGTCCATGAATTTTCTTTCCTTTTGCTGCGATAGGGTCCATTCAAGAAAGGATCATATATTTTAGGTAAGTATTTTTTCTAGTCTCATCATTACATAATCTACTCTTTTTTTCCCAATATTAGAAAAATAAAGGAAAGCGAAGAAAAGAGAAGCAATGGCTTTAGTTAGAAAATGAAGGAAACCTAGAAGATCCTTATCGTCTTCCTCATTTTGAAATAATTTGTTTTGAAAACGTTTTAAAACCCAGAAGTAATTTAATGAAGTTTTTCTTGGAGAATCCTTTTATTGCATTTCAATTTCTTTATATGTTATTATTCACCGAATAGCTTAACCGCAAGCGGCCAGGTGACAAGTAATATAAAAAGTATTGTTCTCACAGAGACTAAGGCTAGATGTGTTGAAAATCATAATTGTGTTCTTGATTAGGTTAAATGAAGCAAAAGTTGAAAAAGATTTTGTGAAATGAGATTAGGAAAACAATGATTTAAATCAATATGAAATCAACTTGACTTTGAGACAAATAAGGGACTAGGGTTATTTTTCATTAAAATACTTCATAAAACTTGATTAATCACTTTTCAAGTAGTAGTTAACAATAAGTTCAAGTAGCTAGGGTTTGCAAAATTGATTAAGTTTTCTCAAGTTAAAACCAAATTTTTGTAATATCAATAAAACAGAGCAATCTCTTGCATTTATTTGAAAAGGTTGCATGTTGAAAACCAAGACCCCCTTTTAGGCTATGCTAGTTTAAGAGATATATCTCTATTTTATCAACAAACCTTCTATTTAATAAGATAAATTTCTAGACTAGCACATTTTTACCAAAGTTCATAGATTAATTTAACTTTTTCAAGCTTCAACCAATCAACTAATCAATCCAAAATGATGGCCATTCATAAAGAAGCATTAAGCTCAAGGTAAAAACAACAAAATATTATCATTAACACTAAAGAGAGAGTTAAACCAAGTCTTAATCCATACAATAGATCAAAATAACCCTAGGAAGACTATTTTAGCTATATATGTTTAGCAAAAAGCCACAATTATAAGAATAGTTACTAGCCATTACTAAAACAAGAAGAGGAGAATAAGAAGACCTAGAAAAATTGAGGAAAAAGCTTCCAATCTCTTGTAGCTTCAAGCCCAAAGATCCCAAGCTTCAAAATCTCCAAACCCTAGCAGAGCAAGCCTCCAAATGAGTCCCAAAGGTGCAGTGTGTTTGAAAACCATGAGTCTCCCCACATATCAACCCTAAATTTTAAGCTATAGCATAAAACTCACGCAGGCATTGTGACCGATATGGTCATCTGCTACGGTAGATATCACAGAATGGGCCTCTTAAAAGGGTTGGACATCGCAACGGATATGATCAGGCACCGCGACCCCTTACACAAAATGGAAGCTCCTTGGGACAGATGGGGGCGCTGCGACAGATATGGTTATATACCGCAGCAGATTAGAACTGCTGTGGCAGTTTTCCTCATGCGCCATGACGGTTGGTTCTTGTTTCATCTTCTCTGCTTCTAGTCTCTCTTCCTTGCTCGCTCTGGGCCTTTTCCTGCACAATTAACTTCCAAAACACATAAAAGAGAGCTAAAACAAGTTGAATAAGTAGGAATTTCGAGAGGTTATTAGTTATTCCGTGTGGCCAGTGCTATAATTCCCAATCCTCTACTGCTTCTCTTTCCCTCGCTTTCCTTTGTTTTCTCTGTGTCTCAAACTCTTCTTCTTTTGCTTTAACCCAATTTTTGATGCTTATGTAATGACAAGTTTGAGGAATGACAAGTTTATGTTATGACACACTATTGATCTGTGGTTCCATTTTGATGTTTATGTAATGGCAAGTTTGATGAAGCTAATAGTGAGCCTTCTCCATTTAAAGGGGAAGAGCTTGTCGACAGCTTAGAGGAGAGGAAAGTGAAGTTTTTAGGTAACTAGCATTTTATAAGTAAAGTAAACTTAGATACCAGGCTGGCATAATCCAAAAAGAAAACTGATGTTAACTCTTATTAACAAAATTGTCAAATTTACTTTGTTTTTGAATATTCATGAGTATTTTTGCACCAGAAAAAATTAGTTAGGTGTACTTTTAGAAAAAGTTAGTGGGTATTTTTGCACTTTAACCAAAAAAAGAAGATAAATAAATCAAGCAGGCATAAGCTTGATGTCAACACAATATTGTTTTCAACAGTTCACAATGCATGAGTCTAGTTCTCATATCAATGCAAGGTTTGCAATGACATTTGCTAAGAAAGGGGAAATGATTGGCTGCACCCAAAGTACACAAGGGAAACAAAAAGCACTAGGATATGAACTAGAAAACAATCATATCAACTAATAGCAATCGCTAAATTGAGTAGCCAAGACCTGGAGTGAAAAATCCTTCTATTTAGCACTTTTACTACATGTTTGGAAGTATTAAGGTTCAAGCGGATCACGAGATAAGCCCATAAATTAAAGACTTGAAATTTAATTATTGGGTTACCATTCACTATTAAATTCCAGATTTTTGGTCTAATTTTAAAAATTCATGACTAATCATAAAAAAAATTGTATTGAAATGATCTAAGTCTCCATTTAAAACTCTTTCAATTCTCTACAGAGGAAAAATATAAATTTGGATTTAACCCTTGTCAATTCGTACCGTTAATTCATGGAAGTTTACTGTTCATTTAGTAAAAACTATACTTTCTAGTTTCTCTGTCCTAACCTTAAGCAGTTATAACTCTTAGCATACACATTCGTTTTAAATGATCTGATTTTAAAGTTTAAGATGTGAACTTTAAGCATGCCAAATTTTATAGACAAATTTCATCGTTTACCTCACTTCCACTCTGTCATAATTTTGTGGCTTATTGATCCCTCTTACTTGCAGTAGTAATTCATATTCATTTATTTCTCTACATACAATCATTCTAACATTGCAAAATTCATTCTCAAGTATCATTATAGTCAATTGCATATGCCAATCTCATCATTTATCATTACACAGTATTAATGGCATATTCATATTATAGATTGACATACAAATTACATAATATAATATAATACATTTTCTCAATTTTGTCTTTTTACCTTAGTTTCACTTCATGTATCCTTTGACTTGCTTATTAACACTTATTAAGGTTGGTTAAGGGAGGGTGCCAAGAGAATCTACGTAGCAAATATTACCCACATATATGCCAGACAAATGCTAAGTAGATAATATGCTTGGTCTCATGCTTTCATGCTTATAAAATGACATTTTTTAATGCTTAATGTTTCATTCACACATGGTTATGGAACATATAAGAAATAGAGCAACATTCTCACTAAATTATCATCAAGCAACATCAACACTCAAGCATATATATCAAGCACACATAATAAGGGCAAGTTCAATACCTTGTGTCTTGAAGTTTTCTTCTTGCTCCCTTTGCTTCCAACCATCAATGTTGCTTGATCAAACTCCGATTTCTCTTTCTTAATGTCTCATGGTCCTAAATACATTAGCACACATAGCCATTCATTCAGTTGGGCCATGGTAACAAAAAACATCAATACTTTATTCTCTTTAAACCATCTTGACTTCTAACTTTTGAGCTTGATTTCCAATCTTTTTAAAATTAATTCCACATGTTATTCCCACATAATTTGAATGTAGAATTTATTGTCAAGCTCAAAATTAACAAAATTCAACTCCTTCCCCTCTAACTTAACTTGGCCAAACACTATAAAGTTTTAGGAAAAATCCCATTTTCAATTCTAATGCTTGCAAACTTACCTTTTTACCTTTACCCCACATAATTTTTCATTTTAAACATAACGGAAGCATCAAAATCATCAAAATCTCAACCCTTAGGTCTGGCCAAAAATTACATAGGGTTAGGAAAAGTTGGATTCATTCAATTTTCATCACAAAATTACTTGATTTCTACTCTTTACTTTCTCTTAATCATTAATCTAATTTCAATCAATATTTTTCATGGCCTAATCAATATTGAACAGCATCTCGATCTAGGGTTTTAAGCTTCCAAAATCCACCAAAAGCATATTCAAAACCATCAATTCATAAGGCATCTTAAACTAGGAGAAAATCCATACCCTTTGATATAGCACTCGAATTCACGTAGGTTTGACTTGATCTCCTCCTCCTCCTCCTTCTTTATTCCTTGGCTAAACTTCCTATCCCTCCCTTGCTCTTGGATTGGCCAAAAATTTGGCCATGAAAGAGGGGATGGGGTATTTATAATGTAAGGTAAATTTACGTTATGGTCATTCCTTTAAATTACCATTTATCTTTATTATGGATACTTGTTTTGATCTTGCTTCACTCCCCATGTGACTTTGCCACATTAACCCACTTAGGTGTCCTTCTTATTCAATTCTAATACCGCCTCAAGGGACACCTCATGTACCTTTTCGGGTCTTGACTTGCCCGGTAACCCTAGGACATGTTTTGGTACCCTTTTTTCTTCCTATCACCAATGACCTTACATGGCATTATATAACATGCTTAAAGAGGAAGTAATGTTTTTCCCTTTGTTCCTTCATTAAAACATTTAACGATATTTATTTTGGAGTAAATTTGACCGAAGTCTTTCTACTGGTTTATGACTCTAAGAATCTGTCCTTGGGTACCAATAGTACTTTTTTATCATGGGAAATTTCTCTAATTTTTGTTAGGTCAAAAGTCAATTCATAGATAGTTTATTTTGATTTTCTCCAGATAGAATATAAATAGGCTTTAAATTCTATTAAAGCCAACCTCTTTGCTTTCTAGGGATGTAATCATTTTAAAACTTGTGATAATTTCTCACATATTTATTTCCTATTTTTTTCTAATTATCTGAGACTTCCTTGTATTTTAAGTAATTCAATTTTAGCTAATATTTATAATTAGCCAAAACCCTAGGAATTCCATCAATTTGCTCTAGGGGTATTTTCATCATTTTTACTCCATAGAGCCTCAAAATCTCATTTACTATTTTTCTAAAAATTTTTTTTTGAATTTTTCTAGAATTTTCGGACTTAGTTTCCATCACCACCCTTTTTTGCCTAAAACTTTTTAAATTTATGATTAGGTCCCTGGTTGGATTTAACCTCAGGAATCATCTCACTGGGATTTCCAGTGCAATCTTTGGCCCTTATTCATCTCTAATTCCTATGCTCAAGCCCTTGAGACTTCATCGGAGTCTCTACTTGCCTATCTTGTTGTTTCAGGAAACTCTTACTTTGTAGTTTGGTTCCTGAGAATCCTCCTATTCTTTTACGGAACTTCTAAAACTCCTACTCATTTCAGGCTAATTCTAGTACTTTTGGATCCAAAATCTAAGATGTTATAGGAAGGAGATGTGAAAATGGATGTCTTGGGATCACGAAATTTAAACGTTGAATTCTAACATGAACATAGGACAAATAAGATAATGGCCTCATAGAACTTGCAAAAGAATTGATACCAATGTATCTTTATTGCAGTCTGTGAGAAATACATGATGCATGTACTCATAATGCGAAGAATATAAATGCTAGCCATGGCTATCTTAAACACACCTCTTTAGTAAGAGCTAGATTACCGTCCTAAAATGACTTCATCGTTCTAATGTCTTCTCAGTAGTCCATGAAGAAAAATGCCCATAAAAACAATAGACGTCGGGCTTGAGCTGTTATCATTGTACTGTCATGCATGTGCATGGTAATAAAGACCAACAGATAGCAACATGATTGGCTGATTCCAAAAATTTAAGATTGGTTATATAAACATGCAAATAAAAAGAAATTTTCACGAACCATGATGCTTGTGAACACCTCATTTTATCTAGGCCTACTAAATAATAAACCAAAATAATAAAAAATTAATAAAAGAAAAAATCCTCCTTGAATTTTTCTTGGAGACTAAGTTTGAAAGGTTTACTATGTGGCAAATCAAAAAGGACAATCAAATAAGAATATCTTTCCCTCAATAAATGGTAATAAAGCTAAAAATGAAATTAAGTGCTAATTGACCTCCAAGTTAGGAAATATAGGTTGGATACATTAAAGAGAAAAATTAGAAGAATTAGAAAATAAAATAACAATCCTTTATTTAAATTGATTGGTTCCCCAATTGAAAATATCTTTTGGAATCATAATTATAAAAAATAAAAAATTAAAGTTAAAAAATTGATGATGATTTGGCACTTAAATGGGAAATGATATTATAAGTCATAATTGAGGAAAAATAAAAAAATTAAAATTAAAAAGAAAATAAAAAGCTCTAGTTGAAGCTTATAAATAGAAGGGTAGAGGTTGAAGGAGGACACACAAGATTTTTGAAGAGAAAGAGTGGCAAGCTATGAAAAGAGAAAGAGAGATATGCGAGCAAGGAAGAAACATGTGAAATTATTTTCTATGACCATGAATATCTCCAACTAGGATGAAGGCTCAAACGTCTAATTTCTAAACAGATATTTTCTTCTTTTCTTCTTATTCTGATGGTCATGTAAGATTTTTAGAACCTTTGCAAGCTCAAACAATTATTCTCCATTGTGAGGTTATAGGAATCTTTACAGGGAGAGTAATCCAAAATTTCTTTAAAAAAATATTTTATATATAAAAATACAAAAATAGTTTTCATGAATTAAAAAACAAAAAACCCACAAAAAATAGCTGTTTTAAATAAATTAATATTTTTCTAAAAGACATCAATAAAGTGACATGCATTTCTACCTAGGAACTAGGTGGGCTTTGATCCCTCTAAAAGATACATAGGCCTTAGGTTTTTATCCTAGGTCAAGCGTGGCTTTGTAAATAATTTTTTCCTTTTATTTTTGCTCCTTTTTTTTATAAATAAAAAGATATTATTTCTTTTTTTTTAGGATAATTAAAATATAATAAGAGGCCATATTATTTTTATAGTGAACTTAGGGTAGCCATTCTCATGAACATGTGTCGTGAGGTGTCGAATACCTTCCCTACATATAATCAAATTTTGAACCCTACTATGTTTTCATAGACTGTAACACGTTTACTTTTTACTAAATAATGAATCGAATAGAAGCAAATTGAGTCATATTTGATGGCCAAAGGTTTGAAAAATTTATCTTTGAAAAATCTTGTTCTCGGGTTATGATTCACATCAACCTATATTTTAGCCAAACTTTAAAAAATTATAATTAATTTTAGAAAAATAAAAATTGAGTGACTTCTAGTTCTATTGGAAGCTCTTTGGATTATCTTTTGAGAAAAAAATAGTTTCTAGACGAATTTTCTTCGTTTTCAAGCCCAGATTAATTTCTAAAAGTTACTATTCTTTTTGTTCATTTCTAAGTTTTTCAATATTTTTGCTTAACTTTGGAATGGCATAACTCTTAGCACACACATCCATTCTGGACGAATTTGACCAAAATCACATTGGTTAAAGTTTAACCTCAAAATGTTGACTTTGATCCCCCAATTACTTTGCTTTTATACACTTTGAGCATTGCTCTCTAGTTCATCGATTTACTCATGCATTTGGGTCTAATGATAGGCCATAACATATATTTACATCAAAATATCATAGGGAGATGTTTCAACAAACTTAATTACGCAATTCACATAATTCATAAGAAAGGTCCAAAGTTATATAACATTCCATAAAACTCATCAATCCTTCAAGCATTTGCTACCTCCTTGCCCTTTCCTTTTGATGTAGTAGCCCCTAGGGAATTCTTGGAGTATGGGGGGTAAGATTCATGAGAATCTTAGTAACATAGCATTACATTCAAAATGTCACACAAGCGAGGTATCACATGCTATATATTTCTAGCTATCACATACTTTAACTTTGATGCATATGCCATAGAAAGGAACAACATACTTTCTTATTCAACATGCTCAACATTGTATAAGTTAGGGCATTTCATGCATGGAGTTAAATGTAACATCACATAATAATCTCATCCACATCTTGGCTTAACATATAGCATACACATTGGAATCAACACAATGCAATGTAACATTAAAAATAAATGCTAGCTACCTCTTTTAACGCTTATCCTCTTGCCTTCAATCTCCTCCCCTTTAGCAAATCTCCCTTTCTTTTGATGCCAAACATATTGGTAACACAATAGGGTATCACACATTATTATTCCATTCATCATAATAACCCTTAATCCCTTTTTACTTGATTTTTAGGTTGTTATTTCTATCTTTTATTCTTTAATTTTCTTGGGCAATTTCTACATAATTTTTTATGTACAATCCAATTATCAACTTAGATTTATCAAAATCCAATCCTCCCTATTGAACTCCATTTAGGCAAATCATAGGGTTTTAATTTCAAAATTTCCACTTTCAATTTTTAATTATTCCAAGCTTCCTTTCTTAGTATTTCCCTGCACCATTTCATCATTTAAATATATTAGAAGTATCAAATTAAATTGAATCCAACTCTAGCCTAATTTTCTCATCTTGGCTGAATTGATACATAAGTTTAGTGGTGGGATTTTCTTTCCAAAATTCAATCATAACCAATCAATTCCTATTGCTTTCAGGTGTCTAGCCTATGTTTCAATCCCTTGGCTATTTTCTTCCAAATTTATGAAATTTTGTCAGCATTTTTCCCTTGGAAAATGGTCATCCAATCATCATAAAAATGACATAAAAATAGCCCCACAACAAAGCACAAGAAGTATAGAAGCTTACCTTGATGATTTCTTAAGCTTGTGTGCCCTTTCTCTCTTTAGAATTGGCTTTATCTCTCTCTAAATTCAAGAGCAACAAGACCTCCCTTATGTTTCCCTCTTTGGCTGAAAATTCAAGTGTGGGAGGGGGTATTTATAGCCTTTTCAAGAACTCTTTTCTTTTGAATTTCAACAAAATTATAAGGGTTAATTAGATGAATCCTAGCCCTTGAAAATTCATCTAAAAATAATGAAAAATAAATTAAAAATATGTGGACAAATCTTGTGCTTCTTGAAGGTGATCTTGCCATATGTCCACATGATGTCATGGTGATGATGTCACTTGCTTATGTCATATCAAGATTAATTAGCTGAATCTAGGTTAACTTCCTTAATAACCATAATTAACCACCTTCTAGAAAATTATTTTTATTTTCATTTTCTATTAGATATTTTTTGTCCAAAATAGGCCAATGTAGGTGTGACACATGGGCCATTTGGTGGGAAAATTTTACAGAAAATTTCACTTCCCTGGGTATCCTGTCGTTACACTGAGTACTGGTGTAGTGCATAATGAGTTTTTCCTATATCCTATCTAATCTACTATCTTAGAAAATTCATCTCAGTATACCATTAACTTTCTCTTAGTGTAGGGAAGTTTCATAATTTTTCTCAAAATTTAATTCGCTCTGGAATTTTCTAAATTTCATTTCCGGCGAAATCGACATTCTACCAACGATAATTCTGCTTTAAATATTATTAAAGCTAATCTCCTCATCATTTGAAATTGGGAACAATTTTATAAAACTTATGCCAACTAGGGCATCTAGATACTTTAAATAATTAATTTTGGTTACTATTTCTCAATGTAACCAAAAATTCCTGAAAATATAAAAATTTTATATTAATATATTTTCCTTTCCATAATTCCTCTAGGGCGTCAAATACTGTTGTTCTATTTTACATCATTTTTTGGAAATTCTTGAGAATTTCTAACCTGACTTCTCAAACAGATATTTCTTTAATTGATATTTCAAAAATATTAGTCTGGACACTGCTCGGGTTTCATTTCTATGTCCCCTTTGCACTAACTTGCCCTCGGTTTATTTTATTTCCCTTATTTTTAGGGTTAAAATTTTCAAGATGCTACATGGACCATCTTTTGTAAAAAATTTCCAAAGTTAATATATTAAAATTATGGAGGCGACTCTTTCTTCTTTCCTTTTATCAAAAGACTGTTAAAGAGAGATGCACTAACAAACCTGTGATGCCCCTCTTAATGCGATGTACTACCAAGTAAACACGCAGAGGATGAGAACAATACTCATGATGAAATGTCACTAAAGATGACGAGGAAGACAAAAATGATAATAAGGTAATAATGCCAATAATGTTGATAATGATAAGAAGGTGATGATGCTAGTAATGCTGATGATGAGAGAATGTTGATGATAAGATGGTGATGATGATGATTATAAAAACAACAAAGAACTATGAGGATGCCCTTGCTCTGGTTGTGTTCCTAACCAGTACCTCCATACTTATGTGGCACTGTAAGATGCATCGAGCTTCACATGGATGTATAATCTCAGACTATCTAGCATAAGTTGTGTTCTCCTTAATTTGCTAACTCCAAAGCAGAACTTCATTTGGAACTTCTGCTAATGATCCTAAAATTACACCTGTTAGTTAGGAGTAAAAGGCTCAGCTCATTATTACTGTGAACACTTATCTTGACACAAGCTGCCTTTTCAATAAAAACTAGATCTTATACAAAGTATGAAACCAAGGTACATATGATTTAAGGAGACAATAAACTAAAAATCAAGATGGATGAGGATCTATTTAAAAGAAATGATCCCTATAGATCATGATAGGAATGTAAATTGGCACATGGAACTGAACATATATAAAGAAATAAGAAATCCTGAGGCTGATAGGAGGTCCTTTGCTTTTGGTTCAATGTAGCACCTTTAGATGTCTTGCCTTCTTGCTAGAGATATACATTTTTCATTGAGTGATAATAGTGCCCACTTAAGTAAAACACAATCATGATGCCCATGCTAGGTTTATAGATCTGATAGTTCCCTTTGACATTTCATAGGTCATTATTTTGGATTACCAGCCCATGTTCTTATCTTTTTTGGTGTTTTCTTTATTGCTCAAACTTTTGCCTAGGCCGTCCTTTCTATTTTCAACCTAGAGAGCCCTTTTTCTAGACATAATATTTCTTTACCCCATCTGTATTGATGAGCCTTGACAATTCTTGACCTTCTATGTTTATTAAGATTAATATGCCTCCAGAGAAAACATGCTTAACAATATATGGGCCTTCATAAAATGAGGCCCTTACCATTCTCGACCGGTATAATTACCTATGACAGATAGTGTTAAGTTTTTTTCCTTAATCATAGTTAATTGCTTGAATCAAGAGCACATATACTTGCTTTCATCAAAGTTTGACTCAGCTAATATTCTAAGAGATGAAATTTCTACCTCAATTAGAGTGATAGCTTCCATGCCATGTACAAGGGAATAAGAAGTTGCTCTGGTTAAGGTATGCATGGTGGTGCGATTCCCATATAATATGTGTAAGAGCATTTCATGCTAATCTCTATAAGTTATGGTCATCCTCCCAATTATCTTCTTGATGTTCTTGTTCACTGCTTCATTCGTACCATTCATTTGCAGCTTGTAAGGGGTCAAGTTGTGATGTTTGATTTTAAATTGATAACATAGCTCTTTGTTTGTGTAACATCCTAAATTTTAGGCCCAGAAGTACTAGAATTAGCCTAAAATGGGCAGGCTAGTAGATCTCTTTTGGTAGGAGTTCTAGAAATTCTTTGGAAAGACGAGAAGATTCCTAAGGACTAAATCATTAAGTAAGAGTTTTCTGAAACCATGAGACAGGAAAATTAGAGACTTCGATAAAGTCTTGAGGATTGGAGTATAGGAACTAGAGATGATTAAGGGCTAAAGGGTGTGTTGGGAATCTCAGTGAGATGATTTTTGAGGCTAAACCTGAGTAAGAACCAATTGCAAATTTAGAAAGTGTTAGGCCGGAAAGGGCAGTGATGAAAAGTACAACCAAAAATTCTAAAAAAATCCCAAAAAATTCTATAAAAATGGTAAATGAGGTTTTGAGGCCTGTATAGGTTTAAAAATGATAAGAATACCCCTAGATCAAATTGATGAAATTCCTAAAGTTTTGGCTAATTATGAATATTAGCTGAAATTGAATTATTTAAAATATAAGAAGACCTCAGATAATTGAAGAAAAATAGAACATAAAATATGAGGAATTATCACAAGTTTTAAAAAAAATTTCATTATTGGAAAATAAAGAGGTTGGCTTTAACAGAATTTAAAGCCCATTTATACATTAGTCAAAATAAACCGTCTAGAGGTTGACTGTTGACTTAAGAAAATTAGAGAAATTCCCCATGATTAAAAGATAGTATTGGTACCAAGAGACAAATTATCAGAGTTATGGACCAATAGAGAGAATTCGATCAAGTTTACACTAAAATAAATATTATTAAATATTTTAATAGAAAAAACAAAAGAAAAAGCATCACTTCCTCTTCAACCATGTCATATAATGCCATATGAGGTTAACTGCAATGAGAAAGGGGTGCTAGAGTATGTCCTAGGGTCATTGAGTAAGTTAGGACCCAAAAAAAAAGAAAGCCTGATACAACGTAAAATCATAAAATAAGTGAAGGAATAGTCAAGGTTATGAGGGAGCATGAATTTCTCCCTGTTATCCTCCCTATTTTAATGTAAATTTGATCAAGGGACATGAATAGATAATACACTATGTTAAGGGTTAAGTTTGGAAGAATGGAATTATGTAATAAAATATCATGTTTTCTTCACACATGTGATAGGTGGCATGTGATGTGTCCCATAAGGTGGTACTTCTATTAAATGAAAGGGACATCTAAGAGGGTTATGTGGCAAAATCAAGAGGAAGGAATCATGATTGACCAAGATCAAGCCACACACACAGGAGACCAAGGACTAAGGTATAAGCAAATTTTTATAAATACCCCTTCCCCTTCTACATGGCTAAGATTTTCAGCCAACACAAGGAAAGAGGAGGAGAGGAAACTAAAAATATCAAGGGATAAAGGAGAAGAAGAGGATTGAAAGGAATCATGCAAGATCAACTTCCAAGACAAAGTGTGTTTATGGTTTTTGATGTAGTTCCACTACTTTTATTGTTATTAAGCTTGGTTATGGGTTTTATTAATTTTTTAGAACTTGAAATCCTAAGGGGACATGCTACACAAAATTGATTGGTTTAAGGAAAGATGAAATTAATGTCACAATAATTTCGAAAGGCTTGAAAGGAATAAGAATTAAGTAGTTATTGCATGATTTGTGAAAGATTTCATGGTTGTGTACCTAGTGATATATTTCGGCCAGATCTGGTTCTTGGGGCTAGGATTAAATTTTGATGATCTTGACGCTTCCAATGTATTTAGAATGAAAAATTATGTGGGTCAAGGTGAGAAAACAAGTTTCGAAGCATTGGAATTGAAAATTGAATTTTCAACCCTAAGACCCTATGTTGCAACTAGATCAGTTTGAATAGGGAGGAGTTGCATTTTATTTAATTTGAGTTTGGAAATGGATTTTACATAAAAAATTATGTGGGAATAGCATATGGGATTAATTTTAGAAAGACTGGAGATAAAGCTCAAAAGCTAAAGCTTAACTAGGTTCAAGAAAAAGTCAAGGATGGATTGTGTCATATCCCAATTTTTAGACCTATAAGCCCAAAAAGTAGTCTAAAGAAGGTAGGCTACTAAGCCACTTTGAGTAGAAGTTACAAAGATGTGAAAGGAAGTTAGAATGGGAATAGGGATTAAACTACAAAGCGAGAAAGTTTCTATGGGCAAAAGTATAAATAAAGTCTAGAGTTCCAAAATTGTTTTCTTGCATAAAAGAATTACTATGGTAATTAAATTAATTTCCTTCTTTTCCATTATTGATAGAAAATTGTGACAGTAACAAAGGAGGGAATTTTGAGAAGAAAAAAATGATAAGAATGTATTATGGATCTGATAAAAAATAATTACAGTGGCCAGGATACTGTAATTGTGAAATAGAAATTAATTTCAGTACAAAGTGTACTGATAAAGCATAAAGAACCTTCTTGTCTTTTACTTGGCCTATATTGTGCCACTTGCCAAGCTATGAATGGAGAAGATTTTGTGCCACTTTTCAAGCTATGAATAGAGAGGATTTTGACTTTGGAAATTCAATTTAATTTAGATTTAAATTAAGGATGAAAATTAGTGGAAGAAGCCTTGAGAAGTTGACACCTAAGCATGCTAATTAGCTTGAACATGGATGACAAACATTTAGAACATAGCTTATAAATAGCCAACTCCCTCCACACAACACACACATTTAGGCCAACCTTAGGGAAACTCTGGCCATTTATTTTCTTGAAGATCAAGCAAGGAGAAACCATCAACTTTGGTACACAAGCTTGATGTTCTACCTCGTATTATGTTATGTATTCTTCAGTTTTATGATTGAAAAATGTTGGTTTCTGTAAGGGGAGCTACCAGTTGAATTGAATCATGATTGAGGGAGGATGATTTTGATGATAAACCTAGTTTAAAGTCATTGATTATAGCTTGTTTCAAGTGGTATTGCATTGAAATTAGAAAAAGTTGTATGATATGGAATTTAAATACACTGTTTGGCCAGGTCTGAAACTTCACCCTAGGATATGATTTTGTTAGTTTTGATGCTTCCATTGGGTTTAAAATGGAAAATTGTGTAGGGTAAATCTAAAGGACAAGCTTTGGAAGCATTGGAATCAAAGTTGGAAAGTTAGGATTTTATAATCCTACCTTTCGACCAAAATAGTTTAGGAGGGAAGGAATTTTTTTCCATATTTGGATTCTACATGAAAATTTGTGTAGGAATGACCAAAAGCCCTTATGGTTGGTAAGTCAAGGGAGTCAAAGGAAAAGCAAGAGGAAAGCTTATAGTATAAGGTAGTGAACTTACCTATCTTATGTGCTTGATGCTTATATTTGTTGTGTTGATTTGCATGATGCTAATTGTAATGATATGAGCTATGTATGAATGATGTATGTTCTATATCTTGATGATTTTATGGCCATGCGTGTAGTTAGAGACATTGAGCATAAGGTTAGATCACTAAGTTGGCATAAAAATAATCAAGGAAGCATATCATATACACTTGTATTCATCTTGTATATATTGATGGTATTGTTTGTTACTGAAAGAGAGCCTTTCTTGTCATTTGCTTTGGGGTTCTCAATCAAAAATAAATCCAAGCTATGCAGTATAGTGCAAACTCAGGTCGTTTCACTTTTGGGAGCCTTTATTAATTACCTAAGCTAGACTAAATGCCATGCAATGCAATGAAATGGGGTTTTGGGTTTTTAAGACTTAAATGAATTGATCCAAAACTGAATGCAATGAAAACAAACCTAAGATACTATATTTTTGGTGTTTTAAGATAATAATGATGTAATGGAAATGATTGATAGGAAATCTCTTGAAAATGGTTTTGATGGCAATCATAGTTCACTTAAATATTGGGAGTTTCACAAATCCATTAGGTTTTCTTAATAAGAACCTCATTAACTCAATGAGTCCAAAGGCTTACATTAATGAACTCATTAATGTAAACTTTGTTTAGCTTCCCTAATGTGTAAATTGGAATGATCATGCAAATTGCTTAATGAAACACACAATCAACTCAATACCCAAACACAACTAGGCAAGATAAGAGAGAATCATGAGAGAGACATTAAGCATACATGCAACTACATATATTTAAGCTTAAAGTTCAACATCAATCAATCCAATATACAAAAGATAATCAGTAACCACTGATTACAGAATTAATCAAAGTATCTAACTAAGAGTTTACAATTCCTAGACCTAGGAAATCATAAATGCCTAGCTAAAAACTGAAGATTAAAACTAAAACTCCCCTTTGAAGCTTAGGAACTCATGCTACTCCACCATCTTCAAGAGTTGATAAACCCTAGCTCTCCATAGCTTCAAGAAAAGCTCCAACTGAAGTGAATCCGTCGGCCATGGTAGCTGGGAGTGGAAGGAAATGAGATGGAGTGAAGGAAAGATGAAGGAAATGGATGGGGAAGAAGATGGAGATGGAGAGGCAAGAGGATGGGAGAATAGAGGTGTTGGAGGTGATGGAATGGAGTGTATGGTCGAAAATAGGGTTTCTAAGGGTTTTAGGGTCCATCTGGGTCGGATCATATGATTAGAAGCTCCATTTTCGCGTTCTGATCCGGATCTGGCATTGCTGATACGAAGAGTTCGCCGCGGCGAAGCTATAAGTTGGCCGCGGCGAACTCTGCCCGAGAGACTACTGGGGAGATTTCAATTTGGCGCCGCGGCGAACTCTATTAGTGCTGATACTCTGATCTTGTGTTGTGTCATCCTTTGGTCTTTGATCTTGGCTCCAATTCTCAATTGTCCTACAATAAAAAGCAACAATTTGAAGCATCAATTGTCCTAGAAATCAACTGAATACAATTAATAACCAATTATGACAATCTTAACCTCAAAAAGACACTAACTCAAAGCAAGGACTCTTAATCTAAATTAAGCACAATTATCATCAAAAGGAGCCAAAATCTATGATAAATACCCTTAAAATGATATGAAATAACATAGAATAATTGGGCTAAATCAGTTACTGAGACTTTTTCAAATCTCACACCTCCCTTAACCAACCATAGTAGGTTAATGTTGAGGAGAAAGCATACATGAAGAAGGGCAAGAAGATGGAAGCAAAGAATGTGAAGAATCTCTATGTGTTACAATGTGATGCTTGAATTCACTATTAATGTAATTATTTTGTAGACATGCCTAACAGGAAATGTGATATAATGTGATAATGTATGATGTTAATAGCATGTAATTTAAAGCATAAGAATAAATGGGAAACCATAAGGCTAGTTGATACATGCTTGATTTAAGGAGGAATTTAAAGTAAGAAGCTAATGAAAGATAAAACGTAGGTTCTAGAGTAGTGAGTTTTGCAGCTCCGGTTTGACCTAGCAAATAGTGGAATTTGATCATGAAATTTGGTGATCCTTTAGTAAACACCCAATATTTAAAAACACTGGTAGCTTGCCTTAATTAGATGTATACATCAAGAGATATGAATTTTAGAAGTTGAGGCAAAGAATCTGGAAGTTCTAGAATTGACCAAATAAATGGTAAAGTTCAATGAATAAACTACATGAATTGGCAAGTATTGAGCCTAGATTCATAGCTTTTTCCCGTAAAAATTGAAATAAATTTAAATAGAATTTTGAATCACCTCAATATGATCTTTATAGAATTAGTTATGAATTTTCAAAGTTGGACCTGTACTCTGGAATTTAAACAATGAACACTAACCCTAGAACAAATTGTAAATTTTCAATCTACAAGCATGTTTCATGAATCGCTTGAATCGTAACGCTTCCAAATGTGTACTCTGAGAGTTTAAGGAAGGATGTTTCGAAATGTGTTGGATGTCATAGCTCTACTAAGCATATGGCATTATGTGTTGATGCATTTAGGTCCTGTTTAGTATGAAGCATTGAAAATAAGAGATAGAGACCAGGATTACAATTAAAAAAATCATTAAAAAAGTCTTTAGCATGAGTAATTGCTTGTTATATAGGATTAGGCAAAATCATGTAAGTAGGATTAGGGAATGCCACTTCCCCCTATGGTATTCCTTAATCCTACATATATGGGTTTGTCTAATCCCATGTAACAAGTAATCTTTCATTCTAAACATTATTTTCTCAATCTCAATCCCTATTTCTCATTTTCAATGCTTTGTGCCAAATGATACCTTAATCCTGTGAGATATCAAGGAAGAGGAATAGCAAAATTTGAACAAGTAACCTTAGGGTTGGTAGCAAAAAGGAGCTAAAGAAGGCTAAAGGAAGCTTAAAGCTACAAAGTAGTAAACTTACCCTTATTGTGTGTTTGATATATATGTTTATGTGTTGATGTTGCTTGATGATGATTCAGATTATGAAAGATTTATGTTGCTCTGCCTTTCATATATTCTATGGCAATGTGTGAATAAAACATTGAGTATTAAAACATGTTATTTTATAAGCATAAAAAATCATGAAAGCATGTAACCAAATATGTCATCTACTAAGCATTAGTATTGCATACGTATGGATAATTATTTGTTAATAAGATTCTTCCAAATCGTATCCTCCCTTAACTAATTATAATAGGTATAATGAGCAAGCAAGAGGATGCATAAAATGAAAACAAGGAAAAGAGGAAAAGAATTGTGGAAATGTATTATATTATGTAATTTGTATGCCAATTTATGACATGAATATGCTATTCATGTTATGTAATGGTAAATGAAGATGATAGCATGTAAGACTAAACATGGTGATGTATGGAAATGGTTAGTGCATTGACAGAATGGTAATATGCATGAAAAGAATTAATTATAAATTGTTAATGCAAGTAAGGGGGATAAGTTATCCTTAAATGAGCTATAAATTTGTTATAGAGTGAAAGCAAGGCAAACAATTGAATCTGCTCGTGAAATTTAGCATGCTCAAAGTACATGTTCGAAGCTATAAAATAGTAGTGGATCTCTTAAATTGGATGTGTGTGATAAAAGTTATGACTGCTCAAACTTAGGGTACAGAATCTGGAAAATACTATTTTGACCAAATAAACAATGAAATTTCAAAAATTAACTATACGAATTGGCAAGGGTTAAGTTTAGATTTATATGTTTTTCCTGTAGAACTGAAAGAGCTTTAAATGGAATTTTGAACTACCTCAATACAATATTGATATAATTAGTTATGAATTTTCAAAGTTAGATCGAAAATCTGAAATTTACCAGTGAATAGTAACCCAAGAAGCAAATTTTGAAATTTCAATTTACGGGCTTCTTTTGCAAACTCCTTGAATCGTAACACTTCCAAATGAGCACTAAAGGGGGTTTCAAAAAGGGTATTTCTTTTTTGATATTAGAACAAGGTTTTGGTAAAGTTTCTGGTAAAGGTATAAATAGAGCACTGGTTCAAGTAAAGCCTGGTATAAGAGAAACCTTACCTAGGAAAGTAACGGGTTAATAAGATTGGTCCAACTAAGGTTAAGAGTTTGAGGTGATTTCTCTAAGAAAAATAGGCACAGGAGAGTAACCTGAGAGATATGTAGCCACTGCTAAGAGACTACCCCTTAGGAGAGAAATGGTTAAGCTGAGAAAGCTTGATCGGGGTATGAGTCAAAGTCAAAAGACTCCCCAGAGAGTAATGGTTGAGAGTATAGTGTGCTAGGCAGGGGTATGAGTCTATACCCTTATAAGGAAGCATAGTGACAATCTAAGCGTCGGGTGATTGACATTAGGTGCTTGACTGGAATGCCACACAACAGAGGTGTTTGAATAATCTTTGCTTGCTGTGTAATGTGTTTAGTTTATGATGACTAGTGTTTGACCATAGGAATAAATGGTCAAGAGATAAGAGAAGTTAGAAAGAGTAAGATTTATGCAACATCGTTTGAGGATAAAGAGAGAGAGAAATAAGTGATGGTTGCATTAGGAACTAGTATGGATAGATGAGTGAGTTCTTAATGATGCTTAGATGTTCGATAATGCTTGAGACTAGATAGCATCCCTTCATGTCCCTAGGGCATCAACAAGGAGTGTGACCATTGCACTCAAGCCAATAAGCAATCTAGGAAATGGGATTCTTACAAATGAATGCCACTGCCAAGGTGATCAAACGAGTCTGGATGAGAGGCTTCCCTTTATAGGGATGCGACATGCAAATAATATGTTGGTATAGAGATCTAGTAAACAGAAGGTCTTGCCCACAGAGTATTTGTCAAGAAATTAGGAGATGGTCCTCTGACTCAGACTTGGCACTGCTCTATCAAGAGCAAGTTGTCCTCTGAGGGGAAGAAAGAGAAACGGCCATGATGGAATTGACAATACTATGAAGAAAATAGAGCGTCCTCCTGGAATGGTAGAGTTGACGCCATATCATCAAAAGCAATATGTCCTCCATCAAGGCAAGAAAAGTGGTTGAATTGATGTTGCTCTGATATGAGCAATACATCCTCCCACAAGAAAAAGTAACAGTAGCTGAGGCAAGGCACACAGAGTCGACCTTACCACAATGAGAGTGAAACTGGGCAAGAGTAATGTATGAATAAAATGTTATAAAAGATAACAAAGGTGATTTTTTAAGTCCTCTCCCTATACCATTCAGATTCAATAAGAGACATCAATAATAGTAAGATGATAGGAGAATCTCTAAAGCATGGCTGATCGACATGGATATCATAGAAAGCCAAAAGGCCATAGAGATTAACCAGTGGCCCATAGAATTAAAGAGTCACAATAAAAAGAAAAATGACATGAGAAAGTTGAGAGTAAAGAGCAAAGGAAATATAGGAAGGTGAATGATTCTCGAGTTGACAGACAGACTGGGGAAGGTTTATGAGACAGTAAAAAGGGATCTGTAATTAGGCTTGGGGAAATTATCAATGCAGTTGATAGATGAATGAGGCGATTCATTCTTCAAGTTGATCTAATAGTCTAGAGCCTCTCACAGATTAGAATATGAGTTGAGCATAGGAAAATTTCAGGATTACAGTAGATCCTAAATAAGCTTACGGTAGAACGCAGTAGCTTCCAATGAGACTTGCGATAGAGCATGATGGCTTCTAAAGTCAAAGTGTCACACCCTAAATTTTAGGCCTAGAAGCTCACAAAGTAGCCTAAAGAAGGTGGGCCACCAAACCCTTTGAGCAGAAGTCCCAAAGATGTGAAAGGAAGCTAGAATGAGAATAGGGACTAAATTGTAAAGTGAAATTTTCAAGGGCTTAAGTATAATCAAAGTTAGAGGCTCTAGTAAAGTCTTAAGGGTCCAGAAAGAGAAAAGAGGCTAGATATAGGCCAAAGGTTAAGTTAGAAACCTTAAAAAGATGTTTTTATGAAGTTGAGCCCAAGCAGGGATAAAATCGTAAATTCAGAAAGTTATAGCCATTAGGAACAAAAATGAAAAGTACACAGAAAATTTCAAGAAAATTCTAGAAAATGGGAAATATTATCCTAAAGCTCGTTTGTAAAGAGAAATGATGAAAATACCCCTGAGGCAGCTTAAATGAAATTTATAAGGTTATGGCCAGTAAAAAGTATACTATTTGAGGTAATTATTTAAATTAGCAAGAGATCTAAAAAATGTACACAAAAAAGAGAATAAATGGCTGAAAGGTTGTACTAATTTATAAAATTAGTCTCATAACTAGAAGGCCAGTGAAATGGCTTTAATAAAATATAAAGTAGATTATGCTGATAAAGGGTATTTTAAAAAATGATTTTTAAGTGGGTGAAAGAGAGCCTTTCTGTCGTTCGCCTTGGGGTTCTCAATCAAAAATTTATCCAAGCTATGCAGTATAGTGCAAACTCGGGTCGTTTCACTTTTGGGAGCCTTTATTAATTACCTAAGCTAGACTAAATGCCATGCAATGCAATGAAATGGGGTTTTAGGTTTTTAAGACTTAAATGAATGGTGCCTAAACTAAATGCAATGAAAACAAACCTAAGATACTATATTTTTGGTGTTTTAAGATAATAATGATGGAATGGAAATGAATGATAGGAAATCTCTTGAAAATGGCTTTGATGGCAATCATAGTTCACTTAAAATATTGGGAGTTTCACAAATCATTAGGTTTTCTTAATAACAACCTCAATAACTCATTGAGTCCAAAGCTTACATTAATGAACTCATTAATGAAAACTTTGTTAAGCTTCCCTAATGTGTAATTTTGGAATGATCATGCAATTGGCTTAATGAAACACACAATCAACTCAGTACCCAAACACAACTATGCAAGATAAGAGAGAATCATGAGAGTTACAATAAGCATATATGCAACTACATATATTTAAGCACAAAGTTCAACATCAATCAATCCAAATTACAAATGTAATCATTAACCAATAATTACAGTATCAGTCCCAAGTTCCTAACTAAGAAATTACAACTCCTAGACCTAGAAAGCCATAAATCATAGCTAAAAATTGCAAACTGAAACTAAACTCCCCTTTGAAGCTTAGGAACTCAAGCCACACCACCATTCTTCAAGAGTTGATAAACCCTAGCTCTCCATAGCTTCAAGAAAAGCTCCAACTGAAGTGAATCCGTCGGCCATGGTAGCTGGGAGTGGAAGGAATTGAGATGGAGTGAATGAAAGATGAAGGAAATGGATGGGGAAGAAGATGGAGGTGGAGAGGTAAGAGGATGGGAGAATAGAGGTGTTAGAGGTGATGGAATGGAGTGTATGGTTGAAAATAGGGTTTCTAAGGGTTTTAGGGGTCCATCTGGGTCGGATCATATGATTAGAAGCTCCATTTTCGCGTTCTGATCCGGATCTGGCGTTGCTGATACGAAGAGTTTGCCGCGGCGAAGCATGCCCGAGAGGAGCTCCGCCTAATCTTGTGATTTTGCCGCGGCGAGCTCTGCCCGAGAGATTACTGGTGAGATTTCAATTTGGCGCCGCGGCGAACTCTATTAGTGCTGATACTCTGATCTTGTGTTGTGTCATCCTTTGGTCTTTGATCTTGGCTCCAATTCTCAATTGTCCTACAATAAAAAGCAACAATTTGAAGCATCAATTGTCCTAGAAATCAACTGAATACAATTAATAACCAATTATGACAATCTTAACCTCAAAAAGACACTAACTCAAAGCAAGGACTCTTAATCTAAATTAAGCACAATTATCATCAAAAGGAGCCAAAATCTATGATAAATACCCTTAAAATGATATGAAATAACATAGAATAATTGGGCTAAATCAAATCCCCCACACTTAAACCTTTGTACTCCTGGACAAAGGCAATACAAAACTGAAGCAAGAGAATAGTATTGATACAAATGGGAACCCCTATGAATTCAAAGTAAGAAAGCAGTAGTGCCATTAATCCAACTCTTCAAATAAGCATCCATAGTGATCTAGGTTAATGAGAAGGGATTAAAGTAGAGTACAATCAATGCAATGGGAATGAGCAAAAGAGAAAACACTCAAGATATAAATTGTTTCACTCTACTCACCAAGTTGGGGTAATTTTCTCTCAAATCCACTTAATCAACCACTTTGCCATAAGCTTGTTAAAATCCTACCTCTCCACTTTAAATGCACAAATGCAATGATCAAGAGGACTTTTAAGGTTATGACAATGGAAAGGGTTAAATGAAATAAGATGAGGTGAACAGATATGAAATGATTAAGCACCAAGCATTTTAGAAAAGGTTTCCAACTACTGTTTACTCTATTTCTCTAAAAGCACAACTTTGTTCTTCAAACCACCAATGAATTGCCTTATTTCAAAATTTTTGTTCTTTTGGTACCATTTATTCTGATCTTTCTTTCTTTGGCTTTTCTTAAACATTTTCTTCTATTTCTTTGCCTTTTTCTATTTCTCTTTTCTCTTTTTTTTTTTTTGCAATTCAAAACCCAAGAAGACAAAGTTTAACACATCATGAATGTAATGGTAAAAATGTTGGAAACTTGAATGTATAATGCATCTCTTGGCACTTAAGAAAAAAAAATGAAGGCTCAAATGGTTAGCAATGGATAAAATCATATGGGTTTGTGTTTGGGTAAAGGTTTAGAAAGAATGCCTCTATCATGCTCATCACATTAAAGCAACTAAGTCTTGATTAAGAATTGGAACAAGTTCTAGAAAGTAGAAAATGTAAGTGGATGTAACTCGCTATGAATGAAAATTAGGCTCAAAGAATCTTCCAACAAGGCTAAATCTCAAATGCTCATGCACAAAGATTAATTGTACTTCAGATTAATCACAATGCATTAACTCAATCAATATAAAAGCAAGCTTAAAGAATTGTGACCAATGAAACTAAAACAATCAACTTTGAACAAATAGCAATTCTCATGAGTATCAATACAAGTTCATATACATTTACTAAAGTCCAAGAATACATAAATTCAAGTGTAAGTTAATTGAAGCAAAATTTTTTAAAAATTTTGACTTAAAATGTTCAAATTAAGTTTAAAAATCAATCAAAATTTTGAAATTTTTTTTTTTAGAAACCAGATTTTCAATAAACATAGGAAAACACAACACAATCAATGAATATCAATCTCTAATCCCCCACACTTGAACTTTGCATTGTCCCCAATGCAAAACTCGAGTGTAACCCTAAACAAGAGAAACCAAAACCAAAAAGGGAGGAAAAGAAAAGAAAAGAAAACAAACTACTTTTACTACTGGCTATGTCCCTCCCCCACACTTATCTCACAAAACAAGCAAATAATTCAAAAGATAAGAGTTAAGGAAGGAAAGGGACAACCTTGAGAACGAAATCTCTTCAAACTCTTGTAGGAGAAGTTCTCATCTCGGATGAGAAACATGCATTTCTTCCATATGCTCACTTCTCCTTTATTGATCTTCCTTAGTAGAGGTGGTGTGGAGTCCTGCAAGCAAGTAGAACCAACAGCAGTACCACATTCAGAAATAGAAACATGAAGAGGATAAAAATGAAATAAAGATAGCTTAGAAGTTAATCTCTCCAAGTAACTATCACAACCAAGGAAATCAATAGTACTCCCATCAGTAGGAGTCAAATTTTTATTTAAATTTTTGAAACACTCAAGCTTATGTGAAGTGGAAGCTGAAGAATCCAACTAACAGTTGTTGGAGTACAGTACATCACTATCACATTCACAAGAGGTAGTGTTTGAAGGGGAAGAAAAGAAAGAACAAAACGATTTATGCAAACTACTATTTACAATGCAAGATAAATCAGGAGGTAAATCACAAGACAAAACTTGTTGGAAAGACTTATTGATATTCATGATTTTATCAATTGAAACTTTAAAGCCTTTCTCAACATTATTAGAAGCTACAAACTCATTGGAATTATCATGAATTTGATTCTTAAGGCAATGGTTAGGTTCACATTTTTCCACAGAATCATCTTCTAGGCAATTCACATCAATATCATGCTTTATATTTTCAGCACTTTCAGTACTAGAAGGCAATGCACACACTTTACCAAAGTTCTGCTTTTGCCACTTAACAAGTATATCATTTTTGTTATCAATGCAATCCATGCATATAGTGTGAGCATTGCAAGAACAAGATAAAGGTTCATTCAAATCAGAATCAGTTTCACCATCCAATCTAGCACTAGAAAGAGAAGCATGTTCTTCACACAAAGAAGCAGTGACAGTGCAAGCAATATCATCAACTAAACAACTACTATTAGAAGTGTTCAAGTGAGAATTTTCATTTTGGAACATATGAGGGGATTCAACTATGATTTCCTCATCCACCTCATTATCACTCACATCATCAATAACTTCAACAGGAATAGTAGTTCTAGCACAAGGGTCAATCTCCTCAAGAAGAGGAGCAATATCACCTGATGTAAGGCATGAGTCCTTGTGAGTTTGTTGATGTTCTTGCTTCATCTCAGCCTCTTGCATGAGTGAATTTGGACACTTTGATTCATCCTTCCCCATCCCAGATTCAATTTGTGCTATATCACTCAAGAACTTTCCCAATGCACTTTGACATTCTTCTAACTCTTCCTCTGATTCCTTAGAAATTCCAAACATTTCTACCTCTTCAAGTAATCCATGGTAGTATGAATTCAAGCGGTCATAAGCTTCTCTTAAAAATCGTATCTGGTCATTCTTAGGAATAGTGAGAAATGGGTCAGGTTCACTAAATTCATGTTCATGAGATGGGGGAAGGGGTTGATACATAGATTGGGACAAGGGCTGGTGGTGGTAGTCATTTGGCGAAGGAGATGGTTCAAAGGGGGAATTACATGGTGAGAATGGTTCAAGATATGGAGTGGGACATGGATGGAATGACGGTGATGGTTCATGAAATGGTTGGTAAGATGAGGAAGGGTATTGGTGGTAGGGTTCATGTGATGGAATGCTTGGCTCATGATATGGATGATGTGAAGGAAAGTGTTCAAAGTATGGATTGTATGGTGGAGGTGATAGCTCATAATGTTGTCCTAATGGTGGATGTTGGTTTTTGTATGAATGGAATGAAGAGGTATGGTAAGGGGAATGTGGAGGGTCATTCATCCAATCATAGCCATGGTTATGGTGAGGATAGGGATCATGCCCTTGATAAGTCTCACCATGTTCTTCATGATCAAAATGTGCCTGAAGTAGATCCAATTCCTCTTGTATGGCATCAAGCCTTTGAGAAGAATTATCACCCATCAGAGTATTGTCACCTATAAAAGAGGAAGGGTGATCAGATGGACCTAATAATTATTAAACCAAGCCATAAGAAACTAAACAATCAATTCCCAAAGAGTTTTCTTGATTTAAAATGCAGGTTACGCCACGGCGAATCAGAGAGTTAGCCGCGGAGAAGGTGTCCCGAGAGGGATTCTCGCAAAAATCCTGCAAGATGGCCGCGGCGAATCAAAGAGTTAGCCGCGGCGAAAGTTCACAGACAACTCATAAACATTGATTTATGCAGAATGTAAAGTATGAAAAGGGAAGAAAATCAAGATCTTTGTTTGTATATCTCAAAATTTTTATGTAATGCAAAACCTATTATGCACAATGTAAAAATGTAACCTAACAGGCTCACAAAACCCCAATCAACCAAAGCTGACAGTTAACTAGCCTAAGGAACCAACTTAATGGCTCCCCGGCAACGGCGCCATTTGAAAGAGAGCCTTAATTGTCGTTCACCTTGGGGTTCTCAATCAAAAATTTATCCAAGCTATGCAGTATAGTGCAAACTCGGGTCGTTTCACTTTTGGGAGCCTTTATTAATTACCTAAGCTAGACTAAATGCCATGCAATGCAATGAAATGGGGTTTTAGGTTTTTAAGACTTAAATGAATGGTGCCTAAACTAAATGCAATGAAAACAAACCTAAGATACTATATTTTTGGTGTTTTAAGATAATAATGATGGAATGGAAATGAATGATAGGAAATCTCTTGAAAATGGCTTTGATGGCAATCATAGTTCACTTAAAATATTGGGAGTTTCACAAATCATTAGGTTTTCTTAATAACAACCTCAATAACTCATTGAGTCCAAAGCTTACATTAATGAACTCATTAATGAAAACTTTGTTAAGCTTCCCTAATGTGTAATTTTGGAATGATCATGCAATTGGCTTAATGAAACACACAATCAACTCAGTACCCAAACACAACTATGCAAGATAAGAGAGAATCATGAGAGTTACAATAAGCATATATGCAACTACATATATTTAAGCACAAAGTTCAACATCAATCAATCCAAATTACAAATGTAATCATTAACCAATAATTACAGTATCAGTCCCAAGTTCCTAACTAAGAAATTACAACTCCTAGACCTAGAAAGCCATAAATCATAGCTGAAAATTGCAAACTGAAACTAAACTCCCCTTTGAAGCTTAGGAACTCAAGCCACACCACCATTCTTCAAGAGTTGATAAACCCTAGCTCTCCATAGCTTCAAGAAAAGCTCCAACTGAAGTGAATCCGTCGGCCATGGTAGCTGGGAGTGGAAGGAATTGAGATGGAGTGAATCAGAGAATAGAGGTGTTAGAGGTGATGGAATGGAGTGTATGGTTGAAAATAGGGTTTCTAAGGGTTTTAGGGGTCCATCTGGGTCGGATCATATGATTAGAAGCTCCATTTTTGCGTTCTGATCCGGATCTGGCGTTGCTGATACGAAGAGTTCGCCGCGACGAAGCATGCCCGAGAGGAGCTCCGCCTAATCTTGTGATTTCTCCGCGGCGAGCTCTGCCCGAGAGATTACTGGTGAGATTTCAATTTGGCGCCGCGGCGAACTCTATTAGTGCTGATACTCTGATCTTGTGTTGTGTCATCCTTTGGTCTTTGATCTTGGCTCCAATTCTCAATTGTCCTACAATAAAAAGCAACAATTTGAAGCATCAATTGTCCTAGAAATCAACTGAATACAATTAATAACCAATTATGACAATCTTAACCTCAAAAAGACACTAACTCAAAGCAAGGACTCTTAATCTAAATTAAGCACAATTATCATCAAAAGGAGCCAAAATCTATGATAAATACCCTTAAAATGATATGAAATAACATAGAATAATTGGGCTAAATCAGTGGGGCCTACAGGATGAGTTATGGCTTGAGAAAATTCATAGATTTTCTCTAAAGATAAAACAAAATTTTGGAGTAGACAGAACAATTTTCAGAGCTCTAGAAAGCCAGAAAGAAATCCCAAAAAATGAGAGCCAAGTAAATCGAGGAAAATATCTAAGGAAAAGACAAAGGTAATAATGGCTCATTAATACACCATGTGAGGTAATCATGACACATATGAAGGCATTAAATAAGACAGAAGGAGTAATTGAATGAGACAAAACTGATGTGACAAATATATCAGTGCTCCAGGAAACCAGAATTAAGAAAGGGGACCGGTAAAGTGCACTGATAAAGGGTAAAGGTACACTTGCTTTTTACTTGGCTTATATTGTGCCACTTGTCAAGCTCCTTATGGAGAAGATTTAAAGTTGCCATGTGTCAAGCCACAAGTGGAGAGGATCTTGACTTTTGAAATTAATTTAATTTGGTATTAAGTTAATTAAGAGAGATGTTACAAGAAGGAATAGGCAAGTGACACCTAGCACATCATTAATTATGGTGATTGAGATATTTTTGACATTAAAGAGAGCTATTCCTCCCCCTTTTTCAAGACTTCATTTTGGCCAAGAAGAAGAAACCATTGCCATTAGTTTTCTTGAAGTTCAAGCAAGGTGAAAGACACTATCTTTGGTTAAGTAACTTAGATTTAAGGTTAGTAGATGGTTCTATGTTGTTCCTTGCTTGTTCGCTTGAGTTTGATGGAGGAAAATTCTATTTATTCCCCTTGGTGGTGCTGGCTGAAATGAACAATGGTTAGGGAAAGGAAGTTTTGTTTTTAAACATAGCTAAAACACTTTGTTTCAAGTGGTTTTAAGTTGTTATTGAAAAGATTTCATGGTTGGTTCAATAGAGGTATGGTTCGGCCAAGATTTTCAAGGTTTTGATGTCTCCATTGTGTTTAAAATGGAAATAGTGTAGAGTAAGGCTAAAGACCAAGCATTGGAAGCATTAAAATTAAAGTTGAGATTTTTGGATTTCAAGCCCCCTTTCAGCCAACACTGTTTCCTAGGCAAGGAGTTTTCTTTTCATAAATCCAAGCTCATATTTGGATTTCTTGGATAAAATTGTAGAGGATTGGCCTAAGAGAACAATTTTTACAAAGCTAAAACATCAATAAAAAATTTAGAGAAAACGTTAAGTTCAAGAGAGTTACTCTTGAACTTTATGTAATCCCTTGGTCGTAATGGATTGTATGATCAATGTGACTATGTTTAGGACCTTAGAACATCCAAGAGGATATTTGTTGATATTGGCTGAAAGCCCACATGGTTGGGAAGTCAAGAGAATTAAAAGAAAAGCAAGAGGAAAGCTTGAAGTGTAAGGTAGTGAACTTACCTAGTGTCATTGCTTGATATTGTATGCTTGTGTGTTGCTATGAAAATCTTATTTGAATGTTATTATGACATGTTTTGGCTACTGTAATTTCTATTCATGATAAGTAGATTATGTCTCTATGGCCATGCATCAAGAATTTAGCTTTGAGCATGGTAATATGTCACTAATTAACAAGAGAATAAGTAATTTGCACGTAGTGTATTAGCATTCATCTAGCATGATTAATATGGTATTATTTGATACTAAGATTTCTGTAAATCTTACCTCTCTCAAACCAACCATTTAGGTTATTCAATGGTGGGCAATAATGGGATCAGAAGGAAGGAGAAGAAAGTAGAGAATTATTCATGTAAATAAATGAGATTGTTGATGAATGTATAATTCTTTTATTTTGTAAATTATGTTTATGGATGACCATGATGCAATATATGTGTTTAAAATGTCTATGGCATGACTAAAAATGTATGAGAATGAATGGGAAAGAGTAAGCCCAAGTTTTGCATGCCAAAGAAGTAAAAAGAATTAAAGCAAGCAAAGGTAAAAGGATAAAACATAGGCCCTGGAATAGTCAGGTTAGAGCTCTAGTTTGACCTATCAAATGAATTAATTAAGCCATAAAATTTGGCAGGGTTATAGTACACATCCCAACCTTTAAAATGAAAGGTAGATCACCTCAATTGGATATGTATATAAGGAGATATGAATTTTCAAAATTGAGGCATAGAATCTGGAAGTTCCAAAACTTACCAAATGAACAGTAAAGTTTAATGAATAAACTATGTGAATTGGTCAAGGATAAATTTAGTTTGATATTTTTCCCTTAAAGAGCTTTCAAGGAGCTTTCTGTAGAATTTTGGAACACTTCCATATGGTTTTTCTAGAATTGGATATGATTTTTCAAAGTTAAACCTATAATATAAAAATGTACAGTGAACAGTAATTTTGTAAAGTAACATCCTAATTCTGTTTTTATGAGCTTAAGGCCATCCAAAGTGGTCAGAAATGGTTCTAAATGGACTCTAAGGTATGATATAAGTAAGGTATGACACACAGTATATCAAGCCTAAGGTAATTATTGAGCCATTAAGATATATCTTTGGGAAAAGGGTGACTAGCGATAGTGACCAGGAATAGTAGTCCTGGGATGAGTTTGATATATAGGAGCCTCCTCAGGTTAGTCAATTGACACAGGAAGAGTAACATTGACTATTCTACAGATACTTTGATGTCAATAGACTAAGCCCAATTCTATTTGTCAATAAAAGCAAGAAGAAATAATAAGAGTAAAGAGACGGAGCTGTAAGTTCTAAACAATACGAATTCAGGAAAGCAAAGCATGAAATGAGAATCTAAAAGAAAGAAGATAGCCCCTTGAGGAAAAGATGAGAAAGGCAGTGTGTGCCAAAAAACCTGATATAGGTAGTGTTAGAGGAACTTGAAATGCCATGGTATAGTGAGATACCATAAAAACAGGTATACTGACATAGCATTATTATGAAAGAGTACGAGTATCAATGGTGAAATGCTTAAAGGCGAGGGCCACATGTCACATCTAGTAATTAGGTAAATAAGAGTAAGGATGCCCCTAGACACTTAAGGGCCAGCATAATAGCAAGAAATGAGATAGCATGGGTAAGTTAGTGTGAAGGCAAAAGTATAATCTCTAAAAGTTATAGGCAAGCTTACGTAATTTTGGAAAAATATATGGGAAGTTTTTGAAAATTATTAGATAATTATGAAAACTAGGGAAAAGCTCTTGGACGGTATATTAGCACCAAAAAGTTAGAATTATGATGAAAAATAATTATTATTGAATTTCCAGTAATTATGAAAGTTTGACTAATTAAGAAAAATTCGTAAAAAATTAATTGTTGAAAATATTTCAAAGTCTCAAAAAATTGAGAAAAAATAAGGATAGTGTGTCTTGGGAATTATGTGACATTGTACAAGTGATTTTATTACCATTTTAACCCTAGTAAAATTATAAGGGAATTTAAAGACCATTTAAGCAAATTTGGGGTTTTTATTTGAAAAATTCCAAATAAATACTTTTACGGATAATTAAGTATTGAGAAAATTCACAAGGTATCCCTAGGATTTATAAGAGATTATGAAGTAGAAAGAAGCCCCTTAAATGTTCATAAATTCAAAAAATGTCTTCCTACTTAAAGAAATTACTATGGTAATTAAAATAGTTTTCTTATTTACCATTGATAGAAAATTGTGATGGTAACAAAGGAGGACATTTTGGGAAGAGAAAAATGATAAGAATGTATTATATATCTGATAAAAAATAATTACGGTGCCTAGGATATTGTAATTGTAAAATAGAAATTATTTTCAATGCAAAGTGTACTGATAAAGTAGAAAGAACCTTCTTGACTTTTACTTGGCCCACATTTTGCCACTTGTCAAGCCATAAATAGAGAGGCTTTTGTGCCACTTTTCAAGCCAAGTATGGAGAGGATTTTGAATTTGGAAAATCAATTTTAATTGGATTTATTTTAAGGATGGAAATTAGTACAAGATTACTTGGGGTGTTGACACCTAATTATTGTAATTAGAGTGATATTGGATGGCAAACAAGTAAAGCTTGGCTTATAAATAGCCATCTCCGTCCTTACAATCACACTTTTCATCCAACATAGGGGGAACTCTTGCCATTTATTTTCTTGAAGTGCAATCAAGGAGAAACTAACTACTTTGGTTGCTCAAGCTTGGATACAAGGTTAGTTTAATGCTCCACCTTGTATTATGCTTTGTATTCTTGAGTTTGGTGCTTGAAAAATATTGTTTTCCCTAAGGGGAGGTGCTGGCCTAAATTCATTAGAAGTGAGGGAAGATGATTTTGATGTTGAACCTAGGTTAAAGTCATTGAATATAGCTTATTTCAAGTGGTATTGCATTAAAATTTAAAAAATTGCATGACATGAAAATTATTGGTCCTATTCGGCCACGTATGGAATTATACCCTAGGATGTGATTTTGTGAGATTTGATGCTTCCATTGGGTTTAAAATGAAAAATGGTGTAGGGTAAACCTAAATATCAAGTTTTGGAAGCATTGGAATTAAAGTTAAAAATTTAGGACTTTTATATCATACTATTCGGCCAACACTGTTTGAAAGGGAAGATTTTTTTTTTATGAATCTAAGCTTATATTTGGATTCTACATGAAAAATTATGTAGGATTGACCTGTAAGGATAATTTTTAGGTTAAAGGAAATAAAGCTCCAAAATTGAAAGAATTAAGGGTTAAGGGTTTACTTAAGAATTGTCAACAAGTCTTGTGTAGTTTGAGTTGTAATATGGTTACCCCTTTGTAATGTGATGTTAGGATTTGACATTTGCGGAGGAAAAGAGTAAGACCAAAGAGCAAGAGTGCACTTGGATCAAGGTAGCAAGATTTAATTAACTTTAATGTCGATATTGCATTGATTGTTGATGCATGGATGATTGCTATTATGTGGTTGAGCTATGATGAATATTTATGAGGCTACTCCTTGTATTGAATTGCCTTGGCTATTGCACATTAGAGATTACCTTAAGTATGGGGAAGAATTAGTTCCCTAATGATAGCATATGTTGAAATGCTTGATGATAGTGCATGTTTGATATTATAGTTAATTTTACTTTACTATTGGGATTTCACTGAAATCTCATTCCTTCTAAATGCAATTAATTTTCCTAGGGGCTAAACTATCTAGGAAGAAGAAGAAAATGATGAAAGAATGATGTATATTTATGAAACTCCCTTGACTTTTGAGAATGTAAATGAATATATGCTTGGATGTTGTAACCCTTTAAGCTATTATCTTGGAGCTATAATTTAATTAAGCTTCTGTCCGTATTAAATCCTAAAATTTGGCATGATTATAGATAACATCTCAAGCTTTAAATCAATAGGTAGAATGTTCAATTTGGATATATGTATGAATTATGGTGATTTTTTAAAGTTAGGGCTTGAAATCTAGAAAAAGTTTTTGACTAATGGAATAGTAGAAACTTCCATACGAATTTGGCACTGTTTCACATCGAATTGTTCTTGAAATTATTTTTCCTTTAAAGAGAAATTAAAGAGCTTGAAGTAGGACTTAGAACCACTCTGTTTCTATTTTTTTAGAATTAATTATCAATTTCCAAAATTGGACAAAAATTCTAGAATTACTAAACAAATAGTACCCACGTTGTAACATCCCAAATCTGTTTTTCTTGAATCTATGGCCATCCAAAGTGGCCTGAACTGACGTGAAATGGGCTCTAAGGTAGTATAGAAGTAAGGTGTAACACCATGCTTGTGTAAATGACGGAAAAGTATGGAATGATAGGATGGGTAAGCACAAATCCAGGATCAAAACCTGATAATAAAGTACAATGAAAAGTTGAGAAAGCCAAAGTTGAGTATAAGTAGGAATATTCTCTTCAGTTAACCTCTTATTAAGGGTAAGAATAGAGGTTTGACCAGGAAATTTTGAGGACGAAATTTTTTTTAAGAGGAGAAGAATTGTAACATCCCACATTTCAGACCTAGAAGTACCAAAATTAGCCTTAAATGGGCAAGCTGTTACACCTCTTTTAGCAGGAGTCCCAGAAGTTCCCTAGAAGGACAAGAAGATTCCCAAGGACTAAATTATAAAGTAATAGTTTTTTTAAAATTGTGAGACAAGCAAATTAGAGACTCTGATAAAGTCTTGAGGGTTGGAGTATAGGAACTAGAGATGATTAAGGGCCAAAAGTTACGCTGGAAACCTTAGTAAGATGACTCTTAAGGCTAAACTCAAGTAGGAACCTAATTGTAAATTTAGAAAGTTTTGGGCCAGAAAGGGTAGTGATGGAGAGTACGCCAAAAAATTTCAAAAAAATCCTAAAAATTCTAGAAAAAATTAAAATGAGGTTTTGAGGCCCTTTTGACTAATTATGAATATTAGCTAAAATTGAATTATTTAAAATAAAAGGAGACCTTGGATAATTGGAGAAAAATAAGAAATAATATGTGAGGAATTATTAGAGGTTCTAAAAATGATTACATCCCCAAAAAGCAAAGAGGTTGGCTTTAATGAAATCTAAAGCTTATTTATATACTAGCCAAGAAAAGTCAAAATAAACCGCCTAAGGGCTGACTTTTGACTTAAGAAAAATTAGAGAAAATTCCCCCTGATGATAAGATAGTATTAGTACTCAAAAATAGATTCTCAGAGTTATGAACTGGTAGAGAGAATTTAATCAAGTTTACTTTAACATAAATATTATTAAAATTTTAATGAAAGAACAAAGGAAAAAGCATCACTTCCTCTTTAGGCATGCTATATAATGCCATGTGAGGTTAATTATGATAAAAACATCCACAGGATGTCTTAGGATTATCGAGTAAGTCAGGACCTTAAATAGTATTCAATACGATGGAAAATCATAAAATAGGTGGAGGAGTAGTCAAGTATATAAGGGATCACAAATTTCTCCCTATTTTAATGTAAATTTGATGAAGGGACATGAATTAATACATTTTGTTAACTATTAAGTTTGGAGGAATGAAATTATGTAATAAAATATCATGCTTTCTTCACATGTGTGATAGGTGGCATGTGATGTGTCTTATGATGTGGAACTTTCATTGAATAAAGGGAACACCTAAGAGGGTTATGTGGTAAAATTAAGAGGGAGGAATCATGAATGGCTAAGATCAAGCCATATATTCATAAGATCTAGGGCTAGGATTGAAGCAAATTTTTATAAATATCCCTTCCCCTCCCACATGGCTAAGATTTTTGGCCAATACAAGGAAAGAGGGGAGGAGAAGCTAAAAATATAAAGGGAGAAAGGAGAAGCAAAATATCAAAAGGAACCATGCAAGATCAAGTTCCAAAACATGATATGTTCATGGTTTTTGATGTAGATTCCTCTACCTTTATTGTTATTGAGCTTGGTTATGGGCTTTATTAGATTTTGGGAGCTTGAAACTCGAAGAGGACATGCTACACGAAATTGATAGGTTTAAGGAAAGATGAAATTGGTGCTAGAACAATATTGAAAGGCTTGAAAGGAATGAGAATCAAGTGGTTGTTACATGATTTGTGAAAGATTTCATGGTTGTGTACCTAGTGATATATTTTGCCCAATGCTAGTTCTTGGGGCTAAGATTGTGTGGGCCAAAGGTAAGAGGTAAGAAAAGAAATTTGGAAGCATCAGAATTAAAAATAGAATTTTAAGCTCTAAGACAAAATTATGTGGGAATATTAATTTTAGAAAGATTAGAAATAAAGCTCAAAAGTTAAAGCTAAACTAGATTCAAGAAAGAGTTAAGGATGGAATATGTTGGATGTCATGACTCTACTAAGCATGTGGCATTATGTGTTGATGCATTTAGGGTTATGGTACATCAAGGAAGAGGAATCGTAAAGGTTGAAGAAGTAATCTGAAGGCTAGTAGCAAAAGGGAGCCAACGAGTACAAGATGAAGCTTAGAGCTTCAAGGTAGTGAACCTACCCTTATTATGTGCTTAATATGTATGCTTATGTGTTAATGTTACTTAATGATGATTTAGAATATGAAAGATTGAATGTTGCTCTATTTCTGGTATATTTTGTAGCCACGTGTGAATGAAATATTGGGTATTAAAGTATGTCATATTATCAAACATGTCATCCACCAAGCATTAGTATTGGATATGTATGGGTAATTGTTTGCTATTGAGATTCTCCTGAATCTTACTATCCCTTAACCAACCCTAATAGGTTTTAATGAGAAAACAAGAGGATGCATAAAGTAGAAGCAAGGAAAAGAGGAAAAGAATTGAGGAAATGTATTGTATTACATTATTTAGTTTGTATGACAATGTATGATGTGAATATGCTATTTATGTTATGTGATGATAATTGAAGATCATGGCATGTAAGACTAAACATAGTGATGTATGCAAATGGTTTGTGCATTGATAGAATAGTAATATATATGAAAAGAATTAATTATGAATTATTAATACAAGTAAGGGGGTAATTTATCCCTAGATGAGCCATGAAATCGTGACAAAGTGAAATTAGGCAAACGATTGAAGCTACCCTCAAAATTTGGCATGCTTAAAATAAACATCTAGAGCTTTAAAACAATAGTGGATCACTTAAATTAGATGTGTGTGCTAAAAGTTATGATTGCTCAAAGTTAGGGTAGAGAATCTAGAAAATATTGTTTTGACCAAATGAACAGTAAACTTTCACAAATTAACTGTATGCATTGGTGAGGACTAAGTCAAGATTTATATTTTTTCCTTGTCAAGAATTGGAAGAACTTCAAATAGAATTTTAAACCACCCTAATACAATTTTTCTATAGCTAGTTATGAATTTTCAAAATTAGATTAAAAATTTAGAATTTAACAGTGAACAATAACCCACGAGCAAATTTCAAAATTTCAATCTACGAGCTTGTTTCATAAACTGCTTGAACCGTAATACTTCTGAATACGCACTAAAGGTGGTTTAAGGAAGGGTGTTTCATATTGCTTTCTGTAACATTCTAGATTTTAGGCCTAGAAGTACTAAAATTAGCTTGAAAAGTGTAGGTTACCAAACGCCTTTTGGCAAAAGTTCCAGAGGCTCCTCGGACAGATAGAGGGATTCTCAGGAACTAAAAAATAGGAAGATAGCGATTCTAATGAAGTCCTATGGTGTCTAGTATAAGGAGTTGAGGTGATTAAGTACCAAAGGTTGTGTTGGGAACCTCGGTGAGATGATTGATTGAACCCAATTGTTCTATGTTATTTCATATCATTTTAAGGGTTTTTATCATAGGTTTTGGCTCCTTTTTAATGATAATTGTGCTTAATTTTGATTAGAGAAAACCATATTGGAGGTACTTATACTTTTTTTGAATTTTCAATTTTGTACCTATGTGTTTTTTGTTCTTAACTAAATCTTTATTTTTCCTCTATTAACATCATTAATCCTTATGTAAAGACTAAAAATATCAATAGAACAAAGTTATAAGAGCTAATGTTGCTAAAAAGATAAAATTAAATGTTTAATTAAAGGGAAAAAAATACATAGGTACCAAATTAAAAATTGAGAGAAAGTATAGGTACCTTCAATATGGTTTTCCCTTTTGATTAAGAGTCCTTACTTTGATTTAGTGTCTTTTTGAGGGTAAAATTGTCATAATTGGTTATTAATTGTATTCAATTAATTTCTAGGATAATTGATGCTTCAAATTATTGCTTTTCAATGTAGGACACCTGAGATCGGGGCCGAGATTGAAGACTCAAGGCACAAGATGCAAAGAGGAGCCTCTGCCATAGTTCGCCGCGGCACACTTCTTCCTTCGCTGCGGCGAACGTCGCCCATCAAATAGGAAAGCCCTCTGCCATGGTTCGTCGCGGTGAACCCCTCGTATCAGCACATTTCAGACCCGACCATTTCAGGAAAATCTGACCTACCCACCTCCAGGAACCGACCCATACACGTCATTTTCGGGTTAGAAACCCTATTTTGGGTATGGGTGAGGTCAGACACAAAGAGGGAGCCATCACTTACGTTTTCTATCATCATCTCCTCTCATCTTTCCCATTGAACCCTAATCCTCCATCTCCATCTCCTTCACCTTCTATTTTCCTGCACTTCTTCTTCATCCACCTTCATTTCCTTCATCTCCTAACTGTTATGGCTGAAGATTTAACTCTGGTTGGAGCTGATTCCAAGGCTATGATGAGCTAAGCTTTTCCAACTCTTGAAGATGGTGGAGTAGCATGAGTTTCCAAGCTTCAAAGGGGAGTTTTAGTCTTAATCTTTAGTTTCTAGCTATGTGTTTATGATTTCCTAGGTATAGGAGTTGTAAAGTCTTAGTTAGACACTTTGGTTAATTCTATAATCATTGGTTAATGATTAGCATTTGTAATTTGGATTGATTGATGTTGAATTTTGTGCTTAAATATATGTAGTTGCATATATGCTTCTTGTAACTCTCATGATTCTCTCCTATCTTGCATGGTTATGTTTCGGTACTGAGTATTGAGCCAATTGCATGATCATTCCAAAATTACACATTAGGGAAGCTAAACAAAGTTTTCATTAATGAGTTCATTAATGTAAGCTTTGGACTCAGTGAGTTATTGAGGTTCTTATTAAGAAAACCTAATGGATTTGTGAAACTCCCAATATTTTAAGTGAACTATGATTGCCATCAAAACCATTTTCAAGAGATTTCCTATCAATCATTTCCATTACATCATTATTATCTTAAAACACTAAAAACATAGTATCTTAGGTTTGTTTTATTGCATTCAGTTTAGGCACCATTCATTTAAATGTTAAAAATCCAAAAACCCCTTTTCATTACATTGCATGGCATTTAGTCTAACTTAGGTAATTAATTAAGGCTCCCAAGCGTGAAACGACCCGAGTTTGCACTACACTGCATAGTTTGGATTTATTTTTGATTGAGAATCCCAAAGCGAACGATAAAAAGGCTCTTGTCAATGATTTTGAGGTTAAACCTAGTCAGGGACCTAATCGTAAATTTGAAAAGTTTTGGGTTGATAAGGGCAGTGATGGAAAGGATGCTCAAAAATTCAAAAAAAAATTCATAAAAATGATGAAAATACCCCTAAAAGGAAATTGTGAAATTTTTAGGTTTCGGCTATTTATGAATATTAATAGAAATTGAATTATTTAAAATACAAGGAGGCCTCAGATAATTAGACAAAAATAGAGAATATTATTTGAGGAGTTATCACAAGTTTTAAAAATAATTCCATCCCCAGTGTTAGATTTAAGGTTTTGATGATAACAAAATGAGTATTTAATGTCTCTATGTGTATGTTAAGGATGTTCGAATATGTGTTCGATCATGTGTTGATTGAATACATGTTAGATCAATAACTATGTATTTGGAGTTCAAATACTATTAAGCTTTATTGATCACTTGTTAGATAATTCATTGTACTAGATAACTTGCTAGATAAATAGGCTTATCGATCACCTATTTGATCATCTGTTAAATTGTTTCAATATAAGGGCTTTCAGGAAATTATCAATCACCTGATGGACAATTCAATAATCAATAAGCTGTCGGATAATAGAGATTAACTTCCTTACTTTTAACAAAGGGTTAATCGATCACCTTATCGTTTAATAGGTAATCGATAATGACTTAGATAATTGGTAAACCTCTTTGATTCACTTACTGTTTGAATGATTTATAGTTTTACAATCACCTCATCAATCAATCTCTTATCAATAATTTGTTCTAACATTGCTTTACAAAACTTTCTTGGTTGTTTGATCAGCTATTCAATCAAGTGTCTTTTTGGAAATCAAGTTTCCACTAACAATGATCAATCACTTAATCGATAATTTAATTATCGATCACATATTCGATCAACATCATGTCTTTGTGGGATTTGAGTCTAAGTCTTTTTAAATTTTTTTTTTGCAATAAATTGTTTGATCAGAGTTTTATCGATAACCTTTCAGATTAATGAGTTCAAAGTATTTTTACATAGTTACTTATATTATCAATAACTATTTGATTAAGCATTTATTGAACATCTGTTCGATTGATCACTAACACTCTTTTTTTGAACTGCTCTTCATGATGATCTTTTAGAAAATATATTTTTTTCTTATCTTCAAGCTTTTCTCAGCCTTCATCATTCATATTATTTTCTTCTAAAAATCAATAAAGGCATCAAAAGACAAAAGGACAAACTGTGCACTAAATTGAAGTACTTTCTTGATTAAGATCACTTTGCCTATATTTCATCATTTATCGATAACTTGTTCCGTAAACGAATGATCTATAATGACTTTGATAAATGTTCTCTTCTTTTAAGTCTGATTTATTTGCTATTTATTGATAACCTTATTGATCAAAGAGTTATCGATCAAGACTTTGATCAAGTTAATTCATTTTACTTTTGATAATTGATCGTTGATTCTATGATTTTCATTTACTGCATTAAATCCAAGAATCATCATTTCTTCTGATATTCATCTTAAATTACTTGAGAAGAAAAACTTACACTTTTACAGATTACGAAGCATAACAGATATATTATAGGCTTAACCTACTATGTCAGAAGCATTTATTATGAACAACCATTATAACTGCTAAACACATGCAATCGATACTCTAACGGCTATAAACTCTTGTGTCTAATAGAAAACTAAAAGTTTCCAACTATAAATGGCACGAAGAGCATTGAATGAAGTGTAGAATGAATCAAGCTAACTTTTGTAAAAATTAATCCTCACATTCATTACTCTGTTTCTACGTTTTGAGCTTTAGTGTCTATGATATATACTCTGTGAGAAAGGTGGAAATTTCTTTTACTCAAATCTGTAAGTTAGTCAAGAGTGTGGACTCTTGAGGGGATTGTAACCTTACGGGTAATAAGGGGGAGTAATTGAGAGTGACTCAATTGCTGTATTGAGGCACCAAGAGCCCGTTGAATTTTTGGGATTTAGTGAAAAAACTCAGAGGCGCTCTGAGGACTGGACTTAGGTCAGATATTTGTGACCGAATCAGTATAAACTCTTGTGTCATTCTTCTTCTATTCATCCTTGATGAAATTCTTCTAAACTTATCTCTATTGTTTTATTTGGTCATTTATTTTATTAAGCTAAACTTTTTATATATCACCCAATTCACCCTCTCTTGAGTGAAATTGCCACTAACACCCAAAAAGTATAGAGGTTAGTTTTAATAAAATTTAAAGCTTATTTATACACTATCCAGGAAAAGTTAAAATAAACTGTTTATGGGTTGACTTTTGATTGGAGAAAAATTATAGAAATTCCCCATGATAAATAAATAGTATTGCTACCTAGAGACAGATTCTTAGAGTTATGGATTGATAGAGAGAGTTCGGTGAAGTTTTTTCAAAAATAAATATTATTAATTATTTTAATGGAAGAACAAGGGAAGAGCATCACTTCCTCTTAAGGCATGTTATATAATACCATGTGGACTTAATTGTCAAGAAAAAGGGGTGCTAGAACATTTCCTGGGTAAGTTTAGGCCAGAAAAAGCAGTGTAAGAATATCCTTCATACAGCCTGTATTTTGCACGAATTTCGTATTAGTTTTCTCCGTATTTTAATGCCAAGATGATGAAGGGACATTGAAACATCCTTTCTTTAACTCCTTAAAGTACGTATTTGGAAGAGTTACGGTTAAAGTGATTCATGAAACAAGCCCATAGATTGAAAATTTACAATTGATTCTAGGATTACTATTCACTGGTTAAATTCCAGATTTTTGGTTCAAATTTGAAAAATCATAACTAATTATAAAAAAATCATATTGAGGTGGTTTATAATTCTATTTGAAGCTCTTTCAATTTTCTATAGGGAAAAAATATAAAAATGGACCTAACTCTTACCAATTCACAATTTATTCATTGAAATTTACTATTAATTTGTTCAAAACTGTACTTTCCAGTTTCTTTGTCCTAAGTTTGATCAAGCACAACTCTTAGCGCACACATCCATTTTAGGTGATCTATTATTTGTTTAAAATCTCAGGATGTATACTTTAACCATTCTAAATTTCACAGGCAGAATCAATTGTTGCCTCACCTCCACTCTGTCACTAATTTATAGCTCCTTTAGGGATGCTTTATCCCCCTAACTTGCATTAATAATTCATAATTAATTCTTTCCTTGCATAATATCATTCCATTAATCTATAAACTATTCCCATATATTATCATAGTCAATTATATTGGACATTATCATTATGTATCATCATATAACATTAGTGGCATGTTTATATCATATATGAACATACAAATTATACAATATAATGTAATACATTTCTTCAATTCTTTTCCTTTTCCCATGCTTCCGCTTCATGTATTCTTTGCTTGATCATTATCACCTATCATGGTTAGTTAAGGAAGAGTGAGATGGATCTCACCTAAAAGAATCTCAATAGCAAACATTACTATTTATGCATGTAAGATGGATGCAAGTGCATGATATGCTTATTTAATCTAGCTCATTCTCACTTATAACATTTTCTCATACTCAATGTTTCACATAAACATGCGTGGCCATAGAAAACATTAATGAAACAGAGCATCATAGTAGCATTAGCATCTCATATCATCATTAAACAACATAATGCACATTAAGATACAAGTATACACATCAAGCATACAAGAAAGGTAAGTTCACTAACTTGTAACTTTTAAGCTTTCTTCTTGCTCCCTTTATTTTCCAACCACCAAGATTGCTTGAACAACCTTGGCAGTCCTCTTTCTTAGTGTTGCATGGCCCCAATTTCACAATGCACAATAATAGGTAATCTATTAAGACATGAAAAACCATTAATCATCTTAACTCTTAAACTTGCTCTTCTTTAACCTTAAAATTTCACTTTCTTTTCCATGGCCTTTAAAATCATTCTCTTGGTCATTTTCCACTCAATTTTTTATGAGGAATCCAAATATAAGTTTGGATTTAACAAAATCCAACTCTTTCATCTATTTCTTGCTTTGGCTGAATAGTATGCCTTTAGGGTCCAAAATTTTCATTTTCAATTCTAATGCTTCCAAACTTGTTTTCTCACATTTATCCCACACAAATTTTCATTTTAAACACATTAAAAGTATCAAAATCATCAAAATCCAATCTTATCCCTAAGAACTGGCTCTGGTTGAAATCTTACTTAAGTTACATAATCATGAAATTCAACAAATTTTAACATAAAACCACTTGATTCTTGTTCTTTTCAAGCTTTTAAACATTATTCTAATATCAATTTCATCTTTCCCTACACTTAGGAATTTTGTGTATCATACCCCCAAGGGTTTTAGGCTCCCAAAAACCATTAAAATCCATAACCAAGCTTAACAACAATAAGGGTAGTGAAAACTACATCAAAAACCATGAACATACCTTGTTTTAAAGCTTGATCTTGCATGGGATCACTTGGTCTTTGTCTTCCCTTCTTTGTTCTTTCTCTAGAATTCATTTTGTGAGAGTTTTGCCATGGTTTTCTTGAGCTTAGGATGAAATGAGGGGATGGGAGGGGTATATATAGAAAAGAAGTTTGAATCTTGGCCCTTGATCTTGTAAATATGTGGCTTAATCTTAACTATCCATTTTGCCTCTTTGTCTTATGGTGACGAGTGTCCTCATGACATCATGCTTACCTCATCTTACTTACATCATGTTCATATCATTGAGCCACATGTCTTTAATCTAACTATACACGTGCCTTGCATCTAACTGTACATGTGTCTTGCATCCAACCGTACACATGTCGTTCGTCCAACCGCACATAACCCTTTACATGGCCCTTTATCATTTTGGCATTAAAATATAGAGGAAGTTAATGTAAAATTCGTGTAAAATATAGCCCTTAGGCATTCCTCCACCTATCTTGCTATTTTGCCTCGTATCAGGTACTTTTTAAGGTCCTAACTTACTTGGTACCACTGGGACATGTTCTGGCTCCTTTTTCTCATCTCAAATAGGTCAATCTGGCATTATATCATATGCTTAAAGAGGAAGTAATGCTCTTCCCTTGTTCTCCCATTAAAATAATTAATAATATTGATTTCGAAGTAAACTTGATTGAATTCTTTCTACTGGTCTATGACTTTAAGAATCTATCTCTGGGTACCAATATTATTTATTCATCATGGGGAATTTCTCTACTTTTTCTTAAGTCAAAGTTTAACCTCTAGACAATTTACTTTGACTTTCTCCTAGATAGTATATAAATAAGCTTTAAATTCTATTAAAGCCAACCTCTTTACTTTTTGGGGATGGAACTATTTTTAAAACCTGTGATAATCCCTCAAGTATTTTCTCTTATTTTTGTCCAAATATTTGAGACCTCCCTATATTTTAAATAATTTATTTTTGCTAATATTCAAAATTAGTCAAACCTTGGGAATTCCATAAATTTGCGTTTTAGGTCCCTGCTCGGGTTTAGCTATAGGATTCCTCTTACTAAGGTTCCTAACATAACATTTGACCCTTGATTACCTCAACTCATTAAACTAGACACTTGAACTTCACATACAGGCCTTAATATGTCATTTCCCATTTTTTGGGAATATTCGAGCATAATTTCTATTTTTACCCTCACCAGTCCGAAACTTTACAAAATTACAATTTGACTCCAGTTTGGCTTAACCCCATAATTCACCTCGTTGAGGCATCCAACATAACCTTTGGCCTACATTCATTCTATTTCTTATTCTTAGGCCTCAAGACTTTACTATAGTCTCTAACTTTCTCTTTTCTCAATATCTAAAAACTTTCTCTTTGCGATTTAGTTCCTGAGAATCCCTTTATTCCTTCAAGGAACCTCTTACACCTCTGCTAAAAAGGTATGGTAGTATACCTATTTTAGGCTAATTCTGATACTTCTAGGCCCAAAATTTGGGATGTTACAGATATGGAAGGGATTATGTGTATGGTTAGATAGGAGAAGAAGGTCTTACTTATACGGTTGGATGGAAGATGAAATAAGAGGAAGGACAGATGGCATTCTTGATGTAAGCATGATGATATAAAGCTAGGTGATGTGATGAGATGCTTGTTAATCTTGATTATACTTAGCAAGATCATGAGGAAAGATTAAATGAATGGCCAAGATCAAGCCACACGCATATAATATCAAGGGCTAGGATTTGAGCAAAAGTTCTGTAAATATTCCCTCCCCTCCCTTTACCCCTCCCTTTAGGCTAAGTTTTGGCCTATATGAGAGAAAAAGGGGAGGAGAGGCTAAAATGGAGAGGAGAAGAGTAAGGGAAATCATGCAAGATCAAGCTCAGAGATAAGGTATGTTCATGATTTTTAATATAGTTTACCTTGTTGCTTATCTTGTTGAGTTTGGTTATAGATTTTAATAGTGTTTGGAAGCTTGAAACCCTAATTTAAGGGACTACACAAAATTGATAAGTTAAGGGGAATATGAAATTGATGTTAGAATCTTGTTTAAGGTTTAAAACGAACAAGAATAGAGTGATTATTGTATGATTTGTGTAAGATTTCATGGTTGTGTACCTACAGATATATTTCTGCCAGAGCCAATCTTGGGGTTAGGATTAGATTTTTATGATTTTGATACTTTCAATGTGTTTAAAATGTAAAATTACGTAGGGTACAAGTGAGAAAACAAGTTTGAAAGCATTTGAATTAAAAATAGCATTTTGAGTCCTAAGGCCCTATGTTCGACTAGATCAGTTTGAGTAGAAAGGAGTTTGATTTTGATAATCTTGACCATAGAAATGGATTCTTCATGCAAAATTATATGGGAATAGCATATGAAATTAATTTTAGAAAGATTGGAAATCAAGTTCAAAAGTTAGGAGTCAATATAATTCAAAGAGAACAAAGTATTGATATTGTCAGTTACCATGGCTCTAATGAATAAATGGCAATGATGTGTTGATGCATTTAGGGCTGTAGAGATATTATAGGAGATATTATAAGATATGTAAATATCCTGTAATTAGTATATAGGATATGATGTGATATGATTTCATATCAATGAGCCATTAATACTTAGGCTCCTCTAGTGTATATAAATACCCAATCGAAGTATCAATAAAATACACAATTTTCATTCTCTAAATTACATGGTACTAGAGCCAGTTTACTAGGGTTAAAAGAAACATTTTTTTCTGGCCTCCAGTGTCCGTCACTGTTCACCAGCACCGTCACTGTTCACGTGGCTACCAAACGATCAGCTTTCCAGCCTCTATAGTGAACATGCGCCGGCCAGAGGAGGTCGCAGGGGTCTGATCGGCCAGCCACCGGAGTCTCGTCGTCGTCTGAGCAGCGCGTGGCCTTCACACGCCGTCACCCTGCGCTGGTACTGTTCACGCGCCGTCGCATTTTGCAGCGTTTTCCGGCATCTTCTTTCGTTTTCCGGCGTCTTCTCTCGATTTCTGGCATCTTCTGGTGTTTTCTGACCCATCCCTACTGCTTCTACTTTCTAGGTCACATTGTTTGTTGTGATTCAGAGCAATTTTGGCTTCCTGAGCAAGCGTTGACACTCTGGTTTGTGGTATTCTAATCTATTTTTTATTCTGTGGTCCCTAGTGTGATCCACTTGGCTGATTAGTATTTTTGTGATAATTATTATCCTAATGGGTGATAACAAGTCTGTTATTTCTGAGATGGTTCCAGTAGTCACTAAGATTACTGAACACAAACTAACTTGGAAAAATTATCTGGATTGGAGTAAGACTATTCGTATTTATTTTCGGAGTATTGAGAAGGAAGATCACTTGACTGACAATCCTCCTGATGAAAAGGATGCCTCTCGCAAGTCATGGTTAAGAGATGATGCACGGCTTCTGTTACAACTTCGTAACTCTATTGACAGTGAGATCATGCCTTCTATTACTCATTGTGAATTTGTTAAAGAGCTAATGGATTATTTGGCACTCTTATACTCAGGAAAGAACAACATCTCTCGTATGTACGAGGTCTGCAGATCATTCTATCGGTCCGAGATGCCAGTTGACCGTTCCCTCACAAATTTCTTTATGGATTTTAAAAGCACCTATGAAGAGCTCAATGTTCTTATGCCTATTTCTGATGACAGGAAAGTTAATGTGTCTCACCGCGAGCAGATGGCCACCATGAGTTTTCTGACTGCACTGCCATCTCAATATGCGGCTGCTCGATCACAAATTTTGTCGGGAGCTGACATCCCCTCTCTTGAAGAAGCTTTCTCTCGTGTACTGAGAACTGAACAAAACCCTTCCTCAACTCCCATTCCACCTACTAGTGCATTACTCAGTCGAGGCCAGAATGACAATCGAGGGCTCCCTAGTCGTAGTGGTCCGAAACCAGGAGGTGGTAATCAGGAGCCCAAGGAAGTGATATGTTATTACTGCAAGGAACCGGGACATACTAAACGCACATGTCGTAAGCTGCAAAACAAGCAACAACGACAGAGCTCTGCCCATGTGGCCACAACAACCAGTGACATGGTTACTATCTCAGCTACTGAGTATGCTCAATTGAAATCTGCAAATCCCCCCGTGAGCACTGCTAGTACAACAGGTAATGAGGCTACTACCCTTGTCTCTTCTTCCTCCAAATGGATCATAGACTCTGGTGCTACTGACCACATGACAGGTAACCGTCATCTCTTCTCTAGCTATAATTCGTATGCCAACCCTTCTGCTATCACCATTGCGGATGGTTCCCACTCTCGTGTCCTTGGATCTGGATCTGTTAAACCTACTCCTTCTATTCATTTAAAATATGTACTCAATGTCCCAAATCTTGCTTTTAACCTTTTGTCCCCTAGCAAGCTTACTCGCCAATTAAATTGTTGGGTCTCACTTTTTCCTGACCATTGCTTGATACAGGATCTTTTGACGAAGAGGATTATTGGTAGGGGCTACGAATCTGGCGGACATTACTTCCTTGATGATCAGGGGTCTCGTGCGGTGGCTTGTACTGGTGGTGTCACTCCATTTGAAGCACATTGTCGTTTGGGTCATTTATCTTTATCTTCTTTAAAAAAGGTTTATCCTCAGTTTCAGCATTTGTCGTCTTTAGATTGTGAGTCGTGTCAGTTTGCTAAACATCATCGTCTACCGTTAGTGTCTAGAGTCAATAAACGGGCTTCGTCCCCCTTTGAGTTAGTGCACTCCGATATTTGGGGTCCGTGTCCAGTTGAGTCCAAAGGTGGTTTTAAATATTTTGTCACATTTGTTGATGATTATTCCCGTACCACTTGGCTATATTTAATGAAAAATCGTTCTGAGCTTTTCTCTCACTTTTGTACTTTTGTTGCCGAAATTAAAACTCAATTCAATACGCTTGTCCACACCTTGCGCAGTGATAATGCTAAAGAATATTTTTCTGAATCCTTTCGCTCTTTTATGCTTCAACATGGCATTCTTCATCAATCTTCCTGTGTGGATACACCGGCCCAGAATGGTGTGGCCGAAAGAAAAAATCGTCACTTATTAGAGGTAGCCCGTGCACTTTTATTTCAAATGCAGGTTCCAAAACCATTCTGGGCAGATGCAGTCTCCACAGCTTGTTTTCTTATTAATCGCATGCCCTCCTCTGTCCTTGATGGTAACATTCCCTACACCACTCTCTTTCCTTCCAAAGCTTTGTTCCCTATTGATCCTAAGATCTTTGGCTGTGTTTGTTTTGTTCGAGATGTGCGTCCCACGGTCTCCAAATTGGACCCCAAGTCTCTTAAATGTGTCTTTCTTGGCTACTCTCGAGTTCAAAAGGGTTATCGATGTTTTTCTCCTACTTTGAATCGTTATTTGGTTTCAGCTGATGTCACTTTTCAGGAATCTGTTGCCTACTTTGCATCTAATGCTTCCGCTTTACCTTCTCCACCGGCGGAGGAGGATACCTTTCTGGTATATTCTGTTAGTCCAAGCTTGCCACCAGCACCAGCTCCCGTACTGGCACCTAATCAACCATCTTTGTCTTGGGTCTACACCAGACGTTTGAAGGAAACTACTCCTACTATTGCGCCACATTCTGCTCCACCATTATTTGCTTCGTCATCTGATCCTGCAGCAAGCATCATACACCCTGAGCCTGACCCTGCCCCAGGTCTAGATGCCGATCCCTCAATTGACTATGAGACACCTCCTGTTCCAGCTCCAGATCCCTCTCTTGATTTGCCCATTGCCCTTCGTAAAGGTAAACGTACTTGTGCCCATCCTATTTCTTCTTTTGTTTCATATAACCACCTCCCTTCTGTTTCTCGTGCCTTTGTTGTCTCTTTAGATACTATTTCAGTACCTAAGTCCCTTCATGAAGCCTTGTCCCACCCGGGTTGGCGTACTGCTATGGAAGAAGAGATGGCGGCCCTTCATTGTGCTGGCACATGGACCTTAGTAGATTTACCAGCAGGAAAGAAAGCTATTGGGTGTAAGTGGGTGTTGACCCCTAAAGTTAAGGCGGATGGTACACTTGAACGCCTCAAGGCTCGCCTTGTCGCAAAAGGCTATGCTCAAAAGTATGGTATTGACTACTCTGAGACTTTTTCTCCCGTGGCCAAGCTCTCTTCTGTTCGTCTGTTTATCTCTATGGCCGCTACCTATAGTTGGGATCTCCATCAATTAGATATCAAAAATGCATTCTTGAACGGTGATCTCCTTGAAGAAGTGTATATGGAGCAACCACCAGGTTTTGTTGCTCAGGGGGAGCGTGGGAAGGTGTGTCGCCTTAAGAAATCACTCTATGGCTTAAAACAAAGTCCTCGGGCATGGTTTGACAGATTTAGTACTGTTGTGAAAAACTTTGGCTTGCACCAGAGTAAGTGTGATCATTCTGTGTTCTATCAGCAAACAAGTGCTGGCATGATTCTACTAGTTGTGTATGTCGATGACATTGTGATTACAGGAAACAATGCCTCGGGGATCTCATCTCTCAAGTCGTTCCTTAACTCACATTTCCAAACGAAGGATCTGGGTTCATTGAAGTATTTTCTGGGAATTGAAGTCATGAGGAGCAAGAAAGGCATCTTATTGACTCAGAGAAAGTATGTTCTTGATCTGCTGAAAGAAACTGGGAAACTAGGGGTTGCCCCGACCAGCTTCCCTATGGTCTATAATCCTCTGCTTGATGCTGATGGTAGCATACCATGTGAAAATCCTGATGAGGCTGCTAAGAGCAAGCCATTTGAAAATCCAGAGAGGTATAGGAGACTGATTGGGAAGTTGAATTACCTTACAGTGACCCGTCCTGATATCACCTATCCAGTAAGTGTCCTTAGCCAATTTATGGTTGCGCCAACTGTCCGACAATGGGAAGCCTTAGAGCATGTGTTACACTACTTGAAGGGATCCCCGGGTCGTGGGATATTGTACAAGAATCATGGTCACACAGACATTGAGTGCTTTTGTGATGCTGATCATGGTGGGTCGAAAGCCACAAGACGATCGACTACAGGATACTGTGTTTTTGTAGGAGGCAACTTGGTGTCCTGGAAAAGCAAGAAACAGAATGTGGTGTCACGATCGAGTGCAGAAGCGGAATACAGAGCGATGGCGCAATCTGTATGTGAGATAGTTTGGATATACCAGCTACTAAAAGAGGTTGGTCTTAAAACCTCGTTACCAACAAAGCTGTGGTGTGATAATAAAGCAGCCCTACACATAGCTTCGAATTCGGTCTTTCATGAACGAACGAAACATATTGAGATTGACTGTCATTTCATCCGAGACAAGCTCAAGGAAAACTTCATCTCTACAGGACATGTCAGATCCAGCGACCAGTTGGGTGATCTTCTCACCAAAGCTCTCAATGGGGTTCGAGTTGAATATCTTTGTAACAAGTTGGGCATGATTGACATCTATGCTCCAACTTGAGGGGGAGTGTAGAGATATTATAGGAGATATTATAAGATATGTAAATATCCTGTAATTAGTATATAGGATATGATGTGATATGATTTCATATTAATGAGCCATTAATACTTAGGCTCCTCTAGTGTATATAAATACCCAATCGAAGTATCAATAAAATACACAATTTTCATTCTCTAAATTACAAGGGCCATGAGGCATAAAGGAAGAGGAATAGAAAATTTTGAAAGAGTAACCTTAAGGTTGGGAGTAAAAGGGAGCTAAAGAAGACAATAGGAAACTTAAAGACATAAGGTAATAAACTTATCCTTATTGTGTGCTTGATATGTATGCTTGTGTGTTGATGATGATAATTTATATTATAAAAGATTGAAAGTTGCTCTATTTCTTATCTATTCCATGTCTATGTTTGAATAAAATGTTGAGCATAAAAGCATGTCATTTTATAAGCATTAAAGCATGTAACCAAGCATTGGAATTGCATACATATAGGTAATTGTTTGCTACTGAGATTCTCCCTAGTCTCATCCCCTCTTAACGAACCCTAATAGGTGTTAATGATCAAGCAAAGGATGCATGAATTGGAAGCAAATAAAAGGGGAAAAGAGTTAAAGAAATTTATTATATTACATTGTATAATTTGTATGCTAATGTATGTTATGAATATGCCTTTTAATGTTATGTGACGTTAAATAATGATGATGATATGTATAATTGATTATGATGATGTATAAGAATGGTTAGTGCATTGATGGAATGAAAATTATGCATGGAAAGAATTAATTATGAATTATTAATTCAAGTTAGGGGTGATGAAGCCTTAGTCGTTATGAGCTCTCAAAAACAATTTAGTTTCGGATAAGAATGCACTACAGTGGCACAATCTGAGTCGTGTTCTTGAATGGTTCTTGTGTAATCTAAGTGACAAAACCATACGAAAAGGTAAAATTAGGGGGGTTTGTAAAACTGAAATAAGTTGCAGTGAAATCAAAATGTGAATGAGATGGATTCTTTTTGGTCTTTTTGAGATTAATTAAAACAGTGATAAAAGAAAGCAATTAAATGGATAGTTTGTAAACTTAATTGATAAAAATACCCCTTGAAGGATTGATTAAGCCTTCATCACTTCAAATTATGCTGGGAGTTTACTTGAAAACCAATCATAGCTAGTTTAGAAAACCTTCCAAACTTAGGTAAATTAGTATGTTAATGAAAACTTTAACCCAAAGACTCACAACAAAACTAACCACCCTCACGAATGCACATTTAGTGAAATTGATGCAATGGTAAGAACAACTTGAACACAATAACCAATTATATTAGCAAGGCACCATATTTAATCAAAATTAAATTTGGATTGAACATCAACTAGTATTCATATGACTAAATATAGGATTCTTATTACAATACAAATACCAAAGCATAAATTCTCAAAATCCAATCCGAAATGAAAAGATCATAGCATTAAAGTTCAGCTTTAACAACAACACAGAAGTTCTAACCAAGAACAACTGAAATGCTATTAAAGTAATAGAAAAGATAAAGTAAAACTCCCAAAATTAAGTCCCAAGCTTAGGCCTTCATCAAAACTCCTTAGGGCAAAGAGTTCTAGCCTTTATGACTTCAGATACAGCTCCTTTAAGCTCTGAAATCACAGCACCAGCCATAACAAATGAAGATAGATGATGGATGATGTAGAAAAATGATGGAATGAGGTGGAAATGGGTAGGAATTGGTGGGGGAACCTTAAGAGCCCTTGAAGAACCCTAGGAGACGAAAATGGGAGTGTTTAGATGGTGACTGGCAGCTAGTTCGTGCGTTATGTTTCCTAAAATCATAATCTGAGGTTTAAAACTTGATTTTGTGTCAGTATCCTTTTTGTCGCAACTAAACTTCCCTTTGCTGTGACTAAATGATCAAAACAAAGAGCTATATTTAGTTAGCTCTTTTCTGGAATTCCTGCAATCTGTTAGGCCTTAACTATAATTTTCTTGAACTTAGGTCCTTTGGAGATATTTTTCACTTGACCCTTAATCTAAAAATCAAATTAAGCACTTGTAATATCCAATTCAATTACATAAATGATGATTAATTAAAATGATGCACAATTTGACAAATTTACCCCTATAAAGTACTTAATAAGAAATCAAGCTCGTAATTATAAATTACTACAATTTATATCAAGACATGCATTTTAAACCTATTAATTCCTCTAAAAACACATAATTAGACATGAATTAATACAGTAAAACTTGGTCAAATAAACTCCCCCACACTTAGACATTTATGCTCCTAAGCAAATTAAAAACAGAAATAACAAGAGTTATGAAAAGACTAGAGTCAAGCACAAACGATAACAAGTGTTCCTCATAACTAATCAATCATAAGTCAAAAACCAAAGGTAACTCAACTAATCCATGGGATGAAAGTGACAAATCAAATAGCAGTACTTGCTTACAAGCAAAACTAGTAAGAAAAACCATGGAAAGTGATTAACCAAAACAACCAATCAACCAAAGGTTATGAGCATCGAAGATCACTTAAAGGGTAAAAGTGTATCGCTCAACTCACCTTAATTGGGTCATTTTCTCTTAAACCTACTTAACAAAACAAACTACCATAAGCTTGTAATGGTTCTACCATTTCCACTAAGAATGCAATGATGCACTGAATCAAAAGGACTTTAAGGGATGTAACGATGAACAAAGGCTAAAGGGAAGGAATGATAAAAAGAAATAAAACAAGTACCAATAACCAGAATTGATTTCCAACTAGCTTTACATTGAAATTATTGAAGCACAACACTTTAATCTTCAAAACCACCAAGGGATTTGCCTTATTCAAAACTTTTATTCCATGGATCTATTTTTTTTGATCAATTGTTTTTTTTAAGGCTCTGGCAATTCCAACCCAAGAAGATAAAGTATAATATCACAAACGTAGTAGTAAAGTATAGTTGGACTTGAATAAACGATACATGTTTTGGTACTTAAATTTGAGGAAAGCTCAAAGGGGTGAATAAGGGTTAAATAAAGTAGCTTATGTTTGGGTAAAGTTTAGAACTGAATGCCTTTATCCTATCCAAAATACCAATGCATATGTAGCTTTGACAAAGAAACAGAACAAGTTCTAAAGAATGGAAAATCAAGTGGAAAAATCACACTAGAATAGAATTTGGCATCAAATAACTTCCAATAAGGTTAAATCTCTCATGTTCATCCACAATGCTCAATCTGGTGTAAGATTAATTCCAGTGCATGAATAAATCAACTAAAATTGCAAATTAAAGAATGAAAACCATTTGAAAAGTTTCAATCACCCATGAGTGAGTTAAGAACTGAAAAGGCTTCAATGCAACTTAACAAAAATTTTCCTTGCAAAAACAAGCAGTCAAAGTCCAAATATAGGTGAATTTCAATTAGACCTCTACACAGCTATGAAACAACTTCTATGAAAAACATTGCATGTTTATTGTGACTAACACAAGCATTCAGTGCAAGCACAATAATCACAGAGGCACAGAAATGAAACTTCATCGCGGCTAACATAGACACTAGTTGTGACGAGACAACAGGTCGAGAGCAAAACACACAAGAATCAACACTTTATCATGACCAAATTCACCACTCGCTGTGAAGAAATAAAGGTAGAGGAAAAGTTGGGCACAATTAAGCACAAATACTCCCCTCCTCCTCACTCGAAGGCTACAATGTCATCATTGGAGAGGGCAAAACCCAAAACAGATTAAGGCACAATGAGACATAGATAAGAAAACATGAAACATGGCATTGAGAGCACTTAAACCAACATAAAGGTCATACAATTACCACCATAACTTAAGGTCATAAACAACATCATGAACAAATTCAAGTTAAAGTTCAACATCATCATAAAATCCAGTTAACAACCAACATCATTAGTAGGCAGAAAAAGAAATACAATAAATGGGAAACAAGCAGGGGCAAAAGAAAGCTCTAGTCTTCCTCGTTCTCCCTTCTCTCCTCTGTAGGCAAATCCATGTTCAACGACTAGGAGCTAGAGGGTCTAGCAGGTAGTTCGAATGGCCCTCTGTAACCAAAACAGTAAGTGCTAAATGCTCCGTCAAACCCAGGAGCCAGAGGAATCCTAAACTGTGTAGCCAAAGCTGACATCAAAAGGTCAAAGAATTACTGTCACCGGGCTTCTTAGATAATTCTGTAGAGTCATTATCCGCTGATTAAAACTATCTTGGAGCAACGCAATTTGCTGGTTGAGGCTCTCCATGGTGATACTAGAGCTACCGGGTCCTTCAGCTGCTTTTGTAGTGTCAGCAGGCTCGTCTTCAGCAAATCTCTTGCCCTTTTTTCTACTATGCACTTCTGCAACTCGCTTATTAGAGGGCCTATAACACTTGGTTTGGACCCCCTCAAATAATGCATCGATCCTCCATCAGTATTCTTGCTTCAATGCACAGCTTAGAAATCAAATGAGGGAATACCAAATTGGCTCTGATGGAGCAAGCACACTGCAAGATGGACTCCAAAACAATCAGAGAGATGTCAACTGCTTCCCCCCTTTATCAAAAAATACAATAGCAAGGCACCTTCCTTGGTGGTGTTAGAGATGTGGGCACTGGGCATAATGTTATAGCATATAAAGTTTAGCTAGATGCAGGCTTTATCGTTCATAACCTTCCTTTCTAGGTAGAGCTAATCTTTTCCCCTTTCATCCCAGTTAACATCTTTTAGATTCTTTCTGTAATGTTAGAACTTACACTTCTTCACAACAAGCAAATTATAATGTTGTTGAATATTTTCTTTTGTGAACTTCACACCTACTCAGCGCAGCTTAATCATCTATGTATCCTCAAATCTTATGGTAGTGTAAAATTTCCTAACCAAGTACTCATTGCCGTGCTTTCTCTTCTTCATCATGTCCCCAAAACCTCTTTGGATAGCTAGCTGGTAAAATTCACATTATGTAGTTTCCAGAAATTCTCTTTCTGGAAGCAGGTTTTTGGAATGTCTTGAGCTTGCTCTTTTGTTTCAGTGTGGGTAGTGCGAGGGGGTATTTGCAAGAGCAAATACAGCACACATAGAACACAAGCACACATGAATAAAAACACACAAAACCAATCTTTCTAAACTCCTGAGAAGTAAAAAAAAACTAAGCTAGACAAATCCTAAGACACTGCACTCCTCTACATGCTACTGAAACAAAAACTTATCAAGTTGAACTGGTTTGGAGAAGGGTAATCCAAAAGAAATAAAAGAAATTGATTGTAAGTGAAGTTCAAAATCATTTTCAAATAAACAAAAGAAATATGGAATAGAGAGGATTCTGCCAATTCGTCATGATAAAGATGAACTTTGGTCATGACAAAGATGTGTAATGGTCCCTATTCTAGCTTTTGTAAAGATAGTTGGTCGCAACGAAACAACAAGCCCTCACCGTGACGAAATACAACAGATTTTCACGTAAACCAGAGTGAAATAAAGTAACTAAAAAATCCAACAATGCCAAGCACAGAACTTGCAAACTAGTTCAATTTATCAGTTAATAAAAGCCTAGAAACAGTCCATAAATACATAGACACCATTCCACAATCACTGCCCTACTCAAAACCTCAAAAATTCAATTACACTCCCTCTAAAAACTAAGAAAAACTGAACAAAAGGAAGAACAGGGAGAGACAGACTGAAATACCTTCAATAGATTAGGAAAGGAGTAGAGCAGGAAGGTCAGATCAGTGGAGATGGCCTTCAATTGAGTAGATCACTGGAGGTTTGGAAGGAAGTAGAATGAGACGAGGAGGGAATTAGAGAAGAGCGAAGGGAACAATGAGATGGAAAACTAAAAGGGTGAGGGGGAAGAAACTGTAGAATATGGGGTTTTAGAAGGTGAAAAGACCAACGTGTTTTAGAGTTTTTGAGAGCCAACCTAAGTGTGGACGGTTTTAGGGGAAATTTTGAAGGGAAAAAGAGGGAATCCACAAAGTATATAAGGGCAAAACAGAAAAAATGTGAACCTGGAGTTGCTGGAAATAAGGCATTTTTGTCGCCATTAAACAAACATTTAGTCGCAACTAAAATTCTTCCAGAGGCATTCGGGATTCTAAGAAAAGCACATTTAGTTGCGATCAACTAATAGTTAGTCGCGACTAACTTCTAGGCCAAGAGCAACTTGAAGGGAACCACTATCAACCCCTTTTAGCCAACAAACAATGAATCCTAAGCCCTTAAACCAAACCAGTTACCTAACACTCTTAGCAAAACAGGCTCCAGCAGCAAAAACCTCTAAATGAACCCAGAACTATCCCTAGACAGCACAGTGAAGCAATCCTCAATCAGAAAAACTACATAAAGCATAGCACAGGCTAGGGCTTATAGTAAAACTTGGGAGGAATAAAACAAAACAAAGAAACACACCAACAAAGAACAACAAAGAAAGAACAAAACAACAAACAAAATTAAACAACGTCTGTACCACTAAAGAGTTTCTTCCTTCACATAGATCTAACAATTTAAGCAATAATTGATATCATGAGTAATCTCAAAATGATAAAGGATAATGAGATGAAAGAAACAACCTGAGCCTACGTTTCTGTAGGCTTGTCATAGAAAAGCTTGAGGAGGTGTCCATTAGCTAAATGTTTAGTGCCATCCTTTTCATCCTTGAGCTCAAATGCTCCATAGCCAAGGACCTTGGTGATGGTGTAAGGTCCGTTCTATCTCTCATTCAGCTTCCCATCTCCAAATTTGAATTGGGCTTTAAATTTAAGGACCCTGTCACCAAGCTTAAAATTCTTCCTCAAGATACCACTATCGTGAATAGCCTTGCACTTTTTGTTGTACATCCAAGAGTTATCGCAGGCCTCACGTCTTATTTCTTCTATCTCTTGAAGCTAAAATAACCTTTCCTCACTAGCTTTATCTATCTCTTTGTTGCAAGTCGAAACAGCCCAGTAAGCCTTGTCTCTAATTCCATTGGTAAGTGGCATGATTTTTCATAGATGAAGCTGTATGGAGACATCCCTATGGGGTTCTTGAATACTGTTTGGTACGCCCACAGTGTTTTATTAAGCTTCAAACTCCAATCCTTTCTGTTTTACTATTTTCTCTAAGATCTATTTGATTTCACGATTAGATACCTCCGCTTGGCCATTTGTCTGAGGGTAATAGGCAATAGATGTTTTATGTGTGACCCCATATTTAATAAGCAGACTACTAAGAAGCCTATTGCAGAAATGGGTTCCCTGATCGCTCACTAAGGCCCTAGGAATCCCAAACCGACTAAAAATGCTAGACTCAACAAATTCAACTATGTTTTTGGCATCATCTTTCTAGGTGGGGATAGCCTCTATCCATTTGAAAAGGTAATCAACTGGTAAAAGAATATAATTGAAGCCATTGAAAGAAGGGAAAGAAACCATAAAGTCAATACCCCAAACATCAAACATTTCATAGAACAACATGGGCTTTTGAGGCATCTCATGCCTCCAGCTCAACCCCCCAAATTTATAGAATTCATAGCAGTCTTTAAAAAGGGAAAGCCAGTAAAACCCACTCTCTAAAATTTTCCTAGCTGTCCTCTTTGAGCTAAAATGCCCCCCACAAGACAATGTATGGCAAGCAGTGATAATTCGTTGTTGCTCGTCTTAAGGCACACATCTTCTTATTATCTGGTCCCTACATAGCCTCCATATGAATGGTTCATCCCACACATAATACTTGGACTCATATTGGAGCTTTTGCACTTGATAAGTAGACATAGAAGGTAAGGTTAGTCCAGTCATGAGATAATTCACAATATGGGCATACCAAAGCTCCCTAAGAGCTATGGAACATAATATCTCATCAAGAAAAGAATGAAAGATAAGGTTAGATTTATCAACTCCCCTTGTGTTTAAGGCCAACTGGCTTAAGTGATTGGCCACATGATTTTCAGCTCTAGCTTAGTCCTTTATCTCAAGATCAAACTCTTGCAAGAGGAGAGCCCAACAAAGCAACCATGGTTTCAAATGCGGTTTCTTGAAAAGATACTGCACTACTGCATGGTTAGTGAGCACAACAACCTTAGAATTAATGAAATGAGGTCTAAATTTATCTATAGCCAAAATTACAGCAAAAAGCTCTTTCTCAGTGGTTGTGTAATTGACTTGCATAGCATCTAAGGCCTTTGAGGTATGAGCGATCACTCTTGACAGTTTATCCTCTTTCTGCCCTAGCATGGCTCCAACAACAAAGTTAGATGCATCACAAGAAATCTTAAAGTGTAAATCCCAATTTGGAGCAACCAGGATGGGTGGAGAAACTAGTTTGGCTTTCAAAGTATCAAAGGCAATTTTATAGGTTTCATTAAATTCAAACTCCATATCCTTTTTCAAAAGATTTGAAAGTGGCAAGGCAATTTTGCTAAAGTCTTTTATAAATCTCCTATAGAACCCCGCATGCCTAAAAAAGGATCAAATTTCTTTAAGATTAGTAGGATATGGGAAGGAGGAGAGAATTTCAATTTTTTCCTTATCTACTTCTATGCCTTTACAAGAAATCGAATGGCCCAAAACTATGCCCTTATTGACCATAAAGTGGTATTTTTCAAAATTCAAAACTAACTTCTTTTCAATGCATCTTTGTAAAACCTTTTTTAAGCTAGACAAGCAAGAAGCAAAAGAGTTACCATTCACGCTAAAGTCATCCATGAATAGCTCCATGTAATCCCCCAAGAAATCATTACAGATTGACATCATGCATCTTTAGAAGGTTCCTGGGGCATTGCAAAGTTCTAATGGCATTCTTCTATAAGCATAAGTCCCAAAATCACAAGTGAATGTTGTCTTCTCGTGGTCCTCTGATGCAATGGGTACTTGAAAATAACCAGAGAAACCATCAAGGAAACAACAATGGGATTTGCCTCCTAATCTTTCTAACATTTGGTTAATAAAAGGGATAGGGAAGTGGTCTTTGTGCGTAGCATCATTAAGTTTCCTATAGTCAATACAACATGCCATGCATTTTGGACTCTAGTAGGTATGAGTTCATTCTTTTCATTTTCACTACAGTCAACCCACTTTTTTTTGGGCACTACTTGAACAGGGCTAACCATTTCCTATCCGATATGGCATAGACAATTCTAGTACTTAGGAGCTTTGAGATCTCCTTCTTAACTACCTCCTTAATCAAGGGATTGACTCTTCTTTAGTTTTATTTTACTGGTTTCGCTCCTTGCTCTAAAAGGATTATATGAGTGCATACGGTTGGGTAAATACCAGGTATATCAGCTAGAGTCTGTCCTATGGCTTTCTTGTATTATTTCAAAACATTGAGCAATATGTCCTTCTCTTCTAAGGATAGGTAGTTAGTAATTATAACTAGGAGTTTCTCATTAGACTCCAAGAAAGCATATTTAAGGTTGGGTGCAAGGGTTTAAGCTCAAGAGTGGGGGGTTAGACTAAAGAAAGGATTAATTGAGAAATATCAATAGAAGAAGGTGCAAGATTACTCCACTTCCCCTTCTCAGTTGTGGAATGAACCCTAGGGTTGATTGAATCCATCACTGATCCCTCTATTTCTCTAAGGGTTGAATCAACTAGCTGTTGATCATTGTTAGTAATGGCCTTAGACACCATATCTGCATCACTTGAACAACAAGTTAAGACACTATCAAATAAATATTTCAAAGTATGAGAAGAAATGGTGTAAGAAATTGGTTCACAAGGTGAAATAGGAATTTCTATGGCTCTTAAACCAAGGCTCCTTCTGTGGAGCAGATGTGAAGGTAGAACAGTAATAGTGGATGGGTACTCTGGGTTTGCGGTACTGTGAGATGTTCGTCACGGTAAGATGAAGGAGCAGAGCTGACACCTCTCGGGACAAAAATGTTTGTCACGGCCAAACCTTCATCTGATCACGGTGAATGAGAAAGACAGTAAGCTTTATCTTTAGAAATTGCAATTCTCTGCCTCTCCTCTAGATCTAAATCTCCTGCAATACTAATAGAAAGTTCCTCTCTAAGAGAGTCATCATTAATAATTGGAAGTATGGTGCTAATACAAGATTCACATTTACCAGATGACAATAAAAGTGGACGCAGGGTCGGTCGTGTACAATTAACGATTGTACAGTTAAGATATGTCTCGCTGCCACCACGTAAACATGCAGAGGGAAAAGAATAAAGAGAAGAAAATAAAGTAGGGGCTTCATCCTCATTAAGCAAGGACTCACATGAATAAAATTCAAAGATATCAGAGATAACTTCACTCAATTCAAACTCAGAGACAGCATCATCAACAGCAACATCAATAACATTTAAGCCCAAAAGAGAGTAATCCTCATATGGATGCCTCGTTGCGTTATACATATTGAAAGAAAGAACTTGCTCTCCCACCTCCATGGTTATAACACCATCTTTCATTCCAATCATCATATTCAAAGTCCTCAAGAATGGTCTACCAAGAATGAGTGTGGACTCATGAGACAACTCATTGGCCATGTCAAGCACATAAAAGTTAGCAGGAAAAAGCAAACCCTTGACCTGAACTAGGATATTCTCTAGAATCTCCTCAGGTTTCCTAGTTGTTCTATCAGCCAATTGGAGTGTAACAGTAGTGGTTTGTAGGATACCTACTCCTAAAGCTTGATACACTGACAATGGCATAACATTTATGGCTACCCCTAAATCAAGTAAAACTCCTGCTATGGCAACTTTTCCTGTAGTATAGGAAATAGTTAGAGTACCAGGATCTTAGCATTTGACTGGGATTTGGGGTTTGAACAAAGCTGATATATTTGGGCTAACTTGAACTAACTCATTGGGTTTAAATTTCCTCTTATTAGTGCAAAGCTCTTTGAGGTATCTAGCAAAAGGTGGGGAATTATTAATCAAATCTATGAAAGGTAAATTCACTTCAAGCTTACTACAGAAGTCCACAACCTCTTTTAATGTTTTAGATGCTACAACCCTTTTAGACATAAGATATGAATTTGAAAAAGGGAGTTCTTTAGAATTTACCTCCTTACCATCATGTATTAAGGCTCCCTTTTTACTTGTTTCTCCTTTCATTGTAGCAGCTTTTCTATGATTTTTCTGTACTTTCTTAGGTTGCTCCTCTTGGCATTTATTGGTGTCACTACCCTCTTGATCATCTCCTTGTAGATCCTTAGATTTCTTGAGCAATGCCTTCTCTTTAGAGCTTTCAGAAAGCTTCATGGTTGAAAGAGGTGGGCTTTCTACTTCATCATTGTTGTCCTCATCTTGAGCAAACTGAACTCACTTCCCACTCCTAAGCTCAATGGCATTAAGAGACTTACGATTTATGACAGTGTTTGAAGGCATTATACCACTAGCTTTAGCTTGTTGATCATTCATGGTATTGGACATTTAAGTGATAAACCCATTCAGATTCTCATGTCTAGTTTCAAGCTGTTCAATCTTTGAATACATAGTGGCAAAATTATTCTCAAACGGACTTCCCATGGTCACCATCTTCCCTTCCACTTAGCTCATCTTATTATCTAGGGTAGCTATCTTACTGTCACTCTTGGACATTTGGCTAGACAAGTTCTCAATCCCTTTCAAGATAATTCGCAACTCACTGCTTCTACTACTTGGTTGTTGTTGAGGATTAACCGGAACTACAGCAATTGAGGGATTAGGTCTTAGATAGTTACTTGAGGAACCATCTTGGTAGTTATTTCCTTGATAATTCCCAACTTAACCTTAATTGTTGCCTCTCTCCACTTGAAGTTAGGGTGATCCTTCTACCCGGGGTTGTAAGTATTATAATATGGATCCTGTTCTTGGTATGGGTTCGGCCTCTGTTGATACATGGCAGATACATTTTCAGAGGGACCAATACAATCTCTAGTTCTATGCATTGGGGAGTCATATATGCTATAAGAAGCAGTGGCCAAAGCTAGAGGCTCAGTACGAGACTAGTTGCTCCTTAGATTCTGAACTATGGAAGCCAATTTAGCCATGTCTTGGGCTAGTTTGACAAAAAGTGGATCTCTATCTCCCTTGTACCCTCTAGCATCTCTAGGGCTCACATGAAACATCCTTCCTTTAACTCCTTAGAGTACGCATTAGTAAGCATTATGGTTCAAGCGAATCACAACACAAGCCCGTGGATTTAAAATTTCAATACAATTCTTACCTAATTCCAGATTACAGGCCCAAATTCAAAAATTCATAACTAATTCCATAAAAATCGTATCAAGGTATTCTAAAACTATATCAAAAGCTCTTTGAATGCTCTATAAGGAAAAAGTATCTAATTGGACTTATCCTTACCCGATTTGTACACTTTAATTAATAAACATTACTGTTCATTTTGTAAAATCTGGAACTTCCAAATTCTGCCCCTCAATTTTGAAAATGCATATCTCCTTTTATACACATCCAATTAAGTTTATCTATCTCTAATTTTAAAGCTTGGGATCTACTATAAGTCTGTCAAATCTCATGGCTTAACACATTTATTTGATAGGTCAAATTGGGCTACAAACTCGCTACTTCAAGACCTACGTTTTATCCCTTAACCACTTCTTACTTTAATTCTTTTTATTTCTTTGGCATACATAACTTGGGTTTACTCTTTTCCATTCATTCTCATACATTTCTATACATGCCTTTAGCATTATAATTAAATACATGGCATCCTTAGCATCCATAACATAATTTACATAATTGGAGAATTACACATTCATCAACAATCTCATTTATTAACATGAATAATTCTCCACTTTCCTCTCCTTGCTTCTCATGCCATTATTGCCCATTGATGATTAACCTAAATGATTGGTTAGAGAGGGATGAGATTCAGGAAAATCTTAGTAGCAAACAATACCACATAATCATACTAGATGGATGCTAATACATTACATGCAACCTGCTTGTTCTCTTGTTAGTTAGTGACATATTAGCATGCTTAAAGCTACCATCTTGATGCATGGCCATGGAGACATAATCTACTCATCAAAAATAGCATTTACAGTAGCCAATACATGTCACAACAACATTCAAACATCATGTACAACAACACACAAGCAAACAACATCAAGTAATGATAATAGGTAAGTTCACTATCTTGGACTTCAAGCATTCCTCTTGCTTTTCCTTTGACTCCCTTGAATTTCCAACCACATGTACCTTCGGTCAACATCATCAAATATCCTCTTGGATGTTTCAAGGTCCTAAACCTAGCTGACGAGAGCCTTTTGTCATTCACCTTGGGGTTCTCAATCAAAAATAAATCCAAGCTATGCAGTATAGTGCAAACTCAAGTCGTTTCACTTGTAGGAGCCTTTATTAATTACCTAAGCTAGACTAAATGCCATGTGTTACACCTTACTATTGTATTGACTTAGGTTCCTTCCAAAATTATTTTAGACCATACTGGATGGTCTTGGGCTCACTTTTTTCTATAAAAACGCTAATTTTCGGATTTTTACTGTTCATTGGGTAAAGATCCAGTTTTTCTGGCCCAACTTCCAAAATTCATAACTTATTCTACAAAAATCCAATTGGGGTGATTCAAAATTCTACTTAAAGCTCTTTAAGTCCTCTTTTAATGAAAAATAATCTCAAGGGCCAATTCTTTATGAAAGCACGTCAGGTTTTTGTGGAACACCGTTCTGTCCAGTGCCAAAATTTCTTTTTCCCAGATTCTTTCCTTTAACTTTGGAAATTCACCACAAAACGAATACTTGTTCATTTTTAACGTATTAGCTATCAATTTGAAGCTTAGGATGTTAAATTTCATCATAACAAATTTCAGAATAAATATCATTCTGGAACATAATCAAAAAGTCACACAAACCGGTCAGGGTCAGTGTGCTTCCAGCACTGTTAGTTTAATATGTACATAACCAAAATATTATCACGAAATTTTGTGGCTAAATTCCACAAATCAACCTTCAATCTACAGCTTCCCTTTTGAAGATTCAGGTCCTAAAATGTTAGATTATATTTATGGAATGAGATTTCATTGAAATCCCAATAGCAAATTAACCAGCTATATCACCAAGCAAGCATCATTATTATGTAAGATCACATTAGCTACTATTGATGAACTAACATGCTTATCATTTGGAAAACAGAATCATGCAAAGACCAAAGCAAGATACTATAAAGAGCAGCCACATAACAATCAAGAGAGCTCAATCACAATAATAGCAATTAACCATACAATAATCAACAATGCTAGTTAGTGGTAAAAGCTAGGTTTAACTTGCTACCTTGTTCCAAAAGTCTTAGCTTTTCTTCCTTCTCCTATTTTCCTTGACAAATATCAAACCCTAACCATGTGATCCAACAAAAAGGGCAGCCATAATCATTTTTCAACCATGAAAAAGCAAGAACACAAATTAAAACAACTCTTGAACCATAAAGCTTCAACCTTGGTTCACTACTTTTTGGATTTGGTTCTCTTTAACCCTAAAAATCACACCTTGACCTAACCCTACATGGTTTTTCATATAGAACTCAAATATATGCTCAGATCTAGCAAAATAAAATGGCCTCCTTCAGTTTCATGTTGACCGAACCACTAGGGATTTTTAACCAAAAATCACAACTTTGCTTTAAAGCTTCCAACACTTGTTTCCTTTGATTTACCCTACACCATTCCTCATTTTAAGCATCATGGAAGCCTTAAAACAATGAAAAACTCATCCTAGGGTTCATTTTACCTCTTGGCCAAAATGATCACTCACAACAACAACCATGAAAAAATGCTTTAAAGCCACTTAGACTTACTTGCAAACACTAGAATCTAGCTTGTATAGTTGTGTCTTAGCAAGTGTAAAAACCAAAACTACTTTCCCCTTTTTTAACAACCAGTTCAGTTCACATTAAGAGAGGGAAGAGACAGATTTTAAACCATAAAAATGAAAGAAAACAAAGTAAGAACACCTCTAGTACCAAGATCTAACCTTGCAACTTGCTTGAATGACCAAAGTGCTCCCTTTCTTCTTGTTTTCTCTCAAACTCTCTTTTTCTTCCACTTCCTCCCTTAGATGAAATTTGGGTCTGAAAATGGGGAGGGAAGAGCTTATTAATTGGCTCAAAATATCTCAACCACCCTCTTTAATGATAATCCAAGTGTCATTACCCTACTAAGTCTTGGTTTCTCTTTCATAATTTACATAATTCCAAATGAAATTATTTACTAAAGTCAAAATCCTCTCCATTCATGGAATGACACTTGGCTAATTCAAATCTTCTCTTTCAAGAGCTTGACACATGGCTCAATAGGATCCCTTGGATTTGCAAGACACCAATCTTGCTTTATCGGTATACTTTAGGCTCTGAGTTTTACTTCTTTTCTATAATTACAGTAACTTAGTCTCTGTAATTATTTTCTATCAGATCCTTAATTTATTCTCCTCATTATTATCTTTCCAAATTGCCCTCTTTGTCTCAAAATTAATTTCCTAATATTTAAATATAAAGGAAAATTAATTTCCTTCCCTTTAGGGATTTTTCCACTTTTCACATTTATTTGGAAAAATCTTGGACACTTGAGGGTCTCTATTTAATTCCATAATTCCTTATAATTCCTTGGGATCTCATGAAAATTTTCTTGGGATTTTAGTCCTCCTAAAATATTTATTTGGAATTTCCCAAATAAAATCCCTTAATTAGCCTAAATCACCCTTAAATTCTCTCATAATTTCTCTAAGGGTAATTTGGTCATAAAACCAACTTTATAATTTCATATAACTCTCAAGGGATATTATCCCTATTTTTCCTTAATTTTCCAAGGCTCGAAAATATTTTTCCTTATTTACATTTGACCAATTTTCCTTAACTAGTCAATTTCCTATAATTGGCTTGGAAAATTACTGTAATTATTTTCCACCAAAATCCTTTGCCTTTTCCTTATTATTTTTAATCCTCAATAATTTGAGAATATTTCTTATCTCTAATTACCCTAATGCTGGATGTGACATTTCTCCCCCCTAAATAAATTTCGTCCTCGAAATTTAAAGCATACCTTAATGGAAAAGCTCTGGGTACTTTTCCTTCATCTTAGCTTTCATCTCCCATGTGGCTTCTTCAGAGGAAAGACCCTTTCAGACCACTTTGACCAGGGGAATCTGCTTGTTCCTCAGCTGCTTGGTCTTCTGATCAATGATTCATTCCGGTCTAACCTCAAAAGATAGATGATCCTGAAGCGCAATGTCATCATAGCTTATGACATGCGTGGGATCTGGATGGTACTTCTTCAGTTGGGAGACATGGAAAACATCATGAATCTGGCTTAACTTTGGGGGAAGAGCCAATTTATAGGCCACTGGCCCAGCTTTAGATAAAATCTGGAATGGTCTAACATACTTCGGACTGAGCTTCTTAGTCTTTAGAGATCGATTGACTCCCGTTGTTGGCGACACTTTGAGGAATACGTGATCGCCAATATCAAATTCTAACGGTCTCCTTCTTGTATCGGCATAACTCTTCTATCTACTCTGAGCCGTTAGAAGCCTTTGTTGAATAGCTTTTATCTGTCGGGAAGTCTGATCCACCATGTCAGGACCAAGAGAACTTCTTTCACTAAGCTCTGTCCAGCATAAGGGAGATCTGCACTTTCTCCCATACAGTGCCTCGTAAGGTGCCATTTGAATACTTGAATGGAAACTGTTATTGTAGGCAAATTCAATTAACGGTAAAGACATATCCCAACTGTCGCCAAAGTCCAATACACAGGCACATAACATATCCTCCAAGGTCTGAATGGTTCTTTCCGTCTGCCCATCCGTCTGAGGGTGGTAGGCTGTGCTGAATCTGAGAGTGGTGTCCATTTCGTTCTGTAAGGACCTCCAAAACTTCGAAGTAAATCTTGGATGTCGGTCCAAAACAATACTGCTCGGCACACCATGCAGCCTAACAATTTCTTTGACATAAAGTCTCGCTAACTTCTCTGGGGAATCTTTAACATTCATAGTAAGAAAATGTGCAAACTTAGTTAGACGGTCTACTATCACCCATATCGCATCATGCTTAGCCGCTGTCATCGGTAACCCTACTATAAAGTCCATGGATATACTGTCCCATTTCCACTCAGGGATATCCAGGGGTTGCAACTCTCCTGCAGGCTTCTGGTGTTCTACCTTCACCTTCTGGCAGGTAAGACACTTTGTCACATTCTGTAATATTCTTCTTCATCCCAGGCCACTAGAAGAGTTCTTTAACATCATGGTACATCTTTGTCATTCCTGATGAAGAGTATATTTGCTCTTATGGGCTTCGGCTAGTATCTCTTTTCTAAGGTCAGACACTTGGGGAATATAGGTTCTTCCTTTAAACTTCAGTATCCCTTCTTCAGAAATTTCAAAATTCTTATTCTCGTCTCTATACAGCTTCTCCTTGAGAATTTTCGCTAGCCAGTCCTATGACTGTGCTTCTCTTATTTGATCCTTGAGCAGAGCTGTAAACTGGGTTCTACCCCTATTTCCTTCTGCTAACTGCATCTGATATAGAGGACCCCAATCTCTGAAATTGATTTAGCCCAATTATTCTATGTTATTTCATATCATTTTAAGGGTATTTATCATAGATTTTGGCTCCTTTTAATGATAATTGTGCTTAATTTAGATTAAGAGTCCTTACTTTGAGTTAGTATCTTTTTGAGGGTAAAATTGTCATAATTGGTTATTAATTGTATTCAGTTGATTTCTAGGACAATTGATGCTTCAAATTGTTGCTTTTTATTGTAGGACACTTGAGAATTGGAGCTAAGATCAAAGACCAAAGGATGACACAACACAAAATCAGAGTATCAGCATTAACACACTTCTCTTCGCCGCGGCGCCAAAATGGAAATCTCACCAGTGATCTCTCGGGCAGAGTTCGCCGCGGCCAACTTACAGCTTCGCCCCGGCGAACACACAAGATTAGGCGGAGCTCCTCTCGGGAATGCTTCGCCGCGGCGAAGGTATACCTTCGCCGCGGCGAAAGACTCGTATAAGCAACGCCAGATCCGGATCAGAACGCGAAAATGGAGCCTCTAATCATATGATCCGACCCATATGGACCCTTTAAACCCTTAGAAACCCTATTTTTGAGGGGACACTCCATTCTATTCAGCCACCACCTACGTATCTTTCATCCTCTTCTCTCATTTCACCTCAGAAACCCTAATCCCATTTCCATTTCTTCCATCTGCTGCTACCATGGCTGAAGAACAATATCTGGTTGGAGTTGATTCAAGAGTTATGACTAGCTAAGCTTCTCAACTCTTGAATATGGTGGAAGAAGCATGAGTTCACAAAGCTTCAAAGGGGAGTTAGCTTCATCTATAAGTTCTAGTTCCTTGTTTATGAATTTCTAGGTCTTAGGATTTGTAAATTTGGGCTGAACTATTCTGATTATGGTTGTAATCAATTCTGGATGATTGTCTTGTGTATTGGATTATTAGTGTTGAATTTGAGCTTCAATACATGTGGTTACATGTATGTTTTTATGCAACTCTTTTGATACCCTCTGTCTTGCATGGTAATGTGAGATTGTTGAGTTGATCTGGGCTTGCATTTAACCAAGTGCATTAATTAATCTTAATACACACACTAAGTGAGCTTAATAGGATCTTATGAAATGGGTACCATTGATTAAGATCCTAGACTTAAAGAGTTCTTTAAGGTTTTTCATTTAGAAAACTTGGTGATTTCTACTCCCATACTTATTTTGAACTATGATTGCTTCAAAGCTATATTCAAGAGATTACATATCATTAACTTCACTTCATTACTACTATCTAGAAAAATCCAAAAACATAGTCACTTAGATTTGAATTAATTGCATTTAGTTTTAGCATTTCATTAATGGATAAAAACACCAAAAACCCCTTTTTCATTACTCTGCATAGCATTAATCTAACTTAGACATCTAATTTAGGCTCCCAAAAGAGAACGACCCGAGTTTGCAATACTACATAGCTTGGATAAATTTTGAGCGAGAACCTCTAAGCGAACGACAAGAAAAGGCTCTCTTTCAAGTGGCGCCGTTGCCGGGGAGCCAAGAAATTGGTTCTCTAGGTTAGCTTGTGCTATTTGATTGACTTTTGAGGTTTTTGATCTTTATGGGTAGCATTTAGGGTAGTTTAGTTGCATATTTGTTCATAGTATAGGTTTTCATCTTGCATAGCATCAAAATTTTTGGAAATACAAACAAATATACTGATTTTCTTGATTTTCAGCATTTCTCACGTCGCATCAGTGAAGTCCAGTGTCTGATAAGCATACTGCCCACTTTCGCCGCGGCCAACATTACCTTTCGCCGCGGCCAACTTTTTGAATTATTGAAGAAATTCCCTCGGGATACTTTCGCCGCGGCCAACCTGTTATTTCGCCGCGGCCAACTCTTTGAAAAACCGAAGGAATTTCTCTCGGGATACTTTCGCCGCGGCCAACCCCTGATTTCGCCGCGGCCAACTTCTCTGAAAGTTTTTGACACTTGCATTCAGCTTCTTTATCTGTGCATACTTACTCATACCCCACCCATACATACTCATACTCATCTATACATACTAATACTCATCCATATACTTTCATACTCACACCTTACACTTGCATCCATCACATTGCATACTTTTATTTGACTTTGTGTGCTGCAAGTCGATTTTGTTACTTTTTCTCTTGTGATACTTATTTTGCATGCCACGAAAAACCAAGCTTGTGCCCTATAACCCTGAGATTGAGAGAAGACTCACAGAGATAAGAAGAGAGAAAAGAGTCGGAGGGACAAGTGAGTTGGTGATCGAGCAAGAGAATATTTCAGTGGAATCTAGCCTATCCAGTAGTGAGAGTGAACCTACTGACCAAGAGATAATGGCTGATTTACCACAAAACCAACCTCATCCTAACCCCAATGCCAACCAAGTAAGGAATGGAGGCAATGGAGGAAATGGTGAACAAGAGAGAGTGGGAGAAAATAATGGGAACCCTAGAAGAAGAACAATTAGGGAAGCCACCACATCTGACGTTAACTTTGACCCATTTACTGCTGCTTGTCCAAATTTTGAAGTTAACTTTGAGATTAAAGGTTTATTGATTAACTCTCTTCCTAAATTTCATGGCTTGACAGGAGAAGACCCATACCTCCATCTGCAATCTCTTTCCATGATTTGTCAGAGTATGAAGCCTGTGGGAGCATCGTTGGACCAAGTGCTATGGAAGGTTTTTCATCTATCCTTGGAAGGCAAGGCTAGGGAATGGTACATGAGCCTTCCAAGACATGTAGCTGATGCATACCATAGCTGGGGGAACTTAAGGAAGGCATTTTTGGAGAAATACTTTCCGGCTTCTCGTACTTCATCAATGAGGAAGGAGATTTATTCTGCCAAGCAAGACTACGATGAATCCCTCTATGATTACTGGAATAGATTTCAGGACCTACTTTCAAGATGCCCACATCATCAAATTCCAGATGAGCAACTGGTGCAGTACTTCTATGATGGGTTGAAGAACCAAGAGAAGGGTATGTTGGATGCTGCATCAGGAGGATCTTTGATAGACTCTACTGCTGCGGAGGCTTGGGATTTGATAAAGAAGATGGCCCTGAATCATCAACAACATGGTGTGAGAGATACTAGAGGAGTCCATGAGATGGGAGTTGCTTCGGTGCATAGTAGAAGAATGGACGCTTTGGAATCAAAAGTAGATTCTTTGGGAAGCCAAGTGACATCTCAATTGTCTTTGATCACTGCTGAATTGAAGAATTTGAGTGTTCAAAGGACTTCTTCCACTTCTCAAGCTTTAGTTGCTCCAAGCTGTGACACTTGTGGGTCTGTTAAGCATGTCAGCAGCTTATGCCCTAACACTCTTGAAGAGGTGTCTGCTGTCTTTCATGGGAGACCAAACCATGATCCAAAATGGAATCCCTACTCTAACACCTACAATGAAGGATGGAAGGCTAATCCAAATTTCAGATGGAGCAATGGGGACAACAATAATAACTTCAAGGGGAGTACTTCTAGAGCCATGGTTCCTCAAGAGCAATATGCTAGAGATGATGATAAGCTTGGTCAAATTCTCAAAGGCATTCAAGTGATGAATGATAATATCTCAAAGAATGAAGTTAGGTCTGAAGCAAGATTTGCCTCTATTGAAAGTAAGATGGAGCAAATGGAAACCAGGACCAACAACCTCAGTTCTTATGTCACTCAATTATCTAATAATATAAGTGACCAACAAGCTAAGAATTCAGGAACTATGCCTTCCAACACTGTCATTAATCCTAAGTCTGTGAATGCCATATGTCTACGAAGTGGAAAGAAAGTTGGACCTATTCAAGGCTTAAGTGATGATGAAGAGGTGGATGGAGAGATTGAGGTTGAAAATCCACCCAAGAGGTCTGAAAGCTCTAAAGAAATGAAGCTACTCAAAAAGGAGTCCACTAAAGAGCACAAAAGCAAGGAGAGCAAGAAGCAACCAAGAGACAAGCACTAATGGAACCTTAAGCAATGAAGGTAAGGAGGTAAATCTCAATGAACTCCCTTTTCCTCACTCTTACTTAAAGAGCATGAAAATTGCTAATGAAAAACAAGATAATGAGTTGCTTGAGACATTTAGAAAAGTTGAAGTTAATATACCCTTGCTTGAACTGATTAAGAAGATCCCTAAGTATGCTAAATTTTTGAAAGAGTTGTGCACAAATAAGAGGAAGTTTAAACCTAATGAAAGAGTTCAATTACCCTCGAGTGTTTCTGCCTTGTTTAAACCACAACTCCCAATTAAGTGTCAAGACCCCGGTTCCTTTACTATACATTGTACTGTGGGTAGGACAACCATTCCTAAAGCTTTACTTGATTTAGGTGCTGCAATTAATGTTATGCCTAAATCAATGTATGAGTCTTTACAAATCAAAAACCTCAAACCTACCACCATGATGCTTCAGTTAGCTGATAGGACTGTGAGGTATCCACATGGCTTCTTAGAGGATATTCTTGTGAAGGTGAAAGATTTAGTTATCCTGCTGACTTCTATGTTTTGGATATGCCTAATGAACAAGGTGGGGATGGAACTCTGATTTTGGGTAGACCCTTTCTGCGAACTTCTAATACCAATATTGACATGCAAAAGGGTTCTATCACTATGTCTGTTGGGGATAAATTTGCATATTTTAATATGTATGAACAAATGAAACAACCGCATGAAGACTATTCTATGTGTGATGTTAATGTTATTGATGGGTTGTTCATAGATAAGCTTGATAATGTTAATGAGATGCATGTTTCATCCCCTATTTTTGATTCTGCTTCCCCCTCCCTTTTAAATGGTAGTGACGTGGACTGTTCTGCTGTTCATCAGTCAGATTACACCCTTTCCACTCCATCTGATTATGTTATTACTGATGTTGCATTTGCGAAGTCTTCTACTAACCCTCATAAGCTCGAGAAAGGCTTTGTTTTTGATGATGTTACAGGTGTTAGTAGAGCTGAAAAGACTTCCAAGGAAAAGAAATATTTCAACCTTTTTAGGGAGCTGCGTGCCCTGAATACTGTGCATGGACCTGTTACAGTTCCAATTATTATCCACCCTACCATCTCTACACCCTCAACTGAGACAACCTATCAGGAGATGGTGGCTGCTCTTATTGATAGAAAGAAAGTGGATTCTGAGGAAAAGAGCAAAGAGCCTACATCTTTCAAGCTCTATTTTAAGGAGAAGAAGAAAATGAAGAAACCTTCTGCCACTTTCCCTCCTCTCTCCATTGACCACTACAAGGTCATTGATCTAGTCTATGAAGACCCTTTTCTATCAACCCCTGAGGAGGCTGTGAAGATTAAAGCTGGTACTGAGGTATGGGGTCTACTGTCCACTTATCAGACTCCAAAGGCTGAGAGAAGGGCCAAATGGATTGGACCTTTTGAAGTTCAGTCAACATGCCAGCGTAGGAAGGTTGTGATAAAGGATGCTGAAGGCCGGTTCTTCCAAGTCAAAAAGGAGCGCCTTCGTTTCTTTAAGGAGAGCTATCAGCCTCCATGACACCTCAGGTCGCTTCTTTCCTTTACCTATCTTGTTTACCATGTTTTGCTTTGTTTTGATTGATTAGATTGTTGCATGAGTTAGTGAGATAAGTGTGAGGGAAGGAGCTTACCAGTAGGAAAAAGTAGTTTAGTTTTAGCTTATAGTTTTTTTTTTTTTATTAATTTTCCCCTCTATGTTCTTGTCTTCTTCCTTTCTTCCTTTGTGCTTAATTGTCTACTTGGTCAAGCATTGTGGACAATGCTTTGTTCAAGTGTGGGGGAGGGAACCAAGGGATTGATATTCAATAATTGTGTTGTGTTTTTCTGTGCTTAATGAATGAAAAATCTGGTTTTCTAAAAATTTTCAAAATTTTGATTGATTTTCGAACATAATTAGAAGATTTTTGAGTTAAAATTTTTGAAAATTTTGCTTCAAGTAACTTACACTTGAATTTGTGTATTCTTGGACTTTGGTAAATGTTTTTGAACTTGTATTGATACTCATGAGAATTGCTATTTGTTCAAAGTTGATTGTTTTAGTTTCATTGGTCACAATTCTTCAAGCTTGCTTTTATATTGATTGGGTTAATGCATTGTGATTAATTTGGAGTACAATTAATCTTTGTGCATGAGCATTTGAGATTTAGCCTTGTTGGAAGATTCTTTGAGCCTAATTTTCATTCACAGTGAGTTGCATCCACTTACATTTTCCACTTTCTAGAACTTGTTCTAATTCTTAATCAAGACTTAGTTGCATTAATGTGATGAGCATGATAGAGGCATTCTTTTCTAAACCCTTATATTCCAAACACAAACCCACATGATTTTATCCATTGCTAACCATTTGAGCCTTCATCTTTTCTTAAGTGCCAAGAGATGCATTATACATTCAAGTTTCCAACATCTTTACTATTACATTCATGATGTGTTAAACTTTGTCTTCTTGGGTTTTGAATTGCCAAAAGAAAAAAAAAACAAAGAAAAGAGAAATAGAAAAAGGCAAAGAAATAGAAGAAAATACTTGAGAAAAGCCAAAGAAAGAAAGATCAAAATAAAATGGTACCAATAGAATAAAATGTTCAAACAAGGCAATTCATTGGTGGTTTGAAGAACAAAGTTGTGCTTTTAGAGAAATAGAGTAAATAGTAGTTGGAAACCTTTTCTAAGATGCTTGGTGCTTAATCATTTCATATCTTTTCACCTTATCTTATTTCATTTAGCCCTTTCCATCATCATAACCTTAAGAGTCCTCTTGATTATTGTATTCATGCATTAGAAGTGGAGAACTAGGATTGCAACAAGCTTATGGCAAAGTGGTTGATTAAGTGGATTTGAGAGAAAATTACCCCAACTTGGTGAGTAGAGTGAAACAATTTATATCTTGAGTGTTTTCTCTTTTGCTCATTCCCATTGTATTGATTGTACTCTACTTTAATCCCTTCTCATTAACCTAGATCACTATGGATGCTTATTTAAAGAGTTGGATTAATGGCACTACTGCTTTCTTACTTTGAATTCATAGGGGTTCCCATTTGTATCAATACTATTCTCTTGCTTCAGTTTTGTATTGCCTTTGTCCAGGAGTACAAAGGTTTAAGTGTGGGGGATTTGATTTAGCCCAATTATTCTATGTTATTTCATATCATTTTAAGGGTATTTATCATAGATTTTGGCTCCTTTTAATGATAATTGTGCTTAATTTAGATTAAGAGTCCTTACTTTGAGTTAGTATCTTTTTGAGGGTAAAATTGTCATAATTGGTTATTAATTGTATTCAGTTGATTTCTAGGACAATTGATGCTTCAAATTGTTGCTTTTTATTGTAGGACACTTGAGAATTGGAGCTAAGATCAAAGACCAAAGGATGACACAACACAAGATCAGAGTATCAGCACTAACACACTTCTCTTCGCCGCGGCGCCAAAATGGAAATCTCACCAGTGATCTCTCGGGCAGAGTTCGCCGCGGCCAACTTACAGCTTCGCCGCGGCGAACACACAAGATTAGGCGGAGCTCCTCTCGGGAATGCTTCGCCGCGGCGAAGGTATACCTTCGCCGCGGCGAAAGACTCGTATCAGCAACGCCAGATCCGGATCAGAACGCGAAAATGGAGCCTCTAATCATATGATCCGACCCATATGGACCCTTTAAACCCTTAGAAACCCTATTTTTGAGGGGACACTCCATTCATTCAGCCACCACCTACGTATCTTTCATCCTCTTCTCTCATTTCCACCTCAGAAACCCTAATCCCATTTCCATTTCTTCCATCTGCTGCTACCATGGCTGAAGAACAATATCTGGTTGGAGTTGATTCAAGAGTTATGACTAGCTAAGCTTCTCAACTCTTGAATATGGTGGAAGAAGCATGAGTTCACAAAGCTTCAAAGGGGAGTTAGCTTCATCTATAAGTTCTAGTTCTTTGTTTATGAATTTCTAGGTCTTAGGATTTGTAAATTTGGGCTGAACTATTTTGATTATGGTTGTAATCAATTCTGGATGATTGTCTTGTGTATTGGATTATTAGTGTTGAATTTGAGCTTCAATACATGTGGTTACATGTATGTTTTTATGCAACTCTTTTGATACTCTCTGTCTTGCATGGTAATGTGTGATTGTTGAGTTGATCTGGGCTTGCATTTAACCAAGTGCATTAATTAATCTTAATACACACACTAAGTGAGCTTAATAGGATCTTATGAAATGGGTACCATTGATTAAGATCCTAGACTTAAAGAGTTCTTTAAGGTTTTTCATTTAGAAAACTTGGTGATTTCTACTCCCATACTTATTTTGAACTATGATTGCTTCAAAGCTATATTCAAGAGATTACATATCATTAACTTCACTTCATTACTACTATCTAGAAAAATCCAAAAACATAGTCACTTAGATTTGAATTAATTGCATTTAGTTTTAGCATTTCATTAATGGATAAAAACACCAAAAACCCCTTTTTCATTACTCTGCATAGCATTAATCTAACTTAGACATCTAATTTAGGCTCCCAAAAGAGAACGACCCGAGTTTGCACTACTGCATAGCTTGGATAAATTTTGAGCGAGAACCTCTAAGCGAACGACAAGAAAAGGCTCTCTTTCAAGTGGCGCCGTTGCCGGGGAGCCAAGAAATTGGTTCTCTAGGTTAGCTTGTGCTATTTGATTGACTTTTGAGGTTTTTGATCTTTATGGGTAGCATTTAGGGTAGTTTAGTTGCATATTTGTTCATAGTATAGGTTTTCATCTTGCATAGCATCAAAATTTTTGGAAATACAAACAAATATACTGATTTTCTTGATTTTCAGCATTTCTCACGTTGCATCAGTGAAGTCCAGTGTCTGATAAGCATACTGCCCACTTTCGCCGCGGCCAACATTACCTTTCGCCGCGGCCAACTTTTTGAATTACTGAAGAAATTCCCTCGGGATACTTTCGCCGCGGCCAACCTGTTATTTCGCCGCGGCCAACTCTTTGAAAAACCGAAGGAATTTCTCTCGGGATACTTTCGCCGCGGCCAACCCCTGATTTCGCCGCGGCCAACTTCTCTGAAAGTTTTTAACACTTGCATTCAGCTTCTTTATCTGTGCATACTTACTCATACCCCACCCATACATACTCATACTCATCCATACATACTAATACTCATCCATATACTTTCATACTCACACCTTACACTTGCATCCATCACATTGCATACTTTTATTTGACTTTGTGTGCTGCAAGTCAATTTTGTTACTTTTTCTCTTGTGATACTTATTTTGCATGCCACGAAAAACCAAGCTTGTGCCCTATAACCCTGAGATTGAGAGAAGACTCACAGAGATAAGAAGAGAGAAAAGAGTCGGAGGGACAAGTGAGTTGGTGATCGAGCAAGAGAATATTTCAGTGGAATCTAGCCTATCCAGTAGTGAGAGTGAACCTACTGACCAAGAGATAATGGCTGATTTACCACAAAACCAACCTCATCCTAACCCCAATGCCAACCAAGTAAGGAATGGAGGCAATGGAGGAAATGGTGAACAAGAGAGAGTGGGAGAAAATAATGGGAACCCTAGAAGAAGAACAATTAGGGAAGCCACCACATCTGATGTTAACTTTGACCCATTTACTGCTGCATGTCCAAATTTTGAAGTTAACTTTGAGATTAAAGGTTTATTGATTAACTCTCTTCCTAAATTTCATGGCTTGACAGGAGAAGACCCATACCTCCATTGCAATCTCTTTCCATGATTTGTCAGAGTATGAAGCCTGTGGGAGCATCGTTGGACCAAGTGCTATGGAAGGTTTTTCATCTATCCTTGGAAGGCAAGGCTAGGGAATGGTACATGAGTCTTCCAAGACATGTAGCTGATGCATACCATAGCTGGGGGAACTTAAGGAAGGCATTTTTGGAGAAATACTTTCCGGCTTCTCGTACTTCATCAATGAGGAAGGAGATTTATTCTGCCAAGCAAGACTACGATGAATCCCTCTATGATTACTGGAATAGATTTCAGGACCTACTTTCAAGATGCCCACATCATCAAATTCCGGATGAGCAACTGGTGCAGTACTTCTATGATGGGTTGAAGAACCAAGAGAAGGGTATGTTGGATGCTGCATCAGGAGGATCTTTGATAGACTCTACTGCTGCGGAGGCTTGGGATTTGATAAAGAAGATGGCCCTGAATCATCAACAACATGGTGTGAGAGATACTAGAGGAGTCCATGAGATGGGAGTTGCTTCGGTGCATAGTAGAAGAATGGACGCTTTGGAATCAAAAGTAGATTCTTTGGGAAGCCAAGTGACATCTCAATTGTCTTTGATCACTGCTGAATTGAAGAATTTGAGTGTTCAAAGGACTTCTTCCACTTCTCAAGCTTTAGTTGCTCCAAGCTGTGACACTTGTGGGTCTGTTAAGCATGTCAGCAGCTTATGCCCTAACACTCTTGAAGAGGTGTCTGCTGTCTTTCATGGGAGACCAAACCATGATCCAAAATGGAATCCCTACTCTAACACCTACAATGAAGGATGGAAGGCTAATCCAAATTTCAGATGGAGCAATGGGGACAACAATAATAACTTCAAGGGGAGTACTTCTAGAGCCATGGTTCCTCAAGAGCAATATGCTAGAGATGATGATAAGCTTGGTCAAATTCTCAAAGGCATTCAAGTGATGAATGATAATATCTCAAAGAATGAAGTTAGGTCTGAAGCAAGATTTGCCTCTATTGAAAGTAAGATGGAGCAAATGGAAACCAGGACCAACAACCTCAGTTCTTATGTCACTCAATTATCTAATAATATAAGTGACCAACAAGCTAAGAATTCAGGAACTATGCCTTCCAACACTGTCATTAATCCTAAGTCTGTGAATGCCATATGTCTACGAAGTGGAAAGAAAGTTGGACCTATTCAAGGCTTAAGTGATGATGAAGAGGTGGATGGAGAGATTGAGGTTGAGAATCCACCCAAGAGGTCTGAAAGCTCTAAAGAAATGAAGCTACTCAAAAAGGAGTCCACTAAAGAGCACAAAAGCAAGGAGAGTAAGAAGCAACAAGAGACAAGCACTAATGGAACCTTAAGCAATGAAGGTAAGGAGGTAAATCTCAATGAACTCCCTTTTCCTCACTCTTACTTAAAGAGCATGAAAATTGCTAATGAAAAACAAGATAATGAGTTGCTTGAGACATTTAGAAAAGTTGAAGTTAATATACCCTTGCTTGAACTGATTAAGAAGATCCCTAAGTATGCTAAATTTTTGAAAGAGTTGTGCACAAATAAGAGGAAGTTTAAACCTAATGAAAGAGTTCAATTACCCTCGAGTGTTTCTGCCTTGTTTAAACCACAACTCCCAATTAAGTGTCAAGACCCCGGTTCCTTTACTATACATTGTACTGTGGGTAGGACAACCATTCCTAAAGCTTTACTTGATTTAGGTGCTGCAATTAATGTTATGCCTAAATCAATGTATGAGTCTTTACAAATCAAAACCTCAAACCTACCACCATGATGCTTCAGTTAGCTGATAGGACTGTGAGGTATCCACATGGCTTCTTAGAGGATATTCTTGTGAAGTGAAAGATTTAGTTATCCCTGCTGACTTCTATGTTTTGGATATGCCTAATGAACAAGGTGGGGATGGAACTCTGATTTTGGGTAGACCCTTTCTGCGAACTTCTAATACCAATATTGACATGCAAAAGGGTTCTATCACTATGTCTGTTGGGGATAAATTTGCATATTTTAATATGTATGAACAAATGAAACAACCGCATGAAGACTATTCTATGTGTGATGTTAATGTTATTGATGGGTTGTTCATAGATAAGCTTGATAATGTTAATGAGATGCATGTTTCATCCCCTATTTTTGATTCTGCTTCCCCCTCCCTTTTAAATGGTAGTGACGTGGACTGTTCTGCTGTTCATCAGTCAGATTACACCCTTTCCACTCCATCTGATTATGTTATTACTGATGTTGCATTTGCGAAGTCTTCTACTAACCCTCATAAGCTCGAGAAAGGCTTTGTTTTTGATGATGTTACAGGTGTTAGTAGAGCTGAAAAGACTTCCAAGGAAAAGAAATATTTCAACCTTTTTAGGGAGCTGCGTGCCCTGAATACTGTGCATGGACCTGTTACAGTTCCAATTATTATCCACCCTACCATCTCTACACCCTCAACTGAGACAACCTATCAGGAGATGGTGGCTGCTCTTATTGATAGAAAGAAAGTGGATTCTGAGGAAAAGAGCAAAGAGCCTACATCTTTCAAGCTCTATTTTAAGGAGAAGAAGAAAATGAAGAAACCTTCTGCCACTTTCCCTCCTCTCTCCATTGACCACTACAAGGTCATTGATCTAGTCTATGAAGACCCTTTTCTATCAACCCCTGAGGAGGCTGTGAAGATTAAAGCTGGTACTGAGGTATGGGGTCTACTGTCCACTTATCAGACTCCAAAGGCTGAGAGAAGGGCCAAATGGATTGGACCTTTTGAAGTTCAGTCAACATGCCAGCGTAGGAAGGTTGTGATAAAGGATGCTGAAGGCCGGTTCTTCCAAGTCAAAAAGGAGCGCCTTCGTTTCTTTAAGGAGAGCTATCAGCCTCCATGACACCTCAGGTCGCTTCTTTCCTTTACCTATCTTGTTTACCATGTTTTGCTTTGTTTTGATTGATTAGATTGTTGCATGAGTTAGTGAGATAAGTGTGAGGGAAGGAGCTTACCAGTAGGAAAAAGTAGTTTAGTTTTAGCTTATAGTTTTTTTTTATTTTATTAATTTTCCCCTCTATGTTCTTGTCTTCTTCCTTTCTTCCTTTGTGCTTAATTGTCTACTTGGTCAAGCATTGTGGACAATGCTTTGTTCAAGTGTGGGGAGGGAACCAAGGGATTGATATTCAATAATTGTGTTGTGTTTTTCTGTGCTTAATGAATGAAAAATCTGGTTTTCTAAAAATTTTCAAAATTTTGATTGATTTTCGAACATAATTAGAAGATTTTTGAGTTAAAATTTTTGAAAATTTTGCTTCAAGTAACTTACACTTGAATTTGTGTATTCTTGGACTTTGGTAAATGTTTTTGAACTTGTATTGATACTCATGAGAATTGCTATTTGTTCAAAGTTGATTGTTTTAGTTTCATTGGTCACAATTCTTCAAGCTTGCTTTTATATTGATTGGGTTAATGCATTGTGATTAATTTGGAGTACAATTAATCTTTGTGCATGAGCATTTGAGATTTAGCCTTGTTGGAAGATTCTTTGAGCCTAATTTTCATTCACAGTGAGTTGCATCCACTTACATTTTCCACTTTCTAGAACTTGTTCTAATTCTTAATCAAGACTTAGTTGCATTAATGTGATGAGCATGATAGAGGCATTCTTTTCTAAACCCTTATATTCCAAACACAAACCCACATGATTTTATCCATTGCTAACCATTTGAGCCTTCATCTTTTCTTAAGTGCCAAGAGATGCATTATACATTCAAGTTTCCAACATCTTTACTATTACATTCATGATGTGTTAAACTTTGTCTTCTTGGGTTTTGAATTGCCAAAAGAAAAAAAAACAAAGAAAAGAGAAATAGAAAAAGGCAAAGAAATAGAAGAAAATACTTGAGAAAAGCCAAAGAAAGAAAGATCAAAATAAAATGGTACCAATAGAATAAAATGTTCAAACAAGGCAATTCATTGGTGGTTTGAAGAACAAAGTTGTGCTTTTAGAGAAATAGAGTAAATAGTAGTTGGAAACCTTTTCTAAGATGCTTGGTGCTTAATCATTTCATATCTTTTCACCTTATCTTATTTCATTTAGCCCTTTCCATCATCATAACCTTAAGAGTCCTCTTGATCATTGTATTCATGCATTAGAAGTGGAGAACTAGGATTGCAACAAGCTTATGGCAAAGTGGTTGATTAAGTGGATTTGAGAGAAAATTACCCCAACTTGGTGAGTAGAGTGAAACAATTTATATCTTGAGTGTTTTCTCTTTTGCTCATTCCCATTGTATTGATTGTACTCTACTTTAATCCCTTCTCATTAACCTAGATCACTATGGATGCTTATTTAAAGAGTTGGATTAATGGCACTACTGCTTTCTTACTTTGAATTCATAGGGGTTCCCATTTGTATCAATACTATTCTCTTGCTTCAGTTTTGTATTGCATTTGTCCAGGAGTACAAAGGTTTAAGTGTGGGGGATTTGATTTAGCCCAATTATTCTATGTTATTTCATATCATTTTAAGGGTATTTATCATAGATTTTGGCTCCTTTTAATGATAATTGTGCTTAATTTAGATTAAGAGTCCTTACTTTGAGTTAGTATCTTTTTGAGGGTAAAATTGTCATAATTGGTTATTAATTGTATTCAGTTGATTTCTAGGACAATTGATGCTTCAAATTGTTGCTTTTTATTGTAGGACACTTGAGAATTGGAGCTAAGATCAAAGACCAAAGGATGACACAAACAAAATCAGAGTATCAGCATTAACACACTTCTCTTCGCCGCGGCGCCAAAATGGAAATCTCACCAGTGATCTCTCGGGCAGAGTTCGCCGCGGCCAACTTACAGCTTCGCCGCGGCGAACACACAAGATTAGGCGGAGCTCCTCTCGGGAATGCTTCGCCGCGGCGAAGGTATACCTTCGCCGCGGCGAAAGACTCGTATCAGCAACGCCAGATCCGGATCAGAACGCGAAAATGGAGCCTCTAATCATATGATCCGACCCATATGGACCCTTTAAACCCTTAGAAACCCTATTTTTGAGGGGACACTCCATTCTATTCAGCCACCACCTACGTATCTTTCATCCTCTTCTCTCATTTCACCTCAGAAACCCTAATCCCATTTCCATTTCTTCCATCTGCTGCTACCATGGCTGAAGAACAATATCTGGTTGGAGTTGATTCAAGAGTTATGACTAGCTAAGCTTCTCAACTCTTGAATATGGTGGAAGAAGCATGAGTTCACAAAGCTTCAAAGGGGAGTTAGCTTCATCTATAAGTTCTAGTTCTTGTTTATGAATTTCTAGGTCTTAGGATTTGTAAATTTGGGCTGAACTATTTGATTATGGTTGTAATCAATTCTGGATGATTGTCTTGTGTATTGGATTATTAGTGTTGAATTTGAGCTTAATACATGTGGTTACATGTATGTTTTTATGCAACTCTTTTGATACCCTCTGTCTTGCATGGTAATGTGAGATTGTTGAGTTGATCTGGGCTTGCATTTAACCAAGTGCATTAATTAATCTTAATACACACACTAAGTGAGCTTAATAGGATCTTATGAAATGGGTACCATTGATTAAGATCCTAGACTTAAAGAGTTCTTTAAGGTTTTTCATTTAGAAAACTTGGTGATTTCTACTCCCATACTTATTTTGAACTATGATTGCTTCAAAGCTATATTCAAGAGATTACATATCATTAACTTCACTTCATTACTACTATCTAGAAAAATCCAAAAACATAGTCACTTAGATTTGAATTAATTGCATTTAGTTTTAGCATTTCATTAATGGATAAAAACACCAAAAACCCCTTTTTCATTACTCTGCATAGCATTAATCTAACTTAGACATCTAATTTAGGCTCCCAAAAGAGAACGACCCGAGTTTGCAATACTGCATAGCTTGGATAAATTTTGAGCGAGAACCTCTAAGCGAACGACAAGAAAAGGCTCTCTTTCAGAAATCCTCTACCAACTTCTGCTCTCTGATCATCAGCGATGCTACCTGTACTATCTTTCTGCTTAAAGCATCCGCGACTACACTCGTTTTGCCTGGATGGTACTTAATTTGAAAATCATAGTCTTTAAGTAAGTCCATTCACCTTCATTGCCTTATATTCAACTCTTTCTGATCATGAAGGTACTTGAGGCTTTTGTGGTCACAAATCAATTCGACGGTTGCTCCATACAGATAGTGTCTCCATATCTTCAGTGCATAAACTATCACTACCAACTCCAGGTCATGGGTCGGGTACTTCTCCTTGTGAGATTTCAACTGGCATGAGGCATAGGCTACTACCTGCCCTTGCTGTATAAGCACACATCCCAGTCCCTGCTTGCTAGCATCTGTATAAACCACATACGGTTGTGAAGGATCGGGAAGTATAAGTACAGGAGTAGAAGTGAGCTTCCTCTTCAGCTCGTGAAAACTAGCTTCACTCTTCTCGTCCCACAAGAACGGCTGGTTCTTCTTGGTTAACTTGGTCAGCGGGAGAGCAATTCGAGAAAAGTCCTGGATAAATCTTCTGTAATACCCTGCTAGTCCGAGGAAACTTCTAATCTCGGTCACCGTCTTGGGTCTCTCCTAGTTGAGTACTACCTCAATCTTACTGGCGTTGACAGCCACTCCCTCTCGGGAAATCATATGGCCGAGAAATCAGACTTCCTGGAGGCAAAACTCACACTTACTAAGTTTAGCCACCAGCTGTTTCTCTTTCAGGGTATTTAGGATAATCCTCAAATACTCCTCATGCTCTTCTGGAGACTTGGAGTACACTAAGATGTCATTAATGAATACGACCACAAATTGATCCAAGTAAGGACAAAAAATCCTATTCATGTAGTCCATGAATATCGCAGGTGCGTTCGTCAATCCAAACGGCATCACTAAAAATTCATAGTGCCCATATCGGGTTCTAAACGCAGTTTTAGGGACATCTTCAGACTTAATCTTGAGCTGGTGATAGCCCGATCTTAGATCAATCTTAGAGAATACACTGGCTCCAACTAGCTGGTCTAACAAATCATCTATCCTAGGGAGCGGATACTTGTTCTTAACTGTAACTTTGTTCAACTCCCTGTAGTCTATACATAGCCTTAGACTACCATCCTTTTTCTTGACAAACAACACTGGAGCACCCCATGGCGACACACTTGGGCTAATAAAACCTTTTTCAAGTAGCTCCTCTATCTGTTTTTTAAGTTCTGTCATTTCATTAGGACCCATTCTATAAGGGGCCTTAGAAATTGGTCCTGCTCCATGTAAAACCCTTTATCTCAAAACATTATAATCTGGTCATAACACCACTACTATGGTAGAAAAGGAATGCTGATAAAATGAACTACCATAGTAGAAAGAAATTTGCATAATTTTAGAAATTGAAATTGACTTTCAAACTCGGGTCAAACCCAAACTCAGTTGCATGCAACTAACATCAAACATTAACAACCATTGGGCCTCCGAGCCTCTGGCCCGGGTAACAACATTCATCAAAATCAGCCCATATAAATGGTTTCCAACAACGTAAATCAAAGTTCCACAAACAATAGAAAGGGCCTCTGGCCAATTAAAAGTGAGAAGATACACTTCCTCCGGTTTACAATAAAGCCGAGCAATCAAAATATTTCAAAGGACCCTAACTGTGGCAATATACAACTAGCCATACATAAACAAGGCTAGAGGCCTAAAGCTAACCAAGCTTAAGCCTCTGCGTCTCTTCCTGAAGGCGCACGCCTAGAAACTTCACCTGAAAACATTGTAAACCACGGGGTGAGACAAAGTCCCAGTAACCAACCATTCCAATTCAAGGTACTACTAAATAGGTGCTCGTGAGGTGTCAAGTGGGGCAGTTCACAAGTAATATGATAACAAGATAGCCATAACAAGTTATGCAAGTGCAATGATGCAATCCCATCAACCATATCCCTCACTTTGAGGGATTTTCAGGAGCCGAAGCCGGCCTATCCCTCACTATGGGGGACGTACTGAGCCAACTATCATGCATTAATGGAGGCCTTACCACGTGGTAGTAACAAACAAAACTCTTACTAATTCCCAATTAATGCATCATGCTCAAACCATAATCAAAGAGTAATAATCATTTCACAATTAACTTCTTTCAGTGGCATATCTTTCACAATTCCAAGATTCATTCATCATCAATCGAAACCCCACAAGATGGTTTTCCTTTTTATACACAACATACACTTTGAACATAATTACTACTTGGAGCACAAAACATAAATCTACTCACAATACCACAGAAGCAAGTACTAAGGATTGGAAAGTGGTTACCTCTCGCCTGAGCAAGGAATAACAAACCAACAATGTGGCCCCGTGCACCAACAAGACTCACAACCAGTCTACACAAGCACACAAACACACAACCATCATGTATTAGCTTTCAAACTAATAATGTGGCCAAAACAACATTTGGGGACACAAAATTCCTATCTCTAATCAAACTCTACCCAACTCAAAGGGTATAACTATCAAGGCAACACTCTAAGGTCATACAAATCCATTAAAACCTTAATTCCTCTCCAAATATCAATTTAGGATTCAAACCTCAAGGACCCACTATAAGAATTCAACACCCAAACATCCCATTTGAACAATTGAAGTTCTAACAACAATCTAAACCGATTAAACATCCAATTTAACCCTCCTTAACATAACCCAATTCACAAAACTCAAAATCAACCTCTACATTATCATCCTCAATCACAAACCTCCCATTTCCATAAACCCTAACTTCAAAAACTCAAAGTTATTTAAATCTAAGAAAACTACACCGATTAAATACTTAAACTAACCCAAAGAAATCAATTAAACTCAAAACAATCGGTCAAAAACCTCAATTCCAACACAACTTAGAAAATCCTAGGGTTTCACCAAAAATCCTCAGAAATTCCAAGAAAGAAAGTAGATTAGAGGTTAAAATCACTTACTTGAGGTAATGGATCCTTAGAAATGTCTTTCCCAAGCCTCAACACTGAAACCCTAGCAGAGCTCCTCTCTCCTCCTTTAGATTTTCTAATTTTCACACACTGAACCCCTCCCGCGACTATATAGATTTGGGACCTTTCGCTGCGACGAACCCATATCTTCACCGCGGCGAACTAATCCCGAGAGGGATTACTCGGCTGAAAACCCGACTTCACCGCAGCGAACTCCAATCTTCGCCGCGGCGAAAGCTTCCCGAGAGGAAACTCATGCTCGCCCAGAAAAACTTCACTGCGGCATGCCCTCACCTTCACCGCGACGAAACATTCCCGAAAGGATACTCTCCCCTAGAACTCCCAGTGCGCCGCGGCGAAGTTTTACATACCCTGAGAGGGGTACGTTCACCTATTCCTCCAACATACCTCAAATCCAACCCAAACACCAAGATCAAGATTAAATCACTAATCTATCCTCAAAATCAACCAAAAGAGGCTATTAAAACCCGATAAAACTCAGGATGTTACACTCCAGGTACTATGTCAATTGTGAATTCTACCTCTCTCTCTGGGGGTAATCCTGTGATCTCTATCGAAAACACTTACAGAAATTCCCTAACCACTGGGATTCCTCTTATCCCTTCCTCAACTTCTACTTGCATCGAGAAGAAAACGAGGAATCCTTGACAGCCTTTTCGTAGGCATTTGCCTGCTTGGGCTTCCGTAATGAATTTTAATCTAACTTCTGGATTCAACTCTAAATCCCTCGTGGGTAAGATTAGGGTTTTGTTCTTACAATCCATTAGTATATTGTGGGATGACAACCAATTGAGTCCAATCACCACATCCATCTCATGGAAAGGCATGCATATCAAATCTATAACAGTGAAACAGTGCTCATAACAAACTATACAGTTCAGGCATACATCAGATGTAATTACCCTACTTTGCATTGGGGTAGACACATGTATATCATATGGCAATGTATTTATACTCAAGCCAAGTCTTTCCGCACAGGCATATGAAATAAAAGAATGACTAGCACCCGAATTAAACATTGCAATCATCGGAGAATTATTAATCATGATTGTACCTTGGATCATCTCCGAAGACTTCTGGGCTTCTTCTCTTGTGATGGCAAACACTCAGCCCTAGGTGCGTGGTCTTGCCTGCTCGGTGTTTTGTGGGCACTCTCTTGAGAAATGTCCAGGTTTGCCATAGGTGTAGCAAACATTCTACCCAGCCATGCACGGCCTGTCACCGTGATTCTTGCCACACTTAGGACAATCCTTGCCCTTTGGTGCTTTACCGCCCTTCTTGTTCTTGCAGTTATTCCAGGGTTGTTTCCTCTTCTTATTCACGTTGGACGAGGTAGCACCTTGACCTCCTTGACCTCCCTTCTTTGTTCTGGGAGTGGTCTTGACCATCAGATGATGGTTGAAGCTGCTTTCTGTGATTCGGCAAGCTTCCACTGCTTTATTGAACTGCTCAAACTGTCTAGGAGCAATCATCTCCCTCAATGATGGCCTCAGTCCTCGAACCATCTTCTTCGTGGTCCACCTCTCATCGTCTTTGTATCGGAGATAGCTTGAATAATGAGAGAGACGGATGAACTTGGCCAAGTACTCGTTAAAAGGCTCGTCATCCTTCTGCTTCAAAGTCAGGAATTCTGCTTCTCTCTCATCTCAGACAGATCTCGGAAAGTACTTTTCATAAAATTGCTCCAGAAACACTTCCCAAGTCACCATCGTGTTTCAAGCATCCAGAAGAATCTCAGTGTTCTTCCACTAGCGATCTACATCTTTCTCCAGCTTATATAATACCATCTGGCCTTTTCGCTCTAATGAGCAGTCCAACACCTTGAAGATCTTCTCTAGGAAATTGATCCACTCTTCCGCTGCTTGCACGTCAAATGTCCCATCAAACGATGGCGGGTTGTGCTTATTGAAGCAGGTCATCCACTGTTGGATGTTGTCGGGGTTTGCTGCTGGCATCGCTGGCCTTGGCAACTATTCTGATTCTGGTGCTGCAGAGACCTCTTCCTCTGGTTGCCTCCTCTCGAGGTTTGCTAATGCTGCAGCTACTACTGCAGCTATCGCTGCATCCCTTTCTTGTTCCTGACGAGCTTGAGTTGCTCTCATGTCCTCGATGGTCTTCTGTTGTTGCTTGAGGCGTTCCAGAATCAATTGTAATGGATCAGGAGGGACCCTTGCATCTTGCACTAGGGGTCTCTCCAGTGAAAGGTTTCGTCGAGTTCTAACCATTGCTTGACTAACCAGATAGCACAACAAGGAACAAGAAATAAATATCATGCTTGGATTTCATTCATAAAATGAGCATACAACAAAAGCAGCTAAGCATTGACCAGTCAAAGTGCAATCAACACATCTATTGACCAAGCATTATCAGCCTAACCTACTCGGGTTAGCTGTACCAAAATATATCCTACGTTAGTGATAGGATAGTCCTAGCGTCTACAGAAAGTGAACAATAACAAAGCCCTCAAGGCTTCGGATCCAGTCCTCCACATCATCTCCCAGCAAGTAGTTCAGGCGGGTAATCTCATGAGTCCAGAAAGGGGTATTAGGTAAGACCTCTACCATCTCACTCAGCCAATCATAAGGATCTAGGTAAGGGTTGCCTGGTCCATGGGCCTGATACAGCTCTCTCACACCTTGGAGGTAATCTAGGTGTACTCTCAGGTCTGCATCAACATCCCTCCTGATGTGACGCCCTATGAACCTCAGCCGGTCACTCAGCTGACCCACACTACGGATCTCATGACTAGGCTGAACTGGTGCAGGTACAAATGGTACAGTAGGTACTACAGGTAATACCGGGGCTGGGGGTACAACTGGTACAGTACTAGGTCCAGGGATATTACACTGGTACATATCAAGAGGAACAGGCTGCTTAAGAGACTGAACATAAAGATCTAAATCTAGTGGCTCTTGGTATAAGCCAGTTACAGGGTTGACCAGGTCTCCGAGTCTGGGGAGGTACTGCAACTGTTCTGCCGTGATCCCTAGCAGCTCTGGGTAGTGCTCAACACAGTCATTGGAGCACACTGATTGATGGCTAGGACTGGCATCTCCCATTGCCCATTCCTCTGGGTTCTCGTCCTTGGTGAGATCAATTACTATTGGATCCCAAGTGTTGACTGATGGCTCAGGTTTAGTACCCAGTCCATGGTAATCCCCATCTTGACTCCTGCAAATAGGTGTTAGTTCTCTACATCTAAGGAATACTTAAGCAGAGCATTCTATCTTATGCCAGAACCTCCGTTCTGATACCAAAAATGTTACACCTTACTATTGTTTTGACTTCGGTTCTTTCCAAAATCATTTTAGACTACATTGGATAGTCTTGGGCTCACTTTTTTCTATAAAACCGCTAATTTTCAGATTTTTACTGTTCATCAGATAAAAATCCAGTTTTGCTGGCCCAACTTCAAAAATTCATAACTTATTCTACAAAAATCCAATTGGGGTGATTAAAAATTCTACTTAAAGATCTTTAAGTCCTCTTTTAAGAAAAAATAATCTCAAGGGCCAATTCTTTATGAAAACGCGTCAGGTTTTTGTGGAACACTATTCTGTCCAGTGCCAAAATTTCTTTTTCCCAGATTCTTTCCTTTAACTTTGGAAATTCACCAAAAATCGTATACTTGTTCATTTTTAACGTATTAGCTATCAATTTGAAGCTCAGGACATTAAATTTCATCATTCCAAATTTCAGAATTAATTGCATTCTGGAACATAATCAAAAAGTCAACACAAACCGGTCAGGGTCAGTGTGCTTCCAGCACTGTTAGTTTAATATGTACATAACCAAAATATTATCACGAAATTTTGTGGCTAAATTCCACAAATCAACCTTCAATCTGTAGCTTCCTTTTTGAAGATTCAGGTCCTAAAATATTAGATTACATTTATGGAATGAGATTTCATTGAAATCCCAATAGCAAATTAACCAGCTATATCACCAAGCAAGCATCATTATTATGCATGATCACATTAGCTACTATTGATGAACTAACATGCTTATCATTTGGAAAACAGAATCATGCAAAGGCCAAAGCAAGATACTATAAAGAGCAGCCACATAACAATCAAGAGAGCTCAATCACAATAATAGCAATTAACCATTCAATAATCAACAATGCTAGTTAGTGGTAGTAGCTAGGTTTAACTTGCTACCTTGTTCCAAAAGTCTTAGCTTTTCTTCCTTCTCCTCTTTTCCTTGACAAATATCAAACCCTAACCATGTGATCCAACAAAAAGGGCAGCCATAATCATTTTTCAACCATGAAAAAGCAAGAACACAAATTAAAACAACTCTTGAACCATAAAGCTTCAACCTTGGTTCACTACTTTTTGGATTTGGTTCTCTTTAACCCTTAAAATCACACCTTGACCTAACCCTACATGGTTTTTCATGTAGAACTCAAATATATGCTCAAATCTTGCAAAATAAAATGGCCTCCTTCAGTTTCATGTTGACCGAACCACTAGGGATTTTTAACTAAAAATCACAACTTTGCTTTAAAGCTTCCAACAGTTGTTTCCTTTGGTTTACCCTACACCATTCCTCATTTTAAGCATGATGGAAGCCTTAAAACAATGAAAAACTCATCCTAGGGTTCATTTTACCTCTTGGTCAAAATGATCACTCACAACAACAACCATGAAAAAATGCTTTAAAACCACTTAGACTCACTTGCAAACACTAGAATCTAGCTTGTATAGTTGTGTCTTAGCAAGTGTAAAAACCAAAACTACTTTCCCCTTTTTTAACAACCAATTCAGTCCACATTAAGAGAGGGAAGAGACAGATTTTAAACCATAAAAATGAAAGAAAACAAAGTAAGAACACCTCTAGTACCAAGATCTAACCTTGCAACTTGCTTGAATGACCAAAGGTGCTCCCTTTCTTCTTGTTTTCTCTCAAACTCTCTCTTTTTCTTCCACTTCCTCCCTTGGACGAAATTTGGGTCTGAAAATGGGGAGGGAAGAGCTGATTAATTGGCTCAAAATATCTCAACCACCCTCTTTAATGATAATCCAAGTGTCATTACCCTACTATCTCTTGGTTTCTCTTTCATAATTTATATAATTCCAAATGAAATTATTTACTAAAGTCAAAATCCTCTCCATTTATGGAATGACACTTGGCTAATTCAAATATTCTCCTTCAAGAGCTTGACGCATGGCTCAATAGGATCCCTTAGATTTGCAAGACACCAATCTTGCTTTATCGGTATACTTTAGGTTTTGAGTTTTACTTCTTTTCTATAATTACAGTAACTTAGTCTCTGTAATTATTTTCTGTCAGATCCTTAGTTTATTCTTCTCATTATTATCTTCCCAAATTGCCCTCTTTGTCTCAAAATTAATTTCCTAATATTTAAATATAAAGGAAAATTAATTTCCTTCCCTTTAGGGATTTTTCCACTTTTCACATTTATTTTGAAAAATCTTTGACACTTGAGGGTCTCCATTTAATTCCATAACTCCTTATAATTCCTTGGGATCTCATAGGAATTTTCTTAGGATTTTAGTCCTACTAAAATATTTATTTGGAATTTCCCAAATAAAATCCCTTAATTAGCCTAAATCACACTTAAAATCTCTCATAATTTCTCTAAGGGTAATTTGGTCATAAAACTAATTTTATAATTTCATATAACTCTCAAGGGATATTATCCCTATTTTTCCTTAATTTTTCAAGGCTCAAAAATATTTTTCCTTATTTACATTTGACCAATTTTCCTTAACTAGTCAATTTCCTATAATTGGCTTGGAAAATTACTGTAATTATTTTCCACCAAAATCCTTTGCCTTTTCCTTATTATTTTTAATCCTCAATAATTTGAGAATATTTCTTATCTCTAATTACCCTAATGCTGGATGTGACACCATGCAATGCAATGAAAGGGGGTTTTGGGTTTTAAGATTTAAATGAATGATGACTAAACTAAATGCAATGGAAACAAACCTAAGATACTATATTTTTGGTGTTTTAAGATAATAATGATGGAATAGAAATGAATGATAGGAAATCTCTTGAAAATGGTTTTGATGGCAATCATAATTCACTTAAGATATTGGGAGTTTCACAAATCCATTAGGTTTTTTTAATAACAACCTCAATAACTCATTGAGTCCAATGTTTAAATCAATGAACTTCATTAATGAAAACATTGTTAAGCTTCCCTAATGTGTAATTTGAGAATGATCATGCAATTGGCTCAATGTAACCCACAATCAACTCAGTATCAAAACATGACCATGTAAGATAGGAGAGAATCATGAGAGTTACAAAGAAGCATATATGTGACCACATGTATTTAAGCACAAAATTCAATATCAACCAATCCAAACTACAAATGTAAATCATTAACCAATGATTACAGAATCAACCAAAGTGTCTCACTAAGAATTTACAAATCCTAGACCTAGGAAATCACAAATACATAGGTAGAAACTAAAGATTGAAACTGAAACTCCCTTTTGAAGCTTGGAAACTCATGCTACTCCACCATCTTCAAGAGTTGGAAAATCCTAACTCACCATAGCCTTGGAATCAGCTCCAACCAGAGTCAAATCTTCAGCCATAGCAGTCAGGAAATGAAGAAAATGAGGTAGGATGAAGAAAGAGTGAAGGAAATAGAAGGGGAAGAAGATAGAGATGGAGAGGCAAGAGGATGGGAAAATAGAGGTGTTGGAGATGATAGAATAGGGTCTTAGGTCGAAAATAGGGTTTCTAAGGGCTTGTGGGGTCAATCTGTGTCGGATCATATGAGTAGAGGGTCCATATTTGCGTTCTGGATCCGAATCTGACGTTCCTGATACGAAGAGGTTCGCCGCAGTGAACTATTCCAGAGAGGTATTCTAGTGAGATTTTGAGAGTTTGCCTTGGCGAACCAAAAAGTTTGCCCCAGCGAACTATTCCAGAATAGCCACTAATGCACATTTTCAGACTTTTTGCTACAACACAGCATTTTCTTGGAAACTCTCATGTTGTGTAATGCTTTGGTCTTCAATCTTGGCTCTAATTTTCAAGTGTCATACAATGAAAAGCAACAATTTGAAGCATCAATTGTCCTAGAAATCAATTGAATACAATTAATAACTAATTATGACAATTTTACCTTAAAAAAGACACTAACTCAAAGTAAGGACTCTTAATCTAAATTAAGCACAATTATCATTAAAAGGAGCCAAACCTATGATAAAAACCCTTAAAATGATATGAAATAACATAGAATAATTGGGTTCAATCACTAGCCATATTGATCATACAATTAATTAGAACCAAGAGATTACATAATATTCAAGACTAGCTCTCTTGAACCTCAACCCTTTCTCTTGGATTTAGGGTTGTCTTACTAGCATTTCTAACATAAATCTTATTATTTCCCATACTTAAGATCCATTTCTTCTCAATTAGAACCACTTTCGATGGCCTTAGATTCAAGAAGATTTAAAAATTTTGCTTTATGGGTACTGTTCACACAGAAATTCCAGAATTTTTACTCAATTTTGAAAATTCATAATTAATTCTAGAAAAGTTGAAACTGAGTGGTTCCAAGTTCTACTGAAAGCTCCTTAAGTTCTATCTAAACAAAAAATAGTTTCAAGAACCAATTCCATGTGAAATATTACCAGAATTGTACGGAATTCACAACTCTTCCAATGGTTAAAAATTGTTTCCGGATTTCAAACCCTAACTTTGAAAAATCACCATAAATCGTACACATATCCAAATGAAGTGTTCTACTATGGATTTAAAGCTAATAGAATGTAATTTAATCATGCCAAATTTCAAAACCAGATACAAAGATTAACTTATTCGAAATAGGCATCAAGGAAGATGTTATAACCATCATACACCTTGATCTTAAAGCTTGACTCTTGTTCCTTGTTCTTGGCCTTCATCCCCCGCGTTTTTCTCTCTAAATTTTGCCAGAGTTTTACCTCTACAAATAGCTGCCAAAATACTCTTCTAAGCTGGGGTATTTATAGCCAAAACTTTGGCTTGGATGGATCAAAATGCCCTTGGTGGCTAATAGAAAGGGTAAGGGCAATCTTGGAACTTCAAGTTGACTTTTACATCATCATTGCATCATCTTCTTGCATCATCCTTACCTCATTCTTCTAGAAGGTGCTAGGTGTCACAAAAGTGGTGGAGGAGAAAAGAGATTAAATCCCAGCCATTGGATCAAAACTTAATCTTTAAGTTTCCTCCGAATTTACTTGGCCTGTGTTTATCTGGCTTTCTTGTTGGCTTTTTCTAGAGATTAGAAAATTCTTCTATCTACTCCATAAATTCCCTTTTATTCTAGAAAATATCTATAAATTTTCTCAGGCCATAACACTTCCTTTAAGCCTTGCATAAAATTCATTTACTAAAATACCCTTTTTTCGGCATAAACAACTTTTTATTTTATTAAAGCCATTTCACAGGCCTTTTGGTTACAACACTAATTTTATAAATTAGTACAACCTTTCAATCATTTAATCTCATTTTTGCATATATTTTTAGGTCTCTTGCTATTTTAAATAATGACCTCAAACAGTATACTTTTTACCGGCCATAACTTCATAAATTCCATTTAAGCTGTCTTAAGGGTATTTTCATCATTTCTCTTCACAAAAGAGCCTTAGAATATTATTTTCCATTTTCTAGGATTTTCTTGGAATTCTCTGTATACTCTTTCATTTTTATCTGTGTTGGTCATAACTTTCTGAATTTACAGTTTAGTCCCTGCCTGGACTTAACTTCATAAAATCCTCTCTTTGAGGTTTCTAACTTAACCCTTGGCCTATATCTAGCCTCTTTTCTCTTTTTGGACGTTCAAGACTTTACTGGAGCTTGTAACTTTGATTACACTTTAACCTTTTAAAACTTTCACTTTGCAGTTTAGTCCCTAAAACTGTTTTAACTTCCTTTCTCATCCTTGGGACCTCTGCTAATAGGGGTTTGGTAGCCTATCCAATTCAGGCTATTTCTAGTACTTCTAGGTCCAAAAGTTGAGATGTTACAATTCTCCCCCTCTCAAACAAATTTCATCCTCAAAATTCCAGGTCAAACCTCTATCCTTACCCTTAATGAAAGGTTTACTGAGGAGAATATCCCCGCTTATATTTAACTTTGACCTCTTCAACTTTTCATTATACTTTGTTGCCGGGTTTCAACCCTAGGCTCCGTACTTACATGACTTGTCATTTTATACTTCTTTGCCATTTACATGGGTATGGCCTTTGCTTTTAGGCATTTTGCACCACTGCTCACCTTCTTTCTATACTTTAGGCTCATTTTTTTCATAATAATAGCATGACAGTATACCTGTCTTTATGGTATTTTACTATACCATGACATTTTGGTTCTTTTAATATCGCTTTTATCAATTCTTTTCGGTATACCTTGTCATTCCTCTTTACTTTAAGGGCATATCTCCTTTTTTTCTTTCATTGACTATAATAGAATTGAGCTTAGTCTACTCAACAATAAAGATGTTTGGAACAAGGTAAGGGTACTCTCTCTGTATTAGTCCACCATTGAAGGAGATTTCAGTATCTTAAACTCATCCCTGGTAATAGTCTTCCTAAAGAGGTACTATACTCTTGCTCTTACAGCTCAGCCACTTAAAAGGTACTATACTCTTGCTCTTACAGCTTAGCCACTTTCTCTTAGGCTTGGTCTTTCATGACCTCGAGAGCTACTATGCTCTACCGTAAGTCTCTTCAGGATCTATTGTGACCCTAGAATTTCCCTCTACTCGAGCAATTTTCCTATTATTGGGAGACTTCAGATCACAGGACTGAGTAATAAAATAAGTCACCTCCACTCAGTTAGTAACTTGTTTGATTATTCCCCAAGACTGATCGTAAATATCAATATTGTCTTCTTAGGCCTTACTTAATCCTTCCTGTCAACTCCTGGAATTCTTAGCCTTTCCATATATCTTTAGCCCTTAGTTTTAGCTTTCTTAAGCCACTTTTGTTTTCTTGTGCCTTTCGAATCCTTAGGCACTGGCCCATCTCTAGAACCTATTAACTTGCCATTATATCAATGCTAGCCTGTCTTATCTTAGGACTCTGTAGTCCTTGTTATCTCTTAACAATTTAGACAGTATTAGGAGAGGACTTATATCATCATGTTCTCATTATCCTTCAGTATTCCATAGTACCTTGTTAAACTCGAGGAGCATCTGTTTGCATATCACACTTCTATTGTCTTAACCAATTTCACTCTCTCTCTCTCTAGGGTAAGGTCCGCCTTATGCCTTGCCTTGGCTGCTTCTACTTTTCCTATGGGAGGATAGATTGCTCTTACTGGAAGCATCGTCAACTCAACCACTTACTTTACCCTTCATTCCTTCAGAGGATAGCTTACTCTTACTAGAGTAGCATCGCTCTGGTTTGGAGAACCACTTCCCAATCTTAGAGAGGTACTTCATGGTCAAGACTTTCCTCATATGCAATCTCTACCAAGGTACATTTCTCAAATACCATATTCCTATCAAAGGGAGCCTCTCCACTAGATTATTCGATTATGTAGGCAGTGGCATCTATCTATAGGAATCTCATCTCTTAGATTCCCTAATGGCCTAAGTGCCATGGTTGCACACTCTTGGATGCCTTAGGGACATAAAAGAGTACTGTTAAGTCCCTCATATTATCATGTATCCAAGCATCATTGAGCTCTAACTATCATTAGGAACTTGCTTATCTCTCTTTGTGTATCAGTTCCTAGTGTAACCATTCACTATCATGTTCTTATTTATTTCTGTTCATCTCTATCCTCAAGAGAGATCTTGCCTGACTTTACTCTTTCTAACTTTCTTTACCTCTTAACTAATTATTCTTATAGTCAGGTATTGATCACCATACCCTTATCACATCATACAGTAAACATTTAATCACCTTGCTGTATGGTATCTAGGTCAGGCACCCAAGTCATCATTGACCCTTCATTCATTATCATCTAATCTCTGTCTTTCTTGGTTCACTATCCCTTAGGTATTTCTACCTCTATTTAGGGATTTGAACAAACCTTAAATATCTCATCCTGTTACCTTGCCTCTATCGAGGTCACATTGATTACTTAAGGTACAGGTTGATATTTGGTTCCCATGCTAGGGCATTGACTTATATCTTTGACTTGCTTATTGCACCCTTAACCATTCGTTTCTATGGTCATATACTAATAATAAAGTGACCATATTACACAGCAAGCATTGATCATTAAAACATCTTCACTGTGTGGCATTCCTGTCAAGTACCTTAATCAATCACCCGAGGCTTAGGTTGTCATCCTACTTCCCTATTAGGGTCTAGACTCTTACCCCTTCATGGCTTATGATACTCTCAGCCATTACCCTCTAGGGATGTCTTTCAACTTTGACTTATTCCCTGGTCAAGCTCTCTCAGCTAAACCGTTCCTCTCCTGAGGGGGAGTCTCTTAGCAGTAACTACCTATCTATCAGGTTACTCTCTGTCATTCCTTATTTCTCTTCTATGTCTATTTCCCTTGGAGAAAACACCTCAATGTTTAAACCTTATTTGAACTAATCCTATCAACCCATTACCTTTCTAGTTTAGGTTTTCTCTCATACCGGGCTTTGCTTGAACCAACACTTTGCTTATACCTTGGTATACCTTTACCAAAACTTTTGTTATGTTTAAACACTTAGCAGAACCTCTACTCTGATACCAAAATAAAATGTCCTTTCTTTAACCCCTCAGAGTACACATTAGTAAGCGTTATGGTTCAAGCGGATCGTGACACAAGCCTATGGATTTAAAATTTCAACATAATTACTCGGGTTACTATTCACAGTTTAAATTCAAGATTATAGGCCCAAATTCAAAAATTCATAACTAATTCCATAAAAATCGTATCGAGGTATTATAAAATTCTATGGAAAGCTCTTTGAATGCTTTATAAGGAAAAAAATGTCCAATTGGACTTATCCTTACCCATTTCGTACAGTTTAATCAATAAACATTACTGTTCATTTGGTAAAATCTTGAACTTCCAGATTCTGTGCCTCAACTTTGAAAATTCATGTCTCCTTGTGTACACATCCAATTGAGGTGATCTACCTCTAATTTTAAAGCTTGGGATGTGTAAGTATCCCAAATCTTGTGGCTTAACTCATTCATTTGATAGGTCAAACTGGAGCTACAAACTCATTGCTTCAGGACTTAACCTTTTATCCCTTAACCAGTTCTTACTTTAATTCTTTTTATTTCTTTGGTATACATAACTTGGGTTTACTCTTTCCCATTCATTCTCACATATTTCTATACATGCCTTTAGCATTATAATTAAATACATGGCATTCTTGGCATCCATAACATAATTTACATAATAGGAGAATTACACATGTATCAATAATCTCATCCATTAACATGAATAATTCTCCACTTTCTTCTCCTTGCTTCTCATGCCGTTATTGGCCATTGATGATTGACCTAAATGGTTGATTAGGAAGGGGTGAGATTCGAAAAAATCTCAGTAGCAAACAATACCATATAATCATACTAGATGGATGCTAATACATTACATGTAACTTGCTTGTTCTCTTGTTAGTTAGTGACATATTAGCATGCTTAAAGCTACCTTCTTGATGCATGGCCATGGAGACATAATCTACTCATCACAAATAGCATTTACAGCAGCCAATACATGTCACAACAACATTCAAACATCATGTACAGCAACACACAAGCATACAACATCAAGTAATGATAATAGGTAAGTACACTATCTTAGACTTCAAGCTTTCCTCTTACTTTTCCTTTGACTCCCTTGAATTTCCAACCACATGTACCTTCAGTCAACATCATCAAACATCCTCTTAGATGTTTCAAGGTCCTAAACATGGCCATATCGATCATACAATCGATTAGAACCAAGAGATTACATAATGCTCAAGACTAGCTCTCTTAAACCTTAACCCTTTCTATTGGTTTTAGGGTTTTTTTTCTAGCTTTTCTAACATAAATATCATCATTTCCCATCCCTAAGATCCATTTTTTCTCAATTAGAACCATTTTAGATGGCCTTAGATTCAAGAAGATCAAATATAAAAATTTTGCTTCACGGGTACTGTTCACACAGAAATTCTAGAATCTTTACTCAACTTTGAAAATTCATAACTAATTCTAGAAAAATTGAAACTTAGTAGTTGCAACTCCTACTAAAAGCTCCATAATTTCTCTCTAAATCAAAAATAGTTTCAGGAACCAATTCCATGTGAAATAGTACCAGAATTATATGGAATTTACTACTCTTCCAATGGTTAAAAACTGTTTCCAGATTTCAAACCCTAAATTTGAAAAATCACCATAAATCGTACACATATCCAAATGAAGTGTTCTACCTATGAATTCAAAGCTTATAGAGTGTGATTTAAGCATGCCAAATTTTAGAATCAGATACCAAGAGTAACTTATTCGAAATAGGCATCAAGTCAGATGCTATAACCATCACATACCTTGATCTTGAAGCTTGAATCTTGTTCCTTCTTCTTGGCCTTCACCCCCACGTTTCTCTCTCTAAATATTGGCAGAGTTTTCTCTCTACAAATAGCTGCCAAAATTCTCTTCCGAAGGTAGGGTACTTATAGCCAAAACTTTGGCTTGAATGGACCAAAATGCCCTTGGTGGTTAATAGAAAGAGTAAGGGCAATCTTGGAACTTCAAGTTGACTTTTACATCATCATTGCATCTCTTCTTACATCATCCTTATCTCATTCTTCTAGAAGGTGCTAGGTGTCACAAAAGTAGTGGAGGAGAAGGGAGATTAAATCCTAGCTATTGGATTAAAATTTAATCCTTAAGTTTCTTCTGAATTTACTTAGCCTACGTTTCTCTGGCTTTCTTAATGACCTTTTGGAGCTTAGAAAATTCTTCTGTCTACTCCATAAATTTCTTTTTATTTTAAAGAATATCTATAAATTTTCTCAGGCCATAACACTTTCTTTAAACCTTGCATAAAATTCATTCACTAAAATGCCTTTTATCTACATAAACGGCTTTTTAATTTATTAAAGCCATTCAACAGGCCTTTTGGTTGCGGGACTAATTTTATAAATTAGTACAACCTTTCAACCATTTAATCTCATTTTTACGTATATTTTTTAGGTCTCTTGCTATTTTAAATAATTACCTCAAATAGTATACTTTTTATCGGCCATAACTTCATAAATTCCATTTAAGTTGCCTTAGGGGTATTTTTGTCATTCCTCTTCACAGAAGAGCCTCAGAATATTATTTCCCATTTTCTAGGATTTTTTGGATTTCTCTGTATACTCTTTCATTTTTACCTGTGTTGGTCATAACTTTATGAATTTACAATTTAGTCCCTGCTTGGATTTAACTTCATACAATCCTTTCCTTGAGGTTTCTAACTTAACTCTTGGAATATATCTAGCCTCTTTTCTCTTTTTGGGCCTTCGAGACTTTACTGGAGCCTGTAACTTTGATTACACTTTAGCCCCTTGAAACTTTTACTTTGCAATTTAGTCTCTGAAACTGTTTTAACTTCCTTTCTCATCCTTAGGAGCTCTGCTAATAGGGGTCTCGTAGCCTATCCAATTCAGGCTATTTCTAGTACTTCTAGGCCTAAAAGTTGGTATGTCACATCACATGTTGGCGGTTTAAGGCAAAGGTGCGAATTAAAGCCCAAGCAGCTTATGGCTCCATTAATTCAACTTATCTGTTAGCTATAGCATCTAATACTTTAGCATCATGTGGTAACAACCTATTATAGAAATACTAAACAAGATACTCCTCAATAATCTGGTGGTTCAGGCACTTGGTAAGCATATCTTGGAATCAGCTCCAGAATTGAAAGAAAGTTTCTCCTTTCTCTTGCTTAGTAGAAGATATCTCCTTTCTACCAGCAGAGATCTTAGTAGATAGAAAGTATTTGTCAAGAAAAGCTCTCCTTAGTGTAGTCCAAGATTTATACGGGTTATCCACATATAATGGCAGATTCATATACCACTCTTTGGCTTTCCCTTCCATAGATAGGTGAAAAACTTTCCAAAGCACAACTTCAATCCTCGCCCTAGCTGGCTTCATAGATAAGCATTGCATATGAAGATGCTTCAAATGAGTATATGGATTTTCACCTAACAAACCATTGAACTTAGGAAATGAGTGTATTAATTGACCTTTAAGTTCAAAAACATTTTCAAAAATAGGCAATGCACCAGGCAAAGGCTTAAAATTAGCCTCAGACTAAGTAAGGTCTTTAATGGTTCTCCCTCTAGGTGCCCATTAGTACCATTAAATCCTATATTCTCACCTGCTCTCTCATGTCCATTACCATTCAAAGCATTGCCCCCAGTTGGTTCATTTTGTCCAATGTCATTAGGGTTCAACCTATTACTACCCGCACCTTCCATAATTGGGATCTCTACAATTGTGTCTACAAGGATTTCCTCTTCTTCACTAGTGGATGGGTCAGAATTAGGGAAACTCCCTTCAATGATGCCCTTATTGACGGTTACAAACCTATGCTCTCTCCTCAACCTCCTTAGATATCTCTCCAACTCAGGTTGATAAGGTACTAAAGGTTCATTCCTTCTTTGTATGCATAATTAAGAGATGTAAAAATTCCTGCACACAAAGCAATTCAAATAAAATGGATGAATGAATTGGGTGTAAGAGTATATGGTATGAATGATTGATGAATGAGTATAACTATACACTCAAATGAAATGTAGAGTGAGTATGTATGAGTCAAGACTTAGAAAAAAAAATTTAGCCCAAAAAGGGTTTTTGTTGCAGCAAGACTTGAGTTGGTCACAACGAAAAAGTTCACTGAAGCAAACCCAGAAAAGGAATGACAGTTCGTCGTGACATGATAGGTATTAGTCGCGACTAAAATTTTGATAGAATTGACTTCAAAACAGAGCAACGGTAAAAACAGAGCAACCCACAACTTCAAAAGTAATGATGCCACACAAAGATAAAAATATTGTAGTAACCAAGCTAGCGACCATAGTATTGATGCAAGAAATCTAGCGAGCTAACAAAAGAAATGCAAATGCAAAACTTCAAGGAAATCAAGATATTTATGACTTTTCTGAAAATTTTCTATACAAAAGAAACAAACACTATGCTCAACACTAAAGACTCTAAGAAAACTAAAATGAAAATGTAACAACTAGACAGCCTCGATCACACGGTTCGAACCCAATCTCAACACCAAAGTTGACACCCAAATTACACAAGAAACCAAATCAATGGCTATGGTGCCAGTTTGATGAAGCCTTAGTCATTATGGGCTCTTAAAAACAATTTAGTTCTGGATAGAAATGCACTACAATGGCACAATCCCAGTCATGTTCACTTTGAGGAGCCTGAATTGTTCCTATGTAATCTAAATGACAAAACCATGTGAAAAGGTAAAATTAAGGGGGTTTGTAAAACTGAATAAGTTGCAATGAAATCAAAATTTGAATAAGATGAATTCTGTTTGGTCTTTTCAAAATGAATTAAAACAATAATAAAAGAAAGCAATTAAATAGATAGTTTTTAAACTTAATTGATAAAAATGCCCCTTGGAGAATTGATTAGGTCTTCATCACTTCAAATTATAGTGGCAGTTTACTTGAAAACCAATCTAAGCTAGTTTAGAAAACCTTCCAAACTTAGGTAAATTAGTATGTTAATGAAACCTTTGACCAAAAGACTCACAACAAAACTAACCACCCTCACAAATGCACACTTAGTGAGATTGTTGCTGATCGGACCAGAATATCGCCTTTCCAGATTGTCAAAAGTTGTGATTGTACTAGATAATGTAGTATAGGGTGCAACTAATCGTTCTTCTCAAGGAACGCTTTATTGGAAAACAACCCAGTCTAAATTGGTAGTAAAAAACATGATGATTTGGGTAAAGAAAAAGGGGGGTTTTCAGCTGTTTAAGGGTAGTGCAATAAATGTAAAAAAACAGGGAATTAAATGTTTTTGGTGTTTTAAGTGAATGAAGAAATGTTTTGGATTAAAAGGGAATTATGGTGAAATAGTCTCTTGATGATGAAAACTTAGCTATCACTGCTCTTTAAAATGATTGGGAGTTTTAGAAAGTCTCTAAGTCTGAAGAAAACCCCAAGTAATCACTTGGGTCTAATATCTTAATTAATGAAAACTCACTTTAATCAAAGTTAATTAACATCTCTTAAAACATTGTTATGAGCCACTTAGAGTGTAGATGAACAGATGATGCAAATGTCCTCAGAAAGTCAATTGACAATCATTGAATACCAAGCACATAGATTAATCACCAATGATCACTGATAATTAAATGAACACAAGGATTCAAAACTGATATATATATATGAATGATCCAACATTAACAGCATCCAATCCAAATACATTCAATACTCTAAACACAAGATTTACAATCATAAATCAAGTTTGAAATAGATACAAAAATCTCTAAATCTAAAAATTTCCAACACAGGATCAAACACAAGTTTAGACCGATAACTCCCCTATTAGGTCCTTGAGCTCAAGATTTGTCTTCCATTACCAAGAGGCTAAGGATTTAGCCTCCCATGTTTTTAAACTGATCGCAATTGCTCCAGGGATGAACAGCCATGGTTGATGCTAAAAATGGGTTGGTAAAATGGAGAAGAAAGTGGTTGAAGTGGTTTAACTGGTTCGAAAATGCAAAAAATGATGAAAAGATAAAGAAAAATGGAGGTTTTGGGTGTAAGATTAATGGAGACTTCAAAGGAGATGATGGTGGCTTAACCCTATCGAAATCTGTAGAATGGAAGTGTCCTTTCTTGTGGTGGCTGCCCCTCCTTAGGTGTAGAAGCTCAAAAACCTATTCTAAAATGTTCACTTAACACACTCAGGTCGCAGGAGTGTCAGGTCGCAACTTAGGGCGACCAAGTCACGATCTTAGAAGTTTCATGTCACGATCTGGGAAGACAGAGAGCATTTAGCCTTGACTTAAGTCCAAAATGTGTAGTTTTATTAAAAGGGCATCCAGGTCACGACCTCAGAAATCCATGTCACGACCTGGGGAGGTAGAACAATCCTAACTCTTGTGTTTTGGTCCTTGTAACATTGTGGCTCCATCAATTCTTTACCTTGGGTCTTAAGTCCTTCTCCAATTGCATAAAAATCACAACAAAGGAGCTTTATAAAGACTAATAAATTACAGATCAAGGCAATTACAATTAAGGAAGGAGAATTGACCTTTTTTACCCCTTAAACAGCAAAATGCAATGCATGAACCAATGTAATCAAAAAGCTATAAATGCATGCATAATGAGGGTAAATGTGTTGTAAACATCAGAAAAAACTTGAGAAACCATATAAAGATAGGGTTTTATCAGATGTAATGGTAACACAACTTGAACACAATAACCAATTATGCTAGCAAGGCACCACATTTAATCAAAACTGAATTTAGATTGAACATCAACCAGTATTCATATGACTAAATGTAGGATTCTCATTGATAAATTCTTAGAATCTAATCCAAAATTAAAAGATCATAACATTGAAGTTTAGCTTTAACAACAACATAGAAATTCTAACCAAGAACAACTAAAATGCTATTAAAGTAATGGAAAAAATGAAGTAAAACTCCCCAAATTAAGTCCCAAGCTCAAGCCTTCATCAAAACTCCTTAGGGCAATGCGTTCTAGCCTCTCATGACTTCAGATACAACTCCTCTAAGCTCCAAAATCACATCACCAGCCATAAGAGATGAAGATGGATGATGGATAATATAGAAAAATGATGGAATAAGGTGGAAATGGGTAGGAATCGGTGGAGAATCTCAAGAACCCTTAAAGAACCCTAGGAGACGAAAATAGGAGTGTCTGGACAGTGACTGGTGGCTGGTTCGTGCATTATGTTTCCCAAAATTGTAATCTGAGGCTTGAAACCTAATTATGTGTTAGCGTTCTTTTCGTCGCCACTAAACTTCCCTTTCACTGTGACCAAATGACCAAAACGAACAGCTGCATTTAGTTAGCCCTTTTCTAGAATTCCTATAATTTGTTAGGCCTTAACTATAATTTTCTTGAACTTAGGTCCTTTGGAGATAGTTTTCACTTGACCCTTGACCTAAAAATCAAATCAAGCACTTGTAATATCCAATTCAATTAGATAAATGACGATTAATTAAAATGATGCACAATTTGACATTTTTGGCCTACAAAGTACTTAATAAGAAATCAAACTCAGTTATAAATTACTACAATTCATATCAAGACATGCATTTTAAACCAACTAATTCCTTTAAACACATGCAATTAGACATGAATTAATATAGTAAAACCTGGTCGAATCAAGGGGATAAGTCATTCCTGATTAAGCCATGAAATGGTGACAAAGTAGAAGTAAGGTGAATGAACGAATCTGCCCATGAAATTTGGTAAGAATCTATAGTACATCCTAAGCTTTAAAACAAGCGGTATATCACTTAAATTGGATATATGTGCTAAAAGTCATGATTGCTCAAAATTAGGGCAGAGAATCTAAAAAATACTATTTTGACCAAATAAATAGTAATCTTCAATGAATTAACTATATAACTTAGTAAGGGTTAAGTCCAAATTTATATTTTTTTCTTGTGGAATTTTAAACCACCTCAATACAATTTTTTTTATAATTAGTTATGAATTTTCAAAGTTAGGCCAAAAAACTAGAATTGACTTGTGAATAGTAACTTGAGAAATTAAATGCAAGTTTTTAATCTTCGAGCTTGTTTTGTGAATCAATTGAAGCATAACGCTCTTGAATGCATACTAAAAGGGTTTAAGGAAAGATGTTTCATGATCCCATTAAGGTTTAGCACATTATTAGCGGTGATTCTTTTTGGCAACTTGTATTTGCGGATGATATTAACCTTCAAGAATTTGACAAAAGTTGTTTGAGAAATAGTTGCAAAGGAACTAGCTTTCACCCATTTATTAAAATAGTCAATGGCAACATGGATGAAATGATAACCATTTGAGGCCTTTGGTTTGATTAGGCTGATGATATTAATGCCCCACATGGAGAATAGCTAAGGAGATACAAGACTATGCATCGAAACTAGGGGAACGTTGTTATTATTAGAGTAGATTTGGCACCTATGGCACCTCCTAGCATAATTGATGCAATCTTTCTACATTGTCGTCTAATAGTAACCATACCTTCAAATTTGCCTAATCATTGTATGACTATTCGCGTCCATACAACATAGGCCTTTATGGACTTTAGTCATAACTGTATGTGCTTCGTTAAAGTCTATGCAACGTAATAAGGCTCCATCAAAGCCTATTTTGTATAAGACATCATTATCGATAAAGAAGCCTATAGATATTCATCATATGTCTTTTTTTTTTTTAATTATGTGTGGCTTCCGATAGATAAGTGTGATAACCTCTCAAAATTCCTACTTATTCAACTTCTTTTAGCGCTCTTTTAATTGGTTTAGAAGTCAATTTTACAGGAAAAAGCCTGAAGCGAGTAAGGAAGAGAGACCAGAAGTGGAGAGGCTGAAAAGAGACCAACCGCCACGACACATGGAGACAAATGCCAAGGTAACTTTAACAGAGAGAAACGAGTGCACTTCTGTGTAAGGCGCCACGGCTCCTAACCATATTCGTTATGACACCTAAGCTGTCCCAAAGAAATCCCTGTTCAGTGTAATCCGCCACGACCTATGATCACACGTGCTGCGGCACTAAAGCTGCTCCTAGGAAAGTCATTCTGTGTAATCTGCTACGGCGGATGCCCACATTTACTGCAGTGCCTGACCCCTTGCAACTGTACATTTTATGATGTAACTTAAAAGTCAGGGCATATACAGGGGGAGACTCCGTTTTTCTAGAGACATTTTGAATTTGGGGCGATTTTGGAGGCTTGCTCTGATAGGGTTTAGAGCTTTAGAGGCTTGGAAACTTTGTGCTTGAAGGTAGAAGAGATTCGAAGCTTTTTACTTGATTTTTCTAGGTTTTCTTCTTCTTCCCTTCTTATTTCTATAATGATTGCTAGCTATTCTTATAGTTGTATCTTTTTACTAAACATGTATAGCTAAATCAGTTTTTCTAGCGTTATTTTGATCTATTGTATGGATTGAGACTTGGTTTTGCTATCTCTTGAGTGTTAATGATAATGATAAGTTGTTTTTACCTTAAGCTTAATTCTTCCTTGTGTCTGGCCATCATTTGGATTGATTGTTTGATTAGTTTAAACTTGAGAAAGTTAAGTTAATCTGTGAACTTTGGTAAAACCGTGCTAGTCCAGAAAGTTAACTGAGTAAATAGACGTTTGTTGATAGAACAAAGATGTATCTATTAACCTAGCATAGACTAAATGGGTTTTGGTTTTCAAAGTGCAACCTTTTCAAACAAATGCAAGAGACTGCTATGTTTTATTATGATTGCAAACATTTGGTTTTGACTTGAGAAAGCTTAATCAATTCTGTTAACCCCGGCTAAATGAACTTATTGCTAATTACTACTTGAGAAGTGATTAATCCAGTTTTATGAAGTATTTTAGTGAAGAATAACCCCAGTCCCTTAATTGTTTTAAAGTCAAGTTGATTTTATACTGCCTTAAATTATTGTTTTTCTAATTTCATTTCACAACTCTTTTACAAAAGTTGTCTCACTTAACTTAATCAAGAACACATCAATGATTTTTAACTCATCTAGCCTTAGTCTCTGAGGGAACGATACCTTTCATATTACTTGTGACCCGTCTGCTTGCGGTTTAGCTAATCAATGAACAAGTTGTTGGCACCGTTGCCGGGGACTAACGGTAAGATTGTTTGTGGTTGATTGTCCTTATTGTGTGACTGGTTACACTTAAGTTTCTTTTAGCTTTTGTAGTGATAATTATAGGTAGTAGTAGTAGTATTTATTTAGTTCATTTCTCTTGATAAGTTTGATACTTGTGTTTTCAATTTGAATGCACAGGTAACCCCTGATGCATGCAAATAAGACTGAAAGTTATTTTAGAAGAGGTTACTGAAGAAGAATCCAGTTCGGGAGAAACTGAAAACACACCAGAGATTCAGCAACAACCCTAGCTACTTCCACCACCACCACTTGAAACGGAACCGTAAGAAGACATGGCAGAAGAAGATGAGAATGATGTATATACTCTGGACAACTATTTGGATAAAGAAGGGCAAGCTTTTCATTTGAGTATCCGGCTACCAGACATTCAAGCCAGGAATTTTGAAATCAAGCCCGTTATGATTCAACTACTGGGGATTATTGGTACTGTTGAAGAGGAAATTTCAATGATGATTCGAACGAGCATTTGACCAAGTTTATAGAGGTTTGTGAGAACTTTAAGCAAAATGGGGTTACTAAAGATGCTCTGAGGTTGAGATTGTTCCCCATGTCTTTATCTCACAAAGCGAAAACGCGGTTGAATTCCTTGCCAGAACACTTGATTAAGACTTGGGATGAGCTTGTGGCTAAGTTCAAGGCTAGATTTATTCCAAGAGGTAAACGAGCTATACTAAGGGGTGAATTACTTTTTTTTTAGCAGCATCTGGATGAGTTATTCTACGAGGCTTGGGAAAGATTCAAGGATATGTGGATAAATTGTTTGAATCATGAGCAAAAGAAATATGTTCTAATGGAAGCCTTTTAGAATGGGTTGAATGATCAGACAGTGACAATGCTGAATACCTCTTCAAATGGAGGAATCAGAAAGATGAAGGCAAATGAGCTATACGAATTATATGAAGAAGTGGCGTCTATCACTATGCAACAATATAACAAGAGAAGGCAAAGTTCTGGGAGATATAAGGAGCTGAGCTCTTCATCATCTAGAGATATTGCATCGCAACTTGAAGCAATCTCCAAGAGATTTGACAATCTGGAACTGCAAATTAAGAAAGGCAACGCTGCAGGAGTTCATGCACTTCAGGCTCTAAGGTACACTTGTGGCCATTGTAATGAGGAACATCATTCTGATCAGTGCCCTTACACCTTGGAGACAATCAATTATATGAATAATGTGTAGCAAAGACCATAAAGAAGCCCTTACTCTTAAACCTACAATCCAAATTTGAGAAATCACCTAAATTTTTCATGGCGAAATGGGCTAAGTTTGAACTCGCTGCAAATATTATCAGCTGGTGCTAAACAAATGGGGCCTCCTGGTTTTCATGGCCAACCACAATAGCATCAACTGCAACAGCAGCATCCTCAGAAGGAAGAATCCAAAATCGAGAAGATGTTTGCTCAGTTATTAGCAAATCAAGAATCTATAAGAGCTGAGAATAAGGCAACCTTCTCTCTCTATGAAACTGCTATCAAGAATCTCGAGGTTCAAATGGGTCAACTGGCATCACAAATGAATGTACTCACAAGAAATAGCCTTCCAAGTGACACTATTCCCAATCCAAAAAGGGATGGTAATGAAGAGTGTAAAGCTATTAGTTTGAGAAGTGGAAAACAATTACCCGACATTCTAAGACCTAGTAAGACCAATAAAGATATCACTAATAGTGTGGCGATTGACCTTGATACAAATGAGCTTTCAGAAGAAGGTGCTATAACAGAAGAGGAACAGACCAAGAAAAGGAAACAAATAGAAGAAAATCTCAATGATGTGGTTCGAGGAAAAAATGTAGAGGGTGAAATAGAGGAAGACAACTCCTCCTCCTCCTCCCCCCAACAGATGCCACCACTTCCCTTTCCTCAAAGGTTTAGGAAGAAGGATGAAGATATCTAGTTCAAGAAATTTGTGGACATAATCAAGTAGTTATTGTCACACCTTACTATCAGATCCACTTAGGGTTTAATTAAAACCATTTTAGACCACTTTGGATGGTCTTGGGCTCAAAAATCCATGAAAAATGCTAATTTTCGGATTTTTACTGTTCATCGGGTAAAAATCCAGTTTTCTGGCTCAACTTTGAAAATCCATAACTTATTCTAGAAAAATCAAAATGGAGTGGTTCAAAATTCTATAAAAATATCTTTGAATACTATTTCAATTAAAAATAATCTTGTGAACATTTCCATTTGAAAAAGTGTCAGATTTTTATGAAAGTTACTCTGTCCATTTGGCAAAAATTGTTTTTCCAGATTCTAAACCTTAACTTTGAAAAATCATTGAAAATTGTGTAGTTGGCCATTTTTAATGTGCTTCCTATCGATTTAAAGCTCATGATGTCAACTTTAATTGTATCAAATTTTGTATAGAAATTCTATTGTTAACTTAATAAAATATGGCTCTAATTTGGCATCCTGCTTAGGGATTACAGCACTAACCATAGATACTTATACATAACCAAATATATAAATATTTCCTCATGATTCATCACCATATTTAGGGGGTGTTTGGATGAAGCCAAACCATGGTTTGGAGAATAGCTTCTGGAGAATAGATTCTGGAGAGAATAGATTATGAAAGAATAGCTTTTTTGAAAAAGTGATTCTGATAAAGTGAGAGTGTTTGGATAGTTGTTGTCAGAAGTGCTTTTTTATATGTAGAAATTACTAAAAAGGATATAGTTTAAATGATAATTACATATAAGATATATTTCATAATATATGTTTATTTGAAGTAAATAAATAATATTAATACAAAAATTAATATGTATATATATTAATAAAATAAATAAATATGTTTTTTTGCAAAATGATTTAATAAAATAATTAAATATGTATATATATTAATAAATAATATATATTAATAAAATAACTAAAATTAAAACGTATATATATTAATAAAATAAGTAAATATGTTTTTTGTAAAATATATTATTTAAACCTCAAGGCTCACCCTCACAGACTCTCGCAAGGCGCAGAGGAAAACCACTCTCGCAAGGCGCAGAAGCAGCCCTTCGTCCCATTATCCGAAACTAAGGTTTTGGGGGACAAAACCATGGTTTCCCCCAAAACCATGGTTTCGGTTTTTTGAGGGGTGTTTGGCAAATTTTTTTCCAAACCATGGTTTGGAGACCCAAACCATGGTTTTGGGGGAGAGCCAAACACCCCCTTATCCTTGGATTTGTAGCCTCCTTTTTGATGATTCAGTCCCTAAAATGTTAAGTTACATATGGGGGATGAGATTTCAAGGAAATCCTAGTAGCAAGATCAATCAACCAAAACATTAATATGCATCAATCACAAGCATCCTAACCTTTTGCTATTAATAGGGAACTACTTTACCTCATACATGTAGCACTCTAACATCTAATAGCCAAGGCACATAAAGCAAGGAGTATAGCTACACAATCATCATCATCATCATCATTTAGCTCACCCACATAATAGCACATGAAATTGCATAGCAATCAACACAACAATCAACATTAAGCTCAATTAAATCTTACTACCTTGATCCAATGCTCTTTGATTTTCTTGTTCTTCTTTCTTGCTTCCACAAATGCCAAACCCTAACATGGCAATCCATAAAAAGGGTAGCAAGAATCATCAACCATTCCACATAAACATCAACAACATAACTCAAGGACAACCTTTGTCCCTTAAAGCTTCCACTATTATTCTCTAAATTTTAGAGTTTATTTCCTTAACCCTAAAAATTCCCTCTTGACTCATTCCTACATGATTTTTCATGTAGATTCCAATTATTTACTTGGATTTAACAAAATAAAATCCCTTCTTTCAGTTTCAGCTTGGCCGAACCAAAAGGGTTTATTATCTAAAAATTTCAACTTTGATTCTATAGCTTCTAACACTTGTTCTTTAGGTTTACCCTACACCATTTTTCATTTTGAACACAATGGAAGCTTTTAAACTTTGAAAAACACATCCTAGGATTTATCTATTGCTTCGACCGAAATGGACCTCATGCAACACAACAAAGAAAGCACTCCAAAATCAACCTACAACCACTTGTAACCACTAGGATCTATCATGCTTTAAAGTGTTCTAGCAAGATTGAACAATAAAACTTCCTCCCTTACTTATTATACATTTCAGCCAACACCAAGGAAGGAAGAAAACCAGAAATTTCAACTATACAACTCAAGGGAAACAAGCAAGGAACCATTTGGAACCATAAACTAACCTTGATTCTCACTTGTATGCTTAAAGTTGATTAAAGTTCTTCCTTTTCCTCTCTAGCTCTCTCTTGGCCGAAACATATTCAAAAAAATGGGGGGGGGAGGAGCTCATTAAGTGCACAAAATATCCCAACCACTAACATTTAATGCTATGCCATGTGTCAAATGCTTACTTAATCTTAATCCTCTCTCTTAATTAACTTAATGCGAAATGAAATTAATTTCAAAAGTCAAGATCCTTTCCATCGGTGGCTTGACACTTGGCAACTTTAAATCCTCTCTATTAGTGGTTGACACATGGCCAAATTTGAACCATTTAAATTGCAAGACCCTAATCTTGCTTTATCGGTACACTTTGATTTCGAGATTAACTTCTTTTCTATAATGACAATATTCTGGCCTCTGTAATTATTTTCTGTCAGATCCATAATTTATTCTCCTTATTTTTATCTTTCCAATTTTCCCTCCTTGTCTCAAATTTAATTTCTCAATAATTAAATAAAAAGGAAAACTATTTTCCTTCTCTTTAGTGATTTTTCCACTTTTCAAAGGAATTGGGAAAACTCTTGGATACTTGAGGGCCTTCTTTTAATTCCATAATCTCTTATAATTCCTTGGGATATCATAAAAATTTTCTTGGGATTTTATTCTCCTTCCAAATATTTATTTGGAATTTTCCAAATAAAGGACCTTAAACTAGATTAAATTGCCCTTAAATCCTTTGTAATTTCTCTAAGGGCAATTTGCTCATAAAACCAATTTTTTAATTCCACATAATTCTCAAGGAACCTTGTCCTTATTTTTTCTTAATTTTCTAAGGCTTGAAAATATTTTTTCATAATTATTCTTGACCAATTTTCCTTAATTAATCAAACTTTTTATAATTGGCTTGGAAAATTATAATAATTATTTTCCACTAAAATTCTTCTATTTCTTCTTGTCATTTTTGACCCTTAATTATTTAAGAACATCCCTATTCTTAAATGCCATATTACTGGATGTGACATTTCTCCCCCCTAAATAAATTTCGTCCTTGAAATTTAAAACGTATCTTATTGGAAAAGTTCAAGATACTTTTCCTCTATTTTAGTCTCCATCTCCCTCGTAGCTTTTTCTAATGTAAGACCTTTCCAAACAACCTCGACTAGTGAAAATAGTTTGTTTCTCAGCTGTTCGACTTTTTGATCAATGAGTCGCTCTAGTCTGATCTCAAAGACGGGTTGTCTTGGAGCACAATGTCATCATAGCTTATGACATGTGTCGGGTCTAGATGGTGCTTTTTTCATTAGGAGTTATAGAAGACATCATAAATTTGACTTACCTTTGGGGGAAGGTTACTTATAATCTACTGGTCCAGCCTTGGACAAAATTTGAAACGGTCCACTGTAGTTTGAACTTAACTTCTTAAGCTTTAGGGATCGACCGACTTCTGTTATTGGTTACACTTTAATCACCAACCTCAATCTTTAACGGTCTCCTTTAATGTCTGGGTAGCTCTTTTGTCTACTTTGAGCCATTAGAAGTCTTCGCTGAATAACTTTAATCTATTGGGAAGTCTAATCTACTATATTAGGACCATACTTCTTTTATTGATCTCTATCCAACACAAGGGAGATCTACACTTCCTCCCATAGAGTGCTTCATATGGTGCCATTCAGATACTGAATAGAAATGGCTATCTTAACCGAATTCAGCTTACGGTAAGTACGTATCCTAGTTACCACCGAAATTAAGCACATATGCGTGTAGCATATCTTCTAACATCTGTATCATTCTCTATGTCTGCCCATCGTCTTAGGATGGTAGGTTGTATTGAATATGAGAGTAGTATCTATTTCTTTCATAAGGACCTCCAAAACTTTAAGTAATTATTAGGTCTCAGTCTGAAACAATACTGCTTAGGACACTCAGTAGCTTAATAGCTTCCTTAACTTTCATCTCCCATTTTCTGTTGGACTTAGTGCATTCTTGCCAAAATGGCTAACATTTCTGGCTTTTTGTATTTTCTCACATTACTTCCTAGGGTCACATTTTCTTGGGCTACTGTTGCCTGAAACACTTAACTAAACAGTGCTGATGGGATACTAAGGCACTGATTCTGATAGGCTCAACCCTCGTACCCTACTGTCTTACACCCCTTTCTTGATCTATCTTTAGTCGGGTCTTCTCAGCTTACATTCTTGTCTCTTACCTCATCTTGAGGATTTATTTGTTAATACTCCGTCTGTCTCTGTATCGCATGGGTTCTTCTGTATCTAGAGCTAGCCTGAATGTCTCTTTTTCAGGTCTTATGGCTTTACTCCTCTAACTTTGGCTTTCCTTTGTTAATCAGAAGGAAATTGAATCCAGCCTAATTAATGATAAGGTATTTTGGAAGGAAGTTGTGGGTACTCTCTCGGTATCGGTTTACAACCGAAGGAGGTTTCCACATTCTCAACTCATCGCTGGTCCTTATCATGCTCTTAAGATCTCTGGGAGACTTTTGACCATAGGACTAAGTATAGTTACCTCCTCTCAGTTGGTCACCTAACTGATAATTCTCCAAAACTGTACCAAGAACCAATACCATTCTCTTAGACTTCATGTCAATTCCCTAGGCTACCTATTTGTCTCTTTAGGTGCCTAAGCCAATTTGTCTTAGGAGTTCTCTTATTCCTCCAGCTGCTCTTACCGTCTCTTACTATTTTAGAACGTTATAGAGAGAGGACTTATGCAACTTCTCTTTCCTCTAATTTCCTTTTCAGTAGGAGCATACTCTAACATGCATAATGCCCAGCATTTCAAATGCAAGGAGTGTAACCTCTTACTGGTTGCTATGTTTGTAGCGTGCCAACCAAACATCTCATCCCTAAAAAGGGAGCCTCTCTTTCTGTTCGCAGTTGCTTTTGGAAGTCATAGGGAGGGGACTTTGAGATTCTTCTTCTTTCTACTTGCTCTAGTACTCTGCTAAGCTCAGATACATTTAAGCCTAGCTTCGTTCTTGGCTAGTCATACTTCCATTGGGTAAGGTCAACTCCGCTTACCTTGCCTCAGCTGCTTCCCTTTCCTGCTCGGATAGGGTACCTTGCTCCATCTTGAGCAACGTAAATTTTAATCTGGAGGACCAATTTGCACCCTCTCTAGGAAAACTCCTAGCCAAGACCTTATCCCCTGAAAAAAGGTGCCTCTCAACCTAAACCCCAAGCGACTAAGTATCTTTTAACGTTAAGGGGAACATGCCAACCTCTATGCTAGTTCCCTGCATAGCTATCTGTCTCGTCCTCTTCTTCTTGATCCTTGATACATTTAACTAGGGCTCTCTATCTTGACTTTACCATCTCCAAGTTCCTATTAATCCATTCCAAGACCTGAGATAGCTACTCTATCATGGTGCCCTAGCCCTAACGAGGCTGTAAGAGTTTATCTAGCTTAGGTTGCCACTTATACCTTCTTAATGGTGTAAAGACTCAACCCCTAACTATCTTATTTAACTCTTTATCATTACTTTTCTTTTTGAGGGGGAATCTGGTAATTCTAAATAGTGGCTACTGCTTTCTTCCTAACTTCTACTTATCTTACTCTCTGTAACCTCTAAAAGTCATTATGTCTCATTGCGATACCACCTCAACATCTGAGAGTTATTGTATTTGTTTGTTGTGACTAGAATCCTTGTTTGTAGTGATAGAAGTTACCACCTCCTTTGGTAATCACTCCGTATCCATCTATCACCACTAATTCCCTTGGTTTATCATGACGAAACACACTTTTCTCTTTACCTCTGCTAGTCTTACATAACTTCATTCATCGTACCATTACCTGTCTGGGCTTCCATTACGAAGTTTAACTTAACTTCTGGATTTACTCTATTTCTCTTGTGGGTAGGATCAGGGTTTTGTCCTTGGTATTATGGGATAACAACCAATTCAATCTAATTACCCCATCACTTCATAGAAGGCATATATATCAAGTCTAAGGCAATATAACAGTGCTCATAACCAACTATACAGTTTAAGCACCCATCAGATCTAATTGTCCTCTTTTGTGTTGGTGTGGACACATGCATGTCATAAGGCAACGCATTCATAATCAAACCAAGTCTTTTAGCTCAGGCATACAAAATAAAAGAATGACTAGCACCCTAATTAAACATTGCAATCACAGGGGAGTTGTTAAGAATGATCTTTCCTTGGATCATTTCTAAAGACTTCCAAGCTTCTTCCCCTGTGATGACAAATACTCATCCTTGGGTACGTGACCTTGGCTTCTCTATATTATGTGGGCATTCTCTTGAGAAGTGTCTGAACTTGCCACAAGTGCGGCAAACATTTTGCTCGACCATATACGGACTATCACTGTGACTCTTGTAGCAATTAGGCATTCCTTGCTATTTAGGGGCTTACCTCCCTTCTTATTCTTTCGGTTGCCCCACAGCCTCTTCCTCTTCTTGTTGGCATTATAAGAGGTGCCACCCTGATTTCCCTTCTCTGACTTGGGAGTAGGCTCGATAATCAAATGTTGATTTAAGCTATTCTTCGTAATTCAGCAAGCCTCAATGTTGAAGTGCTCGAACTGCCTGGGAGCAATCATCTCCCTTAAGGACTATTTCAGTCCTCTGACAGTTTTCTCAGTCATCCACCTATCATCCTCTCGATAACGCAGGTAACTAGAGTAGTAGGAGAGACGGATAAACTTAGCTAAATACTTATTAAATGGCTCATCATCCTTCTACTTTAGGGTTAGGAATTCTGCTTCCCTTTCATCCTTGACTAACCTCAGAAAATATTTCTCATGGAATTGCTCTAGGAACACTTCCCATGTCACCCTCGTGTTCCGAGCATCCAGAAGAAATTCAATGTTCTTCCACCAACGGTCGTCATCCTTTTCTAGCTAGTAAATAGCCATTTGGGATTTCCGCTTAGTCGGACAGTCCAGAACTTTGAAAATCTTTCCCAAGCGGTTAATCCAATTCTCTACTGCTTGGACGTCAACCACTCCATTGAAGGATGTTGGATTATGCTTGCAAAAGTGAGTCACCCACTATTGGATGCTGTCGGGGTCTACTGCTGGCATTGCCGATCTAGGTTATTTAGTCAATTTTTATTTTCCAACTTTTTACCTTCACTTCAAAAATTCATTTTCTTTCATAAAAAGCTTCAATTCTAGTGATCTACCACTTCATTTTAAGTTTAAAATGTGAACTTTATATCCATCAAATTTCACAGCAAGATTCCGTCATTTAGTCGTAAAAGACAGCCTCAAAATTAGGGTTTTATAAGCAATTTTGTCTCATTTAATTGCCCTAACTTGTGAAATTTGATTCTTAACTTTTATTTTATCAAAAGATAATCATACCATCATGGATAATATAGCATGATGCCTCCCAAGAAGTAGGAGCAATCATCCGTACAAGCATCTTACATAATATACATACATGACTTAATCTATTTAACTTATTATACAAAACACATAGAATTATGTAACATTTTATGCAAATTTCTTCTCAAGCTTCCATATTCTTTCTTTTCTCCCTTGATGAGCCATCTCCTAGTAGTGTCAATTGTATATAAAAAGGGGTGAGATTTCAAGAAATTCCCAGTAGCATAGAACAACAATAATAGTATTAATAATACAAGGTTTATTCATGCTATATACAGTCAAACTTTCTCACATATCTATTCACATTTTCATGCCATAAAAAAGGAGCATAACATCATCTCATTGACAACTCAACTATCCACATTATCAAGATATAAATGCAAGGAGTTAAATACATTTTATCATACATAACTCAACCACATCATGGCATAATTTACATAGCAAAAACAACCAATACAATTTAATATTAAAATTGTAAGTTCTTGCTACCTCTTGTCAAACTTTGCTCTTCTATTTTCATTGCTTATTCTAGAGATTTTCAAATTTAATGCTTCCAAACACATTTTCTCCATATAGCCTTATAGAGTTTCACCTTTTAAAATTATTAGAAGCATCAAATTAACAAAAATCAAACTCTAACCCCATGATACTACTTTGGTCAAATGGTATGCAATAATGTCACAAGTTAGAATTCTTCTATTAACCAAGTTAAAACACTAGTTTCCAACTATTTTCTATCCATGTCCTCTCCCTCCATTTTTGGCACTAAACCATGCAAAAAAAAAATTGGGAAAAATTTTGCTCTACCAAGCTTTTTAGTTATTTTACTTTATAATTTTTCAATATCAGTTAAATTTTTTCTGGATCCTATCTAATCTAGTTGACGAAAGCCTTTAAGTCGTTCGCCTTGGGGTTCTCACTCAAAAATAAATCCAAGTTAAGCAGTATAGTGCAAACTCGGGTCGTTTCACTTTTGGGAGCCTTTATTAATTACCTAAGCTAGACTAAATGCCATGCAATGTAATGAAAGGGGGTTTTGGGTTTTTAAGATTTAAATGAATGGTGCCTAAACTAAATGCAATGAAAACTAACCTAAGATACTATATTTTTGGTGTTTTAAGATAATAATGATGGAATGGAAATGAATGATAGGAAATCTCTTGAAAATGGTTTTGATGGCAATCATAATTCACTTAAAATATTGGGAGTTTCACAAATCATTAGGTTTTCTTAATAACAACCTCAATAACTCATTGAGTCCAAAGCTTACATTAATGAACTCATTAATGAAAACTTTGTTAAGCTTCCTAATGTGTAATTTTGGAATGATCATGCAATTGGCTCAATGTAACACACAAGCAACTCAGTACCGAAACATAACCATGCAAGATAGGAGAGAATCATGAGAGTTACAATAAGCATATATGCAACTACATATATTTAAGCACAAAATTCAGCATCAATCAATCCAAATTACAAATGTTAATCATTAACCAATGATTACAGTAACAATCCCAAGTTCCTAACTAAGAAATTACAACTCCTAGACCTAGAAAGCCATAAATCATAGCTAAAAATTGAAAACTGAAACTAAACTCCCCTTTGAAGTCTAGAAACTCATGCCACACCACCATTCTTCAAGAGTTGATAAACCCTAGCCCTCTATAGCTTCAAGAAAAACTCCAATCAAAGTGAATCTATCAACTATGGCAGCTGGGAGTGGAAGGAAATGAGATGAAATGAAAAAAGGTGAAGGAAATGGATCAGGAAGAAGATGGAGGTGGAGAGGCAAGAGGATGGGAGAATAGAGGTGTTGGAGCTCATAGAATGGAGTTCTCTCCCGAAAATAGGGTTTTTAAGGGTTTAAAGGGTCCATATGGGTCGGATCATATGATTAGAGGCTCCATTTTCGCGTTCTGATCCGGATCTGGCGTTGCTGATACGAGTCTTTCGCTGCGGTGAAGGTAGCTTCGCCTAATCTTGTGATTTCGCCGCGGTGAAGCTATAAGTTGGCCACGGTGAACTCTGCCTGAGAGATTACTGATGAGATTTCAATTTGGCGCCATGGCGAACTGTGTTAGTGCTGATACTCTGATCTTGTGTTGTGTCATCCTTTGGTCTTTGATCTTGGCTCCAATTCTCAAGTGTCCTACAATAAAAAGCAACAATTTGAAGCATCAATTGTCCTAGAAATCAACTAAATACAATTAATAACCAATTATGACAATTTTAACCTCAAAAAGATACTAACTCAAAGCAAGGACTCTTAATCTAAATTAAGCACAATTATCATCAAAAGAGCCAAAATCTATTATAAATACCCTTAAAATGATATGAAATAACATAGAACAATTGGGTTCAATCACTAGTACTTCTAAAAGTTATTTCTCTGCACCAATAACTTACTTTTGATGAAGAGAGATTTTCCTATTTTAGAGTCATCGACCAAAATCCACACAAGTATCTACTTGAAAATTGGTGAAACCATTACAGTAGTTGGCTTGTTCAAGACTTTCATAGGTTTTAGGAACATTGCCCTTAAATGGGGAATATCCTAGCATGTATAATCCTTCCATGCTTTAAAGTTCACTCCCTCCTTCAGTTGCCTTTCTAAAGAAGGCTTATAGCTAAACCTGTGACATTTATGGTTTTTAGGTAAATTTATTGGGGATTTGATATGCTGGAACTGTGTACCTAATCTTTTGCCATACTTAAACCTATTCTTTTACATCATTTTAGTTGCTACAAAATTGACATTTCTACTATTCTTGGATGCTTCAACTTCAAAGCTTTAGAACATTATTCCTTTATTATGTTTAGCAGCCTTGATATACAAAAGAGAGGTTAGCTTACCCAGCATAATTTCTTCCTCCCCTTACCTATGATAACCTTTCCCTTGTCAATAAATTTCACCTTTTGTGGTAAGGTTAAAGACATAGCCCTGGGTAAATGTATCTATGGTTGTCACAATAACATCGAGTATGATAGGTCAATATCTATGAGCTGAAAGTCCACTACGAAAATAGTTGGTCCGATTTATAGAGCTAAGCAAACTATTCCTAGTGAGTCCCTTTGAGTACCATTGAATTCATTAACTGCCATGTTACTCCTTTCAACTTCTGAAGTTGCTATTGGGAGATGCTCAAATATAAACAATGGTAATATATTTAATACTGACCCTCTATCTATTAGCACCTTGGCTATAATAAATCCTCTGAATTTTAAGGTAATATGCAAAGCCTTGTGCTGATCAGTAGTAAATCAAATAACTTCTTCTTCTGTAAAGGAGAGAGAGGATATTGCTTTTATAATATTCATAATGTTTGCCACCTCCTTCTTGAGTTATGCAAGACTAGAACTACACATCATCTAATGCCTTTTATAATATCAAATGGTGTGATTCAAAGCTCAAAATCAAGGAGAGTATTGAGATCTTTACTAGGGTCTTCTGCAATTAGTCCACTATGCAATTATCACTCTGTTCTATGATATGTAAGAACTTGTCATTGCTACTTCTAGCTATCTTTGGGCGAGGATCCAATAGGGCTTCAGTGCCAGCACGCTTCTTATTTTTAGATTTCCTAATATCTACTAAAAGGTAAGCTTTTCTACTTCGTGTGATCCCTATTGGAAGAGTCACTACTTCTTTATTGATCTCTGCATCCACTACTTACTACTACTAAAAACAAAAAAATTTAACGGTGGTTAAAATGAGCTTTTCACTGTGATTTTGAGAGCAACGTCTATGCTATCGACATAAAATGTAGATGATTTCATGACGATTTAAGAATGGTCATGGTATGTGACTTTTCACGACAGTTATATAAATAACCACCGTGAAAATTTTTTTTAGCCTACTTTTCATCCTTTTGATTAGGATAGAACAAGGGAACAAAGCCCCAAAGGAAGGGGTTTGAAAATCAATTAAACAATAACCTCTCACCAGTTAAAAGTATTCTGATAGAGCAAATGTAAATTCTTTCCCACAGTAATAGTGCCACTTAGCTTTGCCTTCAACCACTAGATCGAAGCCACTAAGGTTTAATAAAGGTAAAATCAAAGACTCAAATCTGCTAAAATTTATGAATTTCAAGCTATCAAACTTTGATCTACAAAATGAAGGAGAGAGAAATGAGATCTATTCAAACTTTCAAGTATTAAAGTATATTTAAACGAGGTAGAGGAGTAAAAATCAGATCTGTTTAAACTCATTTTAAACATCATATTTTTAACCAAAGAAAACAATCAAACCACAAAAACTATAAAAACCCATAGAAAGAATAGAGCAGAAAGGGTGAAAAACTCACAAATAAGAATAAAGAGGATGAGCTGATGGTGACAGCAACGATGATGGAAGAACATGACGGAGATTATAGAAGCAAAGAATAAACGCTGGTAAAGATAAGAGGAGGGAGAAAATCAAGTGAGGATGGTAATGAGGGACCATGAGCCTTCGCTCTGAAAAAGTGAAAACTATCGCACGATGGGTTTTAAAATTCTAATAAACTTTTTATGATGGTTATTTAGAAAACAGCCGTGAAAAGTATTTTTTTTTACAGCGGTTATTTAAAGAACCCTCATAAAAAGTATTTTTTACAGTTGTTTTCTTCAAAATAATCATTAAAAGAACTTTTCAAGGTGGCTTTTAAATAACCGCCGTCAAAAGTAAAATTTATTTCCCTATAATTATAAAAATGCCACCGTCCTATTTTTTACAGTATTTTTTCTAATGACTGCCGTAAATTAGTGTCGTGAAAGCTCTTTTTTGTAGTAGTGACTTGTCCTAAAGTATTCTCTATGGTATAGTATGGTTACTATGATATGAAAAAGGAGCTCACACATTAATAGTCATCGAGGGTTTCTACTATGGTACTGTAATGGTGAAAGAGACGACATTTGAATTTTCTTTTAAAATTGGTTCCTTGACAACAAACTGAACAAGCTTCCTATCCACTATGGCTACTTCCTTATCCTTACCAGATATATAGCATGCTACTTTGAGATGAGCACGTGTCTTTCCTACCACCTGGAGGACCCTCAAAGAATCCAATTCTCTTAATGACGTTCACTTGCCTCTCATAGTTGGGTAAAGGATTGGCATTGATAGTAGAGCTGTCATTCTTCTTCAGCTAGATATAACTGGAGTCACCAGATCCAATATGTTTCTCTTGAATGTCGTGTAATCATCTATTAAGTATACTGGGGTGCCTATATGATATTGATAGTGTGTATTAGAATCAAACTGAGTTATGGTTAGCTATAAGTAAGTGGCCTCATCAATTAAGCTTTTAGAAGTTAACAATACAGTTTGGCATTTGTCATGCCAAAGTTAAGCCATTGGTGATTATCTTTCTGCTACTAGTTTTTATGTCCCTCAACCTACACTTGCTTGTTTGGTATTGGATTGTTCTTTATTTGCCTAAACCCTTCTCTTACATTTTGTGGCTGTCTAATGGTCTAGATAAAGCTCAATTCACCATCCTTCTTTTTTCATGCTTTTCTAATTTCTTAAGTTGCTCTCACTCTAAGGGGTGGTAATCCTCCCATCATGTATATCAGTGTCGATTCTTGCCTTAATTTTAATTAAGTTGGAAAAGTTTATGACGTGCTTTCACTATGTATTGGTTGTACAAATCCTGTAGAGTGTAGATAAAGTAAGAATAAAGCTCAAATGGTATTAGGGGAGATTGAACCTACACTGCAACCATCCTCCATCTTTGGGCATAGTCTTTAAAGGTCTCAATAGCCCTCTTGCTCGTGGCCTTTCATTACTCTCTAGTTAGAATAGTGTTAATATTAAACATGTATTGCTTTATAAATATATTGACTAGATCTATCTACTTCTTGATCTTGCTTAATCAAGCTATATGTACCATTCTAATGTTGGGCCCTTTAAGCTCTCATGAAAAACCAACAATAGAAAATTTTCATCCTTAGACCACACAGTCATTGTGGTGCAATAAGCTTTGAGGTGGTATATTAGATATCCAGTACCATTATACTTCTCGAATTCTAGCACCTTAAATTTCTTGGGGATTGTGATAGATGGTATCAAGCATAACTCCTTCAAATCTAATGAACTCCAAGTAGTTAAACCTTAAAAGGCCTTCAATTGGTCCTTAATTTCACCTAACTCCTCTTTCTATTCATCTTTCTTTATGGTCTAGCAAGCAATGTGAAAAAAGTAAGTCTTATCATCAGCTGATACGTCCTTAGCACTAGGTTCATATGGATTAGGAGTCTTGGTCACTTCTTCCCGTTTCTCCTTTCCAATATCTCCAACTGTATTTGTTTCAACATCTTCTTTAGGTGTTTTTAGCTCCTCTTAGTTGCGTTGAGCCTTTATGGCTATGGTTAAAACAACTATCATTTCCTTTAGATATGCCATTTAAGATTCTATGCATGACACGCGTTCATTCAGAGTAGCTTCAATTTTATTCGGGCTAGCCGCTATTTATTGACTACAAGAGCATGCAATATAAGGATGTGCAGGGGGCTTTTGGTTAAACAAAGCAATGTTGAGTCTCCTGCTAAAAAAAGTTAATGTTATATTAGTTATGTTTTACTGGGTAACAGTGTATCACCCAGTATCCTTTTGGCATAGGGATTTATATGCATCTTTTAGCCTCCTTCGAGAATGTGTTATTCCATATGTAGGTCTAGAATTGATTGTTAGATGAGAAGAACCTCAAATCCTATCATGCTTAAGACCTTAGGGTAATTATTGCTATTTAATAGCCTATGAAAGCCCTAAGTGCATTAATTTACAGGGAGGCTTAGAGTTAATAATCAAGCAAGAAGGGCCTTGAGTCCTATTCGGCTTAAGATCTCATGGTTTATTATTAGCTTGTAGAAACCCTCTAATCTCCTCCAAGAATGCATTACTCTATAGGAAGATTTAGAGTTGATCATTAGATAGAAAGGATCTTAAATCTTATTGAACTTAAGATCTTATTGACAATTATAAAAAGATACGTAGAAAAGAAAAGCAGAGCACGTGCTAAAATATTCCTTTATTCAATAAGAAGATCTTGGCAATATCAAAATTTTGTTACTGATTTAGCCCAATTATTCTATGTTATTTCATATCATTTTAAGGGTATTTATCATAGATTTTGGCTCCTTTTGATGATAATTGTGCTTAATTTAGATTAAGAGTCCTTGTTTTGAGTTAGTGTCTTTTTGAGGTTAAGATTGTCATAATTAGTTATTAATTGTATTCAGTTGATTTCTAGGACAATTGATGCTTCAAATTGTTGCTTTTTATTGTAGGACAATTGAGAATTGGAGCTAAGATCAAAGACCAAAGGATGACACAACACAAGATCAGAGTATCAGCACTAATAGAGTTTGCCGCGGTGCCAAATTGAAATCTCACCAGTAATCTCTCGGGCAGATTTCGCCGCGGCCAACTTACAGCTTCGTCGCGGCGAAATCAAGACGGAGATTCGGGCGGAGCTCTCTCTCGATCAGGCATGGAGCTTCGACCCGATGGACCCCTAAAACCCTTAGAAACACTATTTTCGACCATACACTCCATTCCATCTCCTACAACACCTCTATTCTCCCATCCTCTTGCCTCTCCACCTCCATCTTCTTCCCCATCCATTTCCTTCATCTTTCATTCACTCCATCTCAATTCCTTCCACTCCCAGCTACCATGGCCGACGGATTCACTTCAGTTGGAGCTTTTCTTGAAGCTATGGAGAGCTAGGGTTTATCAACTCTTGAAGAATGGTGGTGTGGCTTGAGTTCCTAAGCTTCAAAGGGGAGTTTAGTTTCAGTTTGCAATTTTTAGCTATGATTTATGGCTTTCTAGGTCTAGGAGTTGTAATTTCTTAGTTAGGAACTTGGGACTGATACTGTAATTATTGGTTAATGATTACATTTGTAATTTGGATTGATTGATGTTGAACTTTGTGCTTAAATATATGTAGTTGCATATATGCTTATTGTAACTCTCATGATTCTCTCTTATCTTGCATAGTTGTGTTTGGGTACTGAGTTGATTGTGTGTTTCATTAAGCCAATTGCATGATCATTCCAAAATTACACATTAGGGAAGCTTAACAAAGTTTTCATTAATGAGTTCATTAATGTAAGCTTTGGACTCAATGAGTTATTGAGGTTGTTATTAAGAAAACCTAATGATTTGTGAAACTCCCAATATTTTAAGTGAACTATGATTGCCACCAAAGCCATTTTCAAGAGATTTCCTATCATTCATTTCCATTCCATCATTATTATCTTAAAACATCAAAAAAATATAGTATCTTAGGTTTGTTTTCATTGCATTCAGTCTTGGATCAATTCATTTAAATCTTAAAAACCCAAAACCCCATTTCATTGCATTGCATGGCATTTAGTCTAGCTTAGGTAATTAATAAAGGCTCCCAAAAGTGAAACGACCCGAGTTTGCATTATACTGCTTAGCTTGGATTTATTTTTGATTGAGAACCCCAAGGCGAACGATAGAAAGGCTCTCTTTCAGTTACATTCTTTAATTCTCCTATGATTTAGTAAATTAAAAAAATTTAGAGATTGCTATGGGTAGATTTAGCAGATAATATGCCTTCTACCCATTTGAATGCCCTTATAAGTTTTGGGATATTGGTACTGGAAAAAATCAATAAACTCTCCATGTTTTTTCATCATACTCATTTGCTCGTGGTAAAGGATCTCTCACTTTACCAAAACATCTCTTTCTTGATTTAACTTATTCAAGAGGTTTTGAATTGTTTTAGTCGTCCTCATAAGCAATTCATTCATTCATCTTGCTTTCTAAGAGCTAAGTTAGGCTATCGACTTCTTCTCATAACTCCTTAAGGGGACTGTTATCCTATAGTTCCCTTTCAAGTGACTTTTTTTCTTAGCTATTGTAACACCTTAGTTTATAACCTTTTATCACATCAAATAGAAGCAATTAGAACCCTTCATTAAGTTCTTAAGTTGAAATATTTTGAATTTTAAAACAAACTTCCTGGGGTTACTATTCGTGTAACCCTAAAAATTAGCCCAATTTGAAAAATTATAACTAATTCTTAAAAAATCAAAATGAGATGGTTACAAGCTCTATTTGAAGCTTTCACAAAGAAATTTAAGGAAAAAATATTTTTAGCTTATGAATCTACCTCATGTCTGCCCAAATTTCATGCCAATGTGTGCTGTTTATCTGGTCAATTTTTTAATTTTTAGAATTTATGCCAAACTTTGGATGGGTATAACTTATAGCATAAAATTCTTGTTTTAATTGATTACCACTCATTTTAAAGATAAATATGAGATCTATTAATATGCCAAGTTTTATAGTCAAAATCCTCCATTTGCTTAGAATCACATAGATCCCAAAATAAGTGCAAATTAGGTTAACTTTATCCCCTTTAATTCCCATTCTTTCACCATTATGTTTTAACATTTCAAAATCACTAGCTATTATACCATACCAGCTAAAATCATGCTTTAACCATAGTGTACAGTATATAATAGCCAAAGGGTTAATCATCCATAATCACACATAGTTACATAACATAGTTCAAAAATTCATAACATAGGAAGGGGTCTTCAAGCTATAGCCACTTCTTTGCCTTTTCCCTTGGAGCTCCTATCCCCTAATAGAGTGAGATTCCAAAGAATTCTAGTAGCAAAGAACAACAATTTTAGCATCAAAATGCAAGCTTAATTCATGTTATATGCAAGCATTTAACTCATACATTATTATGCCATAAACATGCCAACAATATGCCATGGAAGGGAGTATATAACATACCATTTAACAACTCAACTAAACATAGTTGCCAATGTATCAATGTAAGGAGTCACTCACATTTTCACATATAAACTCAACCATATCATGTCACATACACATAACACAAAGAACCAAGGCAATCTTGATTCCTTGATTTCTTTCTCTTGTGCTTGATCTTTTCTTTGCCTAATTTCAATGCCTATTGTAACACTTTATGTTTACGACCTTATATTATGCCAAGTTAAGATATTCGGAAGCACAATTTAAGGTTACCGGGTTGAAAAACCTGAGTTTAAAAATTTCCTTTCCCGCATTACTATTCACTGTAACCTTAAACTTGGCATATCTTTGGAAAATCATAACTAATTCTAGAAAAATCGAAACAAGGTTGTTCCAAGTCTCACTCAAAGCTCTTAACATTATCTATCAAGGAAAAATGACCTCAGATTCCCATTTAATCAGAAACGCATCCGATTTTTAATTTCAAAAAGTACTGTTCATTTGGTCATTTTTCTATTTTCCAGGATTTTTGCCTAACTTCGGAAAGGCATAACTTCTTACACAGAGCTCCAATTATGACACTTTACCACTCATTTTAAAGGGAAAAATAAGATCTATTTGCATGCCAAATTTCAGGGAAAAATTCATCCATTTGACTAGGGTCTTCGTTGGTCAAAGTTTGGTTAAATCTAGACCATTCTTATCCCCCTTTTTCACTAATTCTAGCACCATTTCGTTTTTTACTATAAGCATACCATAATCACATATAACGGTACTCTACCATTAATATACATTCAAAAAGGTTATCATATCATGTATTCAAGATCAGAATATGCTTACATGGCTTGAATGGGAAAGGTTTAAAACCGTATAATACAATACATAACTCATAACTTCCTCAAGCCATGATTATTTCTTTTCCCTTCTCCTTGGAAGTAGTGGCACCTAGGATATCATGTTATAGGAGGAATGAGATTTCATAGAAATCCCAGTAGCATTGAACATACAACCATCAAGTCAAGATGCATAAGATGTCATGCTACATGCAGTAAAATAACATTGCTAGTCTTTATGCCATGCCATAATCATTCTGTATCCATGTCATCATATCATGGAGCATATAATCATTCTAGTCAAAACTCAATCATGCAAGAGCCAAGGCATACATTGCAAGGAGTTCACATCATCTGTACATAAACATTCTCATGGCACATAAACACACATAGCAGAAACACCAAATGCAGGTCAACAAAATAATTGCAAGTTCACGCTACCTCAGTTCCACGCTTAATGTTTCCTCCTTGTCTCCTTGCTTGAGATCCTCCTAGGTTTCCAGAAAATTGCCTATCAACCATACAGTAAGGGTATGGTAAATTCCATGTCCAGTATACAATTCTTCCTCTATATAATGCTACCCTTGTGCCTTTCAATTTATAATTTCTGTATACCTTTCCTAATCCTTTGACTTTGGTTTGACCAAGCCTTAATCCTCAGTTAAGGTCTTCGAATTCTTCCTTAATCCATGATTAATCATGCTTTCTTGGTTAATCACTAACCCTTAATCCTTAATCCAATATTTAATTAAGGTCTTCAAGTCATATAGTCATTAGTACAACATAATCTTCTAAGATTAAGTAACTAATCCCTTATGGATTAACCATTAATCATTCTCTAATCAACATGATTAACCTTTAATCATTCCTTAATCAACATGATTAATCATAATTAATCATCCTTCAATTAGCATAACTAATCACTAATTACTAATTAATCAGGGTAGCTAACCTTAATTACTTACTAATCTTTAATCAAATAACATGATTAATCTTAGCTATCACTAAACCATAATTGATCAAGGTAATTAATCCTAATCTTCCTCAAATAAATAATTAACTAAAAATAATTAACATTTAGGGAGGTAAACATACCTTAATTAGCTTTTAATTGGCGATTAGAGGTGTCTAACTTTGCTTTCTCCCTTTCTCTCTCTTCTTTCTTCCTTTCTCTCTCCTAGAACTCAAGAACACAACATTCCCTCTCATGCAAACCTCTTTGGCCGAATTGTTCATGAAAGGGGGTATTTATAGGCTTTGATTTTTCAAAATTCCAAAAATGCCCTTCGGGAAAAAGATGCGATCTCGGCCGTCCATTTTTTTTCACTTTACACATGGACAAATCCTAGGGCACACACCATAAGAAGTTGACACATGGATGGACACCTAATCACCATGTGATTTTCATCTGGAAATAAAATATTATTTTAATGTTTGTCTCTTATTTCCCTTTATGCCCTTGAACAATTTGAAAAATTCCAACTTTGTCCTCCCCCTTTATTTTTGGCCAAAATATTACTCTAAATATTGGGAGAAAAATGACTCATCCAATATTCAGTGCAATCCACTGATTATTTGTGTATTTTCGGTCCGATTTTCCAACAATCCTGTCCAATTTACTGTCACAAAATTTTGATTTCAACACCTCATTAAATTCCCCTCATTCCAAGGGTATTCCATGATTTTTCTCAAGTTTTACCTCCCTCTATAATTTTCTAAATTTTATTCCGTCAAAAATCACTATTCTACTGATAATAATTCGGTAATAAATATTCTTTAAGCTAACCTCTGTACACCCAAAGGTGGGAAATAATTTTATAAATTAGGATAATATGTCACATAATTTATCCCTATTTTTCCTTGAATTTTTGAGGCCTCTATATATTTTAAATAATGGAAATTGGCTAATTTTCCTTAATTAACCAAAAATTCCAATATTTACAAATAATTCCCTGATAAATTATTTTTAATCTTATATTCATATTCTAAGCCTCAAACATTATTCTATACCCTCCTTTCTATTTTTCATGATTTTCTGGGAATTTTCAGGAATTTCGGACATAATTTCCAATACTGCCCTTTCTTGACTGATCTTTTCAAAAATGACCGTTATGTCCATATCCTGATTTTTCCTCATAGCCTGGATCCTCTACCAGTCTACTATACTATTTGGCCTTAGTCAGTCTCAAGTCATTCATCAATTAGGATAAAATTATCAGGGTGTGACACCTATCAATCAACAACAATAATGGTATTCTAATCAACTTTAACAATTTTATTAATACTTTAACCTAGAACCTTAGCCTTTTAAACTTTATTTTAGGGTTTTAGCATTATCTTCTTTAACTTAACTTTCACGTACTTTTCCTACATGATTTTTATGTAGAATCCATATATAAACTTAGATTTATCAAAATTCCTCTCCTTCCCATAGGTCCTAGGATTGAAACCTGCTTTAATACCAAAATATATAATACCTTAGTTTATAACCTTGTATCACATCAAATAGAACTTGGAGGCACTGGAATTTGATTTTTCAAAATTGACCAAAATTTTAAAGGTTGCTATGAATAGTAACTTGAGAACAAAGTTTTTAAAAAATTGATTTTCTAATCTAATGGCCAATAAATTTAGTTTCAAATGCTTCCATTTGATGTGTTATTGGGTAGAATGATAAGGTATTACAGCTATTTTCATTGATTGAACTCTATTATTCTTTATTTGCTTCTCATAATCTCACACAACTTTTTTTAGGCTCTCATTTTCCTTTTTCAGCTGTATAACTCTTGAACTCTCTTCTATGTCCATCATCTTTAACTTTTCTGCTAATTTTCCTCAGAGAGTAGTGCTCTCATTCTCTAATTAGCTCAACTTTTCTTTGTTTTTAGGTAAGCTCTTCCAAATCTGTCTCCCTGCTTCTAAGCATTTTGCCAACTCTTTGTTCACTAGTTAGGCATCATTTCCTCGTGAGGGATCTTAAGGGGCATAAGTAGGATTAAGACCTTCAATTTTTTTCTTAATCCAAAATTTATAGTCTTAGGTTGCACTTATTTCTCATCTCCCAAGCTCAGCTTTTCTCTTATACATCACCTTACCCCCAAGCTTCTTTGATTCTTTGGCATATCGCCTTAATGTCACCCTTCTTATGGAGGAGGTATATGGCTTACATTTCTATTTTATATGGAATCAAAAAATAAAATTTTTGGAACATATACTACCCTTATTTAGCCAATGTAAGATGATAGGGAAGGAGCATGATGTTGTAAAATCTGATTTGAGATTTGAATTTTACATGGAAAATTGTGTAGGAATGGACCAAGAAATTGATAGAAACAAAAGTGAATTAATCATCTCAAAAATCAAGGAAAAAGGGTTGTAATTGAATTCAAGGTTGAATATTAATGTCTATGCTTGAGTCATTGATAATTTGAAATGTGTTTGTACATGAATTGATAAGCATTATGCAAAGGAACAAGGAGGAAGCAAGGGAATCAAAGAGGCCGAAACTCTTGGACTAAAAAGAGGTAGCAAGGGGTTTACAATATATAATGTTAAGTTGCTTGGTTGTTGCATCATATGATTGCTTGAATAATTACCATGTTATGTTTGAGATTATATGATGAATTGATACATTAGTTGATTGCATTGTATGCCTTGGCAACATGCATTAAAGATGTGAATTATCAGTGAATTGTGAGGCTTTTGCATAGCATAGAATACCTTACATGCTTGACATTATTATTGTAATTCCTGCTACTGGAATTTCAATGAAATTTCATTCCCCTCAATGTATGAATAATCAATAAGAGCTCAAAGTACATGTTTAAGAATAGGGAGATGGTATATTGATGGAAGAAATTATGTTACGGAAGTATATAGAAGCTACTTATCATCCTTGTATATGTATGACATTTGTTATGTAATATTACGTATTATTATGCTTATGTTTGGATTTTATTGAAATATGTATCAATGACAAGGATACCTTACATTTGAAAAATTGGTCAAGGAATCTTGATTAAGTATGTGTTGTATGATGGGAAAAGCTAGATGAAAGGAAAAGAAAATGAAAAAGCAAGAATGGTATAGAATAGGGATAAAAGTTGACTTTTTGAAAGTAAAGTTTGACCAATGAGAATTTAAGCCATTAAATCAATCTGGATATGAGATTTGACATGCTTATATATCTCTATTTTGGCTTTAAAACAAGTGGTAATTCACTAAAGTTGGAGTTTTGTACAGAAAGTTATGCCCTTCAAAAGTTGGGCATTAATCCTAAAAAATTAGAAATAAACAGTACCACTTTGAACGAAATCTAAGATTGATGCATGATATCTGGATACCCATGAGTATTTTTTGTTTAAAGATCATGTCAAGAGCTTTCCATAGAACCTAGAACCACTTCGTTTTGATGTTTCTAAAATTAGTTATTAATTTTTGAAGTTGGTAAAAATTTCTGTGAATCATAAACAGTACTCGGGACTTTCTATGATCCCAAGTCGCAACCTGAGAATCCCAAGTCGTGACTTGGAAGCAAAGGTTGCCTTTGTGACCTCAAGTCATTACCTAGAGATACCAAGTCACTACCAGGACTAAAATTTGGAAAAAGCTTCAATTTTGATGAGTTCCATGAACGAAGCTTGTATAAGGGTTCCGAATAGTTTCAATTGTTATATAATGGAGTAATAAAGGAGGTGTGACAATATACATGCCATGAAAAGGACATAACATACTTCTCATTCATAACACTCAAAATAGCATAAGCTAAGACATTACATGCATGAAGTTATACATCACATAACATCATTATCTCATCCATATTAGGGCATAGCAACATAGCATAACATAAAGCAATAAATACAATACAATGTAACATTTAGAAATTAAATAGATGTTAGCTACCTCTTTCAAACTTTTTCTTTCCTTCAAGCTCTTCCTTTAGGCAATACTTCTTTTCTTTTGAGGGTAGGCCTATTGATAACACAATGGGGAATCACAAATTATTATTTCATCCAAAGCATTATACAAATAACCCTTAACCCCTTTTTTCTTTGATTTTTGGGTTATTACTTACAACTTTGATTCTGTAAATCCCTTGGGCCATTATTACATAATTTTTCATGTAGAATTCAAATACCCACTTAGGTTTATGAAAATCCAATTCCTCCCTGTTGATCTCACAGTGGCCAAGTAGTGTACCCTTGGAAATCAAAATTTCCACTTTCAATTTTAATGCTTCCAAGCTTCCTTTCTTGGTGTTTTCCTGCACCATTTTATTATTTAAACACTTTAGAAGCATCAAATTAAATTGAATCTAACTCTAACCCCATTTTTTTCCTTTTGGCCGAATTGATCCTTGAACATAAGGGTTGGATTTCTTTCCAAAATTCAACCATAACCACTAATCGCCTATCCTTTTTGGGTGTTTAATCAATGTTTCAAATGTTACCTAAATTCATCCAATTTTCTAAAAATTTTGGTAGCCTTTTTCCTGAGAAAATGGCCATCCAAATCAATAAAAAGCCATAAAAATGTTAGTGGTAGCTTCACCCAAGAGGGGGTGAATTGGGTGATATATAAAATAATGCAATGCAAACAAGTTTAGAAAGATTTCACCAAGGATGAACAGATGAAGAATGACATAGGAAATTATACTGGTTTGGTCTCAATCACTTGACCTATGTCCAGTCCTTAGAATGCCTCTAAGTTTTCCACTAAACCCTAAGATTTAATAGGCCCTTGGTGCCACAATATAGCAATTGAGCTCACTCTTAATCATTCTTCCTTACTTCCAGTAAGGTTATAATTCCCTCAAGAGTCCCATACTCTTGAGTCACTTACTGATTTGAGTAAAAGGATTACAAACTCTCCTTAGGGTATATATGATAAGCACTGACGCTCAGGAAATAAAAACAGAGTAATAAATACAAAGATTAATTTCGACAATCGATAGTTAGTTCATTCACTGCTTTATTCAATGCTCTTCGTGCCATTTATAGTTAAAGTCTTTCAAGTTTCCATTAGACACAAGAGCTTGTAACTGTTGGGATATCGCTTGCGTGTGTTGGTAATTGCAATAGTTGTTCATAATAAATGCACTTCTAACACAGTAGCTTGAGCCTATAGTATATCTATTGAGCTTCGTAATCCACAAAATTGTCTTGGTAGCCAAATAAGTTTTCTTCATCAAAGAATATAAGTGATAAGCAGAATAGATGATGATTGTTGAACTTTAATACAAGAAGTAAAAAACATAAATCAAGGATTACATAATTAGAGAGTTAATCTATCAAAGACTTGATCCATAATTGTTTAATCGATAAAGTTATGAATTAGTAGAACAAGAAGCAATCCAAAAGATAGACTCACTTGTCGAAGACATTACGGATTCATCACATCATGGAATAGTTAATCGATAAATGATGAATTATAGTCAAAGTGATTTTAATCAAGAAAGTACTTTTGAAATCAGTGAAAAGCTTATAATTTGAAATAGGTGCACTTGTTGCTTTTCATAAGAAAAATAAGATGTTTAATGAAGGCTGAGAAAAGCGTGAACATAGTATAGTATCATATTTTCAGGAAAATAACATAAAGAACAGTTTAAAGAAAAGTATTTGAACTTTATGGAATAGATGATCGATTAATTGCTTTATCAAATAGTTTATCGATAATTGAAGTAAGTGCAAAAAATCAGTTTAATCAAATTTATCTAAAATGTTATTGATAAAAACTTGATCAAACAAGTTATCTGAAAGGCCATCCGAAACACTACCCAGAGCTAGATAGGAAAAGCATGATATTAATCAATTAAGTGATTGATAAGTGTAACTATCGATTAGCTGATCGATTATTGTAATAATCGATAAAGTGATCGATAATTGACAAGAGAAACTTGAAGTAGAGAAATACAGAGTGTAACTTGATCAAACATTTTATCGAACAATATAGTAAGATAAGCTTAGACAGTTTTAGAACAAGTTATTGATAAATATGTTGTTTGATAAGGTAATGGATAACTACAATAGTATTCTAAATAGACATGGTTCAAAAAGAACTTACCAATACTTTGTCACATGATCAATAATCTTACTTATCCCTAAGGTTATAGATAATAGTTTGTTATCTGTGAGAGAACTTATCCTTTTTACCTGATAGCTTATCGATCAATTGAATTATTGATCAAGTGATTAATAATTGCTTAACAAAAATCATATTAAAGCAAGTTTACCAATGATTGCACATGTGATTGAATAAAATGTTGATCAAGGAAGTTATCTAGCATAGTGATTATGTAACATGTTATCGATAAAACTTAACAGTTTCTAAACTCATAGAAAGTCAGCCAATTATCGAACATATGTTCGATCAATCCAATGATCCAACACATGATCAAACAACTTTAACATCTATGCAAAGAGACTTAACTATTCATCTTGTTATTATCAAAACCTTACATCTAACAAAAAAACAGTTCATAATAAATCACAAAAGGCTTAGAAGTTTACTTTAGTCATTCCTTAAACTTGGTTAGACTTTCTCTCTCTAAAATTTCTTGTTCTCTCTCTTAAAAGTCAGGAGCAAAATGGTTTCCCTTATGCTTCTCTTCTTGACCGAAATCGAGAGGTGGGAGGGGGTATTTATAAAGCTTTCCTTTACATCTTAGCCCTTGAACTTTGAAGAAATTACAAGGAGTAGGTGTAAAGATCTTAGCCATTCATTTTTATCACATTACACATGGATAAATCCTAAGTTAGAAGGCTTATGATCTTGCCACTTGTCCATATGATGTCATTAACATGATGTCACTTTGCTGATGTCATATGAAACATCCTGCCTTTAAACCTTCAGAGTACGCATTCGTAAGCATTATAGTTCAAGCAGGTCAAAGTACAAGCCTATGGATTAAAATTTCAACATAACTACTATGATTACTTTTACTATTTAAATTCAGATTTCAGGTCCAACTTTAAAAAAATCATAACTACTTCTATAAAAAAATTGTATCTCCTTGTGTACACATCCAATTGAGGTGATCTACCTCTCAGTTTAAAGCTTGGGATGTGTACTATGAATTTGCCAAATTTCGTGGCTTAACTCATTCATTTGGTAGGTCAAACTGGAGCTATAAACTTACTACTTTAGGACCTACGTTTTATCCTTTAACCTCCTTTTTACTTTAATTCTTTCTATTTCTTTGACATACATAAATTGGGTTTACACTTTCCCAATCATCCTCATATATTTCTATTCATCCCATAAATATTGTAATTAAATACATGGCATCATTGGCATCTATAACATAAATTACATAATAGAAGAATTACATATTGAATAATAACATCATTCATTAACGTCAATAATTCTCCACTTTCTTCTCCTTGCCTCTCGTGCCATTATTGCCCACCATTGATTGACCTAAATAGTTGGTTAGGAAGGGGTGAGATTCGGGAGAATCTCAGTAGCAAATACTACCCATAAGCATGCAAGACATAATACACATGCATGACATGTTATAACATTAACACATGAATGTCATGGAAAGTAAGCTAAAGCATTTCATGCTTTCATAACATATAGCCAAGGCAAAACATAACATAAACTTGCAAACATAAATTTGCAAACATTTTATTATAGCTTAGTCACATCATGGCAACACAATCATATCATGCAAGCATACATATCAAGCACACAATACAGGTAAGTTTACTACCTTGTAACATAGCTTTCCTCTTGCTTTTCCTTTGATTCCCTTGTCTTTCCAATCCTATGGATTTTCGATCAACGCCATTAAACATCCTCTTGGATGTTCCAAGGTCCTAAACACATCAATACACGATGCAAAATGATTGTTAGAATCAAGTTATCAACTTATCTCTACTTGATTCTTTCTTGGACATACCTGAACTTTAACTTTTGAGTTTCAATTCCAACCTTCCTAAAATTATTTCCACATACTATCACCACATAATTTTGCATGTAGAATCCATTTTCAAGATCAAAACAATCAAAATCCAATCCTAACTATTTAGAACAATCAAGGCTGAACAGAATCACAAACTAAGGAAAAGTTAGATTTCTTGCAAAATCAACACAGAACCACTTGATTCTTGTTGTTTCCAAGCCTTTAAACATGCTTTTAACATCCATATCATCTTCTCCTATTCCAATAAATTTCGTGAAGCACCTCCCCATTGGATTTCAATCATCAAAAATCCAATCAAACCAACCACCAGCTCAAAAATAACAAGGGAGGTAGAAACTACATCAAAAACGGCACATATACCTTGTTTTAGAGCTTGATCTGGCTTGGAACCACTTGGCCTTTCTTTCTCCCTCTTCTTTTGTCACACCTTACTATTATATTGACTTAGGTTTCTTTCAAAACCATTTTAGACCACATTGGATGGTCTTGGGCTCACTTTTTACCATAAAACGCTAAATTTCAGATTTTTACTGTTCATCAGGTAAAAATCCAGTTTTTCTAGCCCAACTTCAAAAATTCATAACTTATTCCGAAAAAAATCCAATTGGGGTGGTTCAAAATTCTGATTAAAGATATTTAAGTCCTTTTTCAAGAAAAAATAATCTCATTGTCCAATTCCTTATGAAAAAGCATCAGGCTTTTGGGAAATACAACACTGTCCATTTGCCAAAAACCCTTTTTCCAGATTCTGACCTTTAACTTTGAAAAATCTTTATAAATCGTATACCGGGCCATTTTTAACATATTATCTATCAAATTGAAGCTCAGGACGTTATCTCTCATCATGCCAAATTTCATGACTAAAAACATTCGTGAGCATTACCAAAAAGTCATGTGAACCAGACAGGGTCAGTGTGCTTACAACACTGTTAGTATAATACGTACATAACCAAAATAAGTTCACGAATTTTTGTGGCTAAACCCCACAAATTAGCCTTCAATCTACAGCTTTCCCTTAGAGGATTCAGACCCTAAAATGTTAGGTTGCATTGGTGGAATGAGATTTCATTGAAATCCTAATAGCAAATTAACCAACTATAACACTAACAAGCATCATCAACATGCACAATTATATTAACTACTATTGGTGAACTAGCATGCTTATCATTTGGCAAACTCAAACATGCAAAGGCCAAAGCAAGAAGTACAAAGAGTAGCCACATTATAATCAAGAAAGTCCAACCACATAATAGCAATTAATCATGCAATAATCAATAATGCTAAGTTAGTATTAGTAGCTAGGTTTAACTTGCTACCTTGCTCCAAAAGCTTTGGCTTTCTCTCCTTCTCCTCTTTTCCTTCACAAATATCAAACCCTAACAATGCAATCCATCAAAAAGGGCAGCAAGAATCATTAATCAACCAAGAAAAAGCAAGAACATAAATAAAAAATGATTCTTGATCCATAAAGCTCCCTCCTTTATTCACCATTTTTGGACTTATTTCTCTTTAACCTTAAAAATCACTTCTTGACTCATTCCTACATGATTTTTTATGTAGATTCCAAATATGTGCTTAGATCTAGGAAAATAAAACTGCTTCTTTTAGCTACCCTTTGACCAAACCACTAGAGGACTTGAACCAAAAATCACAACTTTGCTTTAAAGCTTCCAACACTTGTTCCTTTTGGTCTACCCTACACCATTTCTTATTTTAAGCATCATGGAAGCCTTAAAACATTGAAAAACTCATCCTAGGGTTCATTCAATAGCTTGGCCGAAAATAATACTCAAAGAAACAACCATGAAAAATGCTTTAAAACAACTTATAATCACTTGCAAACACTAGGAACTAGCTTGTGTTGTTGTATCTGAACAAGTATGATGAGCAAAACTCCCTTCCCCTCTAAATATTCAGTACAGCCAGCATTAAAAGAGAGAGGAGACAGATTTTTTAACCATAAAAGAGAAAGGAAAAAAGACAAGAACACATCTAGAGCCAAGAACTCACCTTAAACATTGATTGTATGACCAAAGATGCAAGCTTTCTCTTGTTTTTCTCTCAAAGCTCTCTCTTTTTCTCCCTTTCCTCCTTGGCCGAAACTCACATCTAAAAATAGGGGAGAGAAGAGCTTGTTTAATGGTTCAAAATATCTCAACCACCATCTTCAATGAGAGTCCAAGTGTCATTACCCCCCTTAATCTTGATTTCTCTTTCTTAATTAATAAAAATCCAAAAGAATTTAATTACCAAAGTCAAAATCCTCTCCATTTTAGGAGTGACACTTGGCAAGTTCAAATCCTCTCTATCAAGAGCTTGACACATGGCTCAATATGATCCCTTTGATTTGCAAGACACTAATCTTGCTTTATCAGTGTACTTTGGCTCTGAGTTTGACTTCTCTTCTATAATTACAGAAGCTTGGCCTCTGTAATTATTTTTTGTCATATCCTTAATTTAATATCCTCATTTTTAACTTTCCAAATTGCCCTCTTTGTCTCAAAATTAATTTCCTAATAATTAATTAAAAAGGAAAATTAATTTCCTTCTCTTTAGGGATTTTTCCACTTTTCATCATTATTTGAGAAAAATCTTGGATACTTGAAGGTCTTCATTTAATTCCATAATTCCTTATAATTCCTTGGGGTCTCATAGGAATTTTCTTAGAATTTTATTCCCCTTAAAAATATTTATTTGGAATTTTCCAAATAAAATCCCTTAATTAACCTAAATCACCCTTAAATTCTCTTATAAATTATCTAAGGGTAATTTGGTCATAAAACCAACTTTATAATTTCATATAACTCTCAAATGATATTATCCTCATTTTCCCTTAATTTTCCAAGGCTTGGAAATATTTTTCCCTATTTAAATTTGACCAATTTTCCTTAATTAGTCAAATTTCTACGGTTAGCTTGGAAATTTTACTAGAATTATTTTCCATCAAAATTCTCCTTATTATTTTTAATCCTCAATAATTTGAGAATATTTCTTATTTCTATTTATCATAATGCTGGATGTGACATTTCTCCCCCCTAAATAAATTTCGTCCTCAAAATTTAAAGTATACCTTAATGGAAAAGCTCAGGGTACCTTTCCTTCATCTCAGTTTCCATCTCCCATATAGCTTCTTCAGAGGAAAGACCCTTCCAGACCACTTTGACCAGAGGAATCTGTTTATTCCTCAGCTGCTTGGCCTTCTGATCAATGATTCGTTCTGGTCTAACCTCAAAAGATAGATCATCCCGAAGCACAATGTCATCATAGCTTATGACATGCGTTGGATCTGGATGGTACTTCTTCAGTTGGGAGACGTGAAAAACATCATGAATCTGACTCAACTTCGGGGGAAGAGCCAACTTGTAGGCCACTGGTCCAGCTTTGGATAAAATTTGGAATGGTCCCACATACTTCGGACTGAGCTTCTTAGTCTTTAGAAATCAACCGACTCCCGTTGTTGGCGACACTTTGAGGAATACGTGATCACCAACATCAATTTCTAATGGTCTCCTCCTTGTGTCTGCATAACTCTTTTGTCTACTTCGAGCCGTTAGAAGCCTTTACTGAATAGCCTTTATCTGTCGGGAAGTCTGATCTACTATATCAGGACCAAGAGAACTTCTTTCACTAAGCTCTGTCTAACATAAGGGAGATCTGCACTTCCTCCCATATAGTGCCTCGTAAGGCGCCATTCCAATACTTGAATGGAAACTGTTATTGTAGGCAAATTCAATTAACGATAAAGATGTATCCCAATTACCGCCAAAATCTAATACACAGGCGCGTAACATATCCTCCAATGTCTGAATTGTTCGTTCTGTCTGCCCATCAGTTTGGGGGTGGTAGGCTGTGCTAAATCTGAGAGTGGTGTCCATCTCTTTCAGTAAGGACTTCCAAAACTTGGAAGTAAATCTTGGGTCTCGGTTCGAAAAAATACTGCTTGGAACACCATGCAGCCTAACAATTTCCTTAATGTAAAGTCTTGCTAACTTTTCTGGAGAATCCCTAACATTCATAGCGAGAAAATGCGTGAACTTAGTCAGATGGTCTATTATCACCCATATTGCATCATGTTTCACCGTTGTCATCGGTAACCCCACTATAAAGTCCATGGATATGCTATCCCATTTCCACTCAGGGATATCCAGGGGTTGCAACTCTCCTGCAGGCTTCTGGTGTTCTACCTTCACCTTCTGGCAGGTAAGACACTTTGTCACATATTCCGTAATATCCTTCTTTATTCCAGGCCACCAGAAAAGTTCTTTAACATCATGATACATCTTTGTCATTCCTGGTGAAGAGTATACTTGCTCTTATGGGCTTCTGCCAGTATCTCTTTTCTGAGGTCAGATACTTGGGGAACATAGGTTCTTCCTTTAAACTTCAGCGTCCCCTCCTCAAAAATTTCAAAGTTCTTATTCTCGCCTCTAGACAGCTTCTCTTTGAGAATTTTCGCTAGCCAATCTTCTAACTGTACTTCTCTGATTTGATCCTTGAGCAGGGCTGTAAACTGGGTTCTACCTCTATTTCCTTCTACTAACTGTATTTGATATAGAGGACCCCAATCTCTGAAATCCTCTACCAGTTTTTCTGCTCTCTGATCATTAGCGATGCTACTTGTACTGCCTTTCTGCTTAAGGCATTCGCGACTACATCGCTTTACCTGGATGGTACTTAATCTGAAAATCATAATCTTTGAGTAAGTCCATCCACCTTCGTTGTCTCATATTCAACTCTTTCTAGTCATGGAGGTACTTGAGGCTTTTGTGGTCACAAAACAATTCTATTATTGCTCTATACAGATAGTGTCTCCATATCTTAGTGCATAAACTATCGCTGCCAACTCCAGGCTATGGGTCAGATAATTTAATTAAAGCTAACCTTGTCAGTTTCTGTGGACAAAATTAATTTTACAATCTGTGTAAATTCCTCAACTACTGTTCCCAGTTTTTCCTAATTATTTGAGGCCGTCTCATAGCTTAAATAATTCAATTTAAGTTACTATGTCAAATTGTCCAAAACCCTGGAATGACTTCAGGGCATTTCCGTCATTTCTAGCCTTATTTTGGCTCTGGGATCCTGGTCCCATTTTTATGGAATTTTTCTAAGTCATTTGGTCCCTTTTTGCTAACTATGAGCATTGGCCAACCATAACTTTTATTATTTACAATTAGGTCCCTACTTGGCTTAGGAATCTTTTCTTTACAATTTGGTCCCTCCTTAGGCCTAACCTTCGGAACCATCTCTTGCAAGTTTCTGGTATAACCTCTGGCCCTTAGTTGTTTCCAGTTCGTCATTCTTTAGTCCCCAAAACTATATGTTTTACACATTTTCCCTTGAAAAATCTCTTTTTTCTTCTGAGGGATCTCCGGGACTTTCGTTGCATTGGACTTAGTAATCATCATTTCCTTATGCTATTACTTGTATCTATGAGCCAAAATTTGGGATGTTACATTTCTACTCCTCTTATAAAAATTTCATCCTTGAAATTTCAAGATTAAATCTCAACCTTTGCTTTTCCGGGGAGGTTTCTTAGGGAGAATGTTCTTTGGCTCTCACTTTCGGCCTGTAAATTTTGCTTTTGCTTTCTTGGCGAGGCTTTAGCCTTAGGTTTCATACTTCAATCTCATGAACTTTCACTTAATCTCATAAGTTCTTATGCCCTTAGGCATTTACACGAATTTTTTTCATGTTCTTACACGTCTTTCATATCTTAGGCACATATATTCAATGTTATGCCTTAACATCATACATTTTCTTAAGGTGTCTCATCATATCGTGGCTTTCTGGGTTTCCCTTATCATATCTTCTCTAGGTGCTTCTCATATCTTCATATTTAGACCCTTTCATACTTTATCTTAAGGGCCTATTTCTTTCTTTTACATTCTGATTTCACATATAGCTTGCCTGAATGCATAACCTTCAGGACCTACAGCCTGTGGTTCCCTTAATTCTTACTTTCCTCACCTTCTTTTGTTGACTAGAACTGAATTGAGCTCTGAAACATCCTACCTTTAACCCCCTCAGAGCACGTATTCGTAAGCATTATGGTTCAAGCAGATCATGACACAAGCTCGTGGATTTAAAAATTCCAACATAATTACTCGGGTTACTATTCACTGTTTAAGTTCTAGATTACAAGTCCAACTTCAAAAATTCATAAATAATTCCATAAAAATTGTTATTAAGGTGTTCTAAAATTCTACAAAAATCTATTTTGATGCTCTTTAAGGGAAAAATATCCAATTGGACTTATCATTGCCCAATTCGTATAGTTTAATTAATAAATGTTACTGTTTATTTTGTAAAATCTAGAACTTCCAGATTCTGTGCTTTAACTTTAGAAATTTGTATCTCCTTGTGTACACATCCAATCAAGGTGATCTACGTCTCATTTTAAAGCTTGTTGTGTACTATGTATTTGCCAAATCTCGTGACTTAACTCATTCGTTTGATAGGTCAAACTAGAGCTACAAACTCACTGCTCCAGGACCTACGTTTTATCTCTTAACATCTTTACTTTAATTCTTTTTATTTCTTTGGCATATATAAGATGGGCTTACTCTTTCCCATTCATGCTCATAAACTTTCATTCATGCCATAAGTATTATAATTAAATACATGGCATCATTGGCATCCACAACATAAATTACATAATAGGAGAATTACACCTTGAATAATAATATCATTCATTAACATGAACAATTCTCCACTTTCTTCTCCTTGCTCTCATGCCATTATTGCCCATTGATGATTGACTTAAATGGTTGATTAGGGAGGGGGTGAGATTCGGGGGGATCTCAGCAGCAAACAATACCATATTAATCATGCTAGATGGATGCTAATGCACTACACGTAACTTGTTTATTCTCTTGTTAATTAGTGACATATTACCATGCTCAAAGCTAACTTCTTGATACATGGCCATGGATACATAATCTACTCATCATAAATAGCAATTACAGTAGCTAAAACATGTCACAATAACATTCAATAACATGTACATGGCAACACACAAGCATACAACATCAAGCAATGACAATAGGTAAGTTCACTACCTTGCACCTCAAGCTTTCCTCTTACTTTTCCTTTGACTACCTTGACTTTCCAACCATGTGGGCATTCAGTCAACATCACCAAACATCCTCTTTGATGTTCCAAAGGTCCTAAATATAGTCACATAGATCATACAATCTATTAGGACCACTAGATTACATAATATTCAAAACTAGCTCTCTTGAACCTCAACCTTTTCTCTTGCTTTTAGGGTTTTCTTTCTAACTTTTCTAACACAAATCTCATCATGTCCCATCCTTAAGATCCATTTCTTGTCAATTAGGACCACTTTAGATGGCCTTAGATTCAAGAAGATCAAATCTGAAAATTATACTTCGCGGGTACTGTTCACGCAGAAATTCCAGAATTTTTGCTCAACTTTGAAAATTCATAATTAATATTAGAAAAATCCAAATTGAGTGGTTCCAAATCTCACGGAAAGCTCCTTAAGTTAAATTTACACTAAAAATAGTTTCAGAGACCAATTTTATTCTGAATAGTACCAAAATTGTATGTAACTCAACACTCTTCCAAAGGTTCAACACTGTTTCCAGATTTCAAACCCTAACTTTGAAAAATCACCATAAATCGTACACATATCCAAATGAAGTGTTCTACCCATGGATTTAAATCTTACAGAGTGTACTTTAAGCATGCCAAATTTTAGAATCAGATAAAAAGAGAAACTAATTCGAAATAGGTATCAAATCAGATGCTATAACCATCACATACCTTGATCTTAAAGCTTGAACTTAGGTGGACTTTCTCTCACTAAAAATAGCTCTTTCTCTCTCTAAATGCAGAGCGGCAGAGTTTCCCCTATAGTTCCTTGCTTGGCCAAAAATGTGAGGGGAGGAGTGCCTATTTATAGCAAAAAATTTGGCCTGAATGGACCAAAATGCCCTTAGTGGCTAATAGAAAGAGTAAGGGCAATTTGGAACTTCAAGTTGACTTTTACATCATCATTGCATCATCTTCTTGCATCATGCTTACCTTATCCTTCTAGAAGATGCCAAGTGTCATAAAAGTGGTGGAGGAGAAGGGAGATTAGATCCTAGCCGTTGGATCAAACTTGTTTCCTAAGTTTCCTCCGAATTTACTTGGCCCACATTTTTCCGGCTTTTTTATGGCCTTTCGGAGCTCAAAAAATTCTTCTGTCTATTTCATAAATTCTCTTTAATTCTAGAGAATATCTATAAATTTTCTTAGGCCACAACACTCCCTTTAAGCCTTGCATAAAATTTATTTACCAAAATGCCCTTTTATCGGCATAATCAGCTTTTTAATTTATTAAAGCCATTCTACTGGCCTTTTGGTTGCGAGACTAATTTTATAAATTAGTACAACTTTTCAACCATTTAATCTCATTTTTGTAGATATTTTTTAGGTCTCTTGCTATTTTAAATAATTACCTCAAACAATGTATTTTTTATTGGCCATAACCTTATAAATTCCATTTAAGCTACCTCAGGGGTACTTTTGTCTTTTCTCTTCACAGAAGAGCCTTAGAATATTATTTCTCTTTTTTTAGGATTTTTTTAGAATTCTCTGTATACTCTTCCGTTTTTACCCCTGTTGGTCATAACTTTCTGAATTTTCGGTTTAGTCCCTGTTTGGACTTAGCTTCATACAATCCTCTCTTTGAGGTTTCTAGCTTAACCCTTGGCCTGTAACTAGCCTCTTTTCTCTTTTTGGGCCTTCGAGACTTTATTGAAGCCTCTAACTTGATTATACTTGAGCCCCTAAAAACTTTTACTTTGCAGTTTAGTCTCTAAAATTGCTTTGACTTCCTTTCTCATCTTTGGGACTGTTGCTCAAAAAGGGTCTAGTAGCCTATCCAATTCAGGCTATTTTTGGTACTTCTAGGCCCAAAAGTTCGGATGTTACGAGCTCAGTCTAATTAACAATAATAGTATCTGTGAAAAAAAGTCAATGGTACTTTCTCTGTACTAGGTAACAACTTGAGGAGGTTTTCCCATCTTAAACTCATCCCTGGTCATCTCATTCTCATACCCCAAAGAGATACTACCCTTATGGCTCGACAACATTTCCTTAGGCTTTATCTATGCGACCTTGGGAGCTACTGCACTCTACCGTAAGCCTCTTCAGGATCTACTGTGACCCTGGATTCTTTCATATTCTACCCGAGCCACGTTCCACTCTTTAGGAGCCTTTAGCCCAGTGGGCTGAGTTAGGGAATAAGTCACCTATCCTCAGCCGGTAACTTAACCGATTATTCCCCAGAACTGATCACAAACACCCGTATTGCCTTCTTAGGCCTTACTCAATCCTTTCCGCCAACTCTGGAATCATTCATCCTTTTTCCTTAACTTTTAGCTACCTCAGGCTATTTCCCTGTCATTTTGCCCCTGTAATTCTCTTGGCTATTTGTTCACCTCTATAGCCTTCTGGGCTTATCATTATATCCATGACAGTCTGCCACGCCTTATGTAACATCCCGATTTTTGAGCCTAGAAGTATCAGAAATAGCCTGAATGAGATAGGCTACCAGACCCCTTTTTAGTAGAGGTCCTAAAGATGAGAAAGGAAGTTAAAGCAGTTTTAGGGACTAAACTGCAAAGTGAAAGATTTCAGGGGCTCAAGTATAATCAAGTTAGAGGCTCCAGTAAGGTCTTTAAGGCCCAGAAAGAGAAAAGAGGCTAGATACAGACCAAAGGTTAAGTTAGAAGCCTCAAAGAGATGGTTTTATGAGGTTGAGCCTAAGCAGGGGTAAAACCGTAAATTCAGAAAGTTACAGCCATCAGGGGGTAAAAATGGAAAGTACTTAGAAAATTCTAAGAAAATCCCAGAAAATGGAAAATAATATTCTAAGGCTCTTTTTGTGAAGAGAGATGATGAAAATACTCCTGAGGTAACTTAAAAGGAATTTATAAGTTTATGGCTCAATTTGAGATGTAGAGGTAGATTTAATTATTTGAGTCATAAGGAAACCTTAGAAAATTATGGTAAAATGGGGATGTATGATCTAAGAGACTATAAAAATTATAAAATTAGTCTCATCCCCAGAAGACCAGCAAAATGGCTTTAAGAATACTTAAAAGCCAGTTGTGCCGAAAAAGGGCATTTTAAAGAATGATTTTTAAGTAGGGCTACAGGTTGAGTTATGACCTGAGAAAATTCACAGTTTTCTCTAGAATATGAGGAATTTTATGATATTTTTGGATGAATTTTTGGAGCTCTAGATTGAATAAAATGCTCCAGTCAAATATTAAATAATTTTGTCCCCTAAATAGGAGACAAAACCAAAGAAAGAAATATCTAAGAGCCATCATGACGATGCTGAGTCAGCGTGCTGAGTCATCAGGCATAATCATGACACCGACGAGTCATCATGCTGAGTCATCAAGCGTAATCATGACACCTACAAGTCATCATGCTGAGTCACCAGAAGATATTTATAGACAGCATAAAAATCAGAACGCAGTACGGGAATATTTTAGACAGTCTTTTGTCTACTCGTTATAGTGAAATCTCTACTGCATGACTCAGTAAGGTTAAGTAGCCTGTTAGTAGAGCTAATTATTTTCATCTACGCTCCTCTGAGATGGCACCATATATGTACCTTTTATTGGCCAGAATTTTAAGAAAAAGTTGTCCTGGTGGTACAGGGTAAGTCAGGACCCGAAAAGTATCTGATATGGTGCAAGTTTGGCTTGATAGGTGGAGAAATAATTAAGAAAATATTTTTGCACGAATTTTCCATTTATTTTCTCCCTATTTTAATGCCATAAATGATGAAAGGACATGAAAGTGACAAGTGTACGGTTAGATGAGAAAAAGAAAATATTACGTGTACGGCTAGATGGAAGACACATGTACGGTCGGATGCAAGACACATGTGCGGTTGGATTAAAGACATGTGACTTGATGATGTAAGCATGATGTCATCATGATGAGGTAAGCATGATGTCATAGGACACTTGTCACCGTAAGATCAAAAGGAGAAAATGGACGGTCCAGATCGAGCCACGTATTTTTAAGATCAACGGTCCAGATTCAGTCTGCTTTTCTATAAATACCCCTCCCCTCCCTACCATTTCGTCTCTAAGCATAAGGAATCCATGGGGAAGCTCTTGCAAAATGGTTTCTAGAGAGAGAAAGAAGAGAGGGAGAAAGAAAGGCCAAGTGGTTCCAAGCCAGATCAAACTCTAAAACAAGGTATGTGATGGTTATAGCACCTGATTTTATGCCTATTTCGGATTAGTTACTGTGCGTATCTGATTCTGAAATTTTGGATTCTTAAAGTAAACTCTGTGAGCTTTAAATCCATAGGTAGAACACTTCATTTGGATATGTTACGATTTATGGTGATTTTTCAAAGTTAGGGTTTGAAATCTGGAAATAGTGTTGAAGTTTTGGAAGAGTTTTGAGTTCCGTACAGTTCCGGTATTGTTGGGTGTAGAATTGTTTCCTGAAACTATTTTTCCCTTAAAGTTAACTTAAGGAGATTTTAGTAAGACTTGGAACCACTCAATTTGAATTTTTATAGAATTAAATTAATTATGAATTTTCAAAGTTGAGCAAAAATTCTGGAAATTCTGCGTGAACAGTACCCGCGAACCAAAATTTCCAGATTTAGTATTCTTGAATCTAAGGCCATCTAAAGTGGTCCTAATTGACAAGAAATGGATCCTAAGGATGGGAAATGATAATATTTATATTATAAAAGCTAGAAAGAAAACCCTAAGACTAAGAGAAAGGGTTGAGGTTCAAGAAAGCTAGTCTTGAACTTTATGTAATCTAATGGTCCTAATGGATTGTGTGATCATTATATATCTTTAGGACCTTTGGAACATCCAAGAGGATGTTTGGTGATGTTGATCGAATGCCCACATGGTTGGAAAGTCAAGGGAGTCAAAGGAAAAGTGAGAGGAAAGCTTGAGGTGCAAGGTAGTGAACTTACCTATACTGTGTGCTTGATATGTATGCTGTGCATGATGTGATTGTGTTGCCATGATGTGACTAAGCTATGATGAAATGTTTGCAAAGTTATGTTTGCAAGTTTATGTTATGTTTTGCCTTGACAATATGTTATGGAAGCATGAAATGCTTTAGCTTACTTTCCATGGCATTCATGTGTTAATGTTATAACATGTCATGCATGTGCATTATGTCTTGCATGCTTATGGGTAGTGTTTGCTACTGAGATTCTCTCGAATCTCACCCCTCCCTAACCAACCATTTAGGTCAATCAATGATGGGCAATAATGGCATGAGAAGCAAGGAGAAGTAAGCAGAGAATTATTCTTGTTAATGGATGAGACTGTTGATAAATGTATAATTCTACTATTTGTGAACTATGTTATGGATGCCAATGATGCCATGTATTTAATTATAATATTTATGGCATGAATGAAAGTGTATGAGCATGAACGGGAAAGAGTAAGGCCATGTTATGTATGCCAAAGAAATAAAAGGAATTAAAGAGATGTTAGGGATGATAAAAACTAAGTTCTGGAGCAGTGAGTTTGTAGCTCCAGTTTGACCTATCAAACGAGTGAGTTAGGTCATAAGATTTGGCAAACAAAGAGATCTGATGTTTCTCTTTAAAATGAGGGGTAGTTTGCCCAATTCCGATAACTGAGCAGAAAGTTATGCCTTTCCAAAGTTAGGCAAAAATACAGTAAAATCCGAAATTGACCAAATGAACAGTAACTTTTTCAAAGAAAATTGAGCTCAAATTTCAAGGCAATCAGTTCAGAAACTATTTTTCCTCAAAATGTTATCCAAAGAGCTTTCTGTAGAACTTGGAATCACTTGATTTTGATTTTTCTACAATTAGTTATGAATTTTCGAAGTTTGTCACATTTTAAGGTGACAATGAATAGTACCCGTAAATGAAAATTTCAAACTTGATTTTTCATCAATTGTAGCCTTCAAAAGTGATTCCAAATGCTTCCGCAAGGAAAGTTAATTGATTTAAACATGAGGCGTTACACCTTACGATTCCCTTTCTCATCTTGCAGGAAGAGGTTTTGTATCAATCATTTTCATCATATCGTTGGATATTCTATCCTTTCATCACTCTTGGCCAACTTCACTCTCATTGGGGTAAGGTTAACTCCATGAGCCTTACGTTGGGCATTATTACTCTTTCCTGTGGGAGGACGCATTACTCATACTAGAGCACGTCACCTTAACCACTTTCCGGCCTTGATGGAGGACATAACACTTTCATAGGTACGACGTCAACTCTACCGCTTTGGGAGGACACACTCTTACCTTCATAATGTTGTCAACCCCATCAAAACAGTTCCCCTTGCTTCTATTCAAAGGACAGCTTGCTCTTGGCAAAGCAGTGTCAACTTTGTGTCGGAAAACCACCTCTCAATTTGAGAGATATTCTATAGCCAAGACCTGCTTGTTATTTAATCTCCGTCCAAGCACATTCTTACATGCCAAATCCCTATTAAGGGAGCCTCTCAACCTGACCTGCTTGATCATCCTGGCAATGGCATTTGTTTGTAGGGATCTCATCTCTCAGATTCCCTACTGGCCTGAGTGCTATGGTTGCACTTCTCATAGATGCCTTAGGGACACTGAAAGAGAGCCTTTCTTATCATTCACTTAGGGGTTCTCACTCAAAAATTTATCCAAGCTATGCAGTAATGCAAACTCGAGTCGTTTCTCTTTTGGGAGCCTTAGTTAGTTTCTAGGTTAGACTAAATGTTATGCAGAGTAATGAAAAAGGGGGGTTTTTGGGTTTTTAACATTTAATGAAATGCCAAAACTAAATGCAATTAAATCAAATCTAAGTTACTATGTTTTTGGATTTTTCTAAGATAGTAGTAATGTAGTGGAAATTAATGATAGGTAATCTCTTGAATATGGCTTTGAGGCAATCATAGTTCAAAATAATTTTGGGAGTAAAAATCACCAAGTTTCTAAATGAACAACCTTAAAGAACTCTTTAAGTCTAGGATCTTAATCAATGGCACCCACCTCATAAGATCCTATTAAGCTCACTTAGTGTGTGTATTAAGATTAATTAATGCACTTGGTTTAATGCAAGCCTAGATTAACTCAACAATCAAACAATACCATGCAAGAAAGAGAGTATCAAAAGAGTTGCATAGAAACATATATGTAACCACATATATTGAAGCTCAAATTCAACATTAACTAGTCCAATACACAAGATAATCATCCAGAATTGATTAAAACATAATCAAAATAGTTCAGCCCAAATTTACAAATCCTAAGACCTAGAAATTCATAAATAAAGAACTAGAACTTATGGATGAAGCTAATCCCCCTTGAAGCTCTTGGAACTCATGCTTCTTCCACCATATTCAAGAGTTGAGAAGCTTAGCTCATCATAGCTCTTGAATCAGCTCCAACTAGAGATTGTTCTTCAGCCATGACAGTAGCAGGTGGAAGTAATAGAAATGGGGATTAGGTTTCTGAGGGAGAGATGAGAGAAGAAAGATGATAGAAACGTAGGTGGGGCTGAATAATGAGAATCTGATCTCATCATACCCAAAATAGGGTTTCTAACTTGAAAATGCGTGCATGGGTCGGTTTCTGGGGATGGGTAGGTCAAAATTTCCCGAAATGGTCGGGTCTGAGATTTGTTGATACGAGAGGTTCGCCGCGGCGAAACATGGCAGAGAGCTTTGCTTCAACAGATGATTTTCGCGCGGCGAAGTCAGATGTGTGCGCCGCGGCGAACTTAGGCAGAGGATCCTTTCTTGCTTCTTGTGCCTTGAGTTCTTCAATTCTGGTCCCAATCTTTAATGTCCTACAATAGAAAGCAACAAATTGAAGTATCAATTGTCCTAGAAATCAATTGAGTCCAATTAATAACCAATTATGACAATTTAATCCTCAAAATGACACTAACTTAAAGTAAGGACTCTTAATCTAAATTAAGCACAATTATCATTAAAAAGGGCCAGAAAATATCACAAAATCATGGATAATGAAATGAAAAGATATAATATCTTGAGCCCAATCAAATTCCCCCACACTTAGACCTTTGTACTCCTGGACAAAGCTCAAGAATAATTCAAAGTGATACTAGCACAAAGAGAAACACTACCATGCTTAAAGATAAAAGTAGAAGATTAGAAAGAAACTCTCACAGGGTTGACATCAGTAAATAAGGATATGCTAAGAAAATGAGCACAATGGATAATTAACTCAAAAGATTGATCAAGAAAGATCTAACTCACGGATAAGTGTTTCACTCTTAACTCACTTGTTTTAGGGTTATTTTACTCCAAGTCTACTAAATCCAATTTCTACCATAGGCTTGTAATAATTCTACCTCTCCACCACAGGGAAGCAAACTTTGTAAATCAAGAGGACTTTTAAGGTTTAGAACTTGAATGAAGGCCAAGTGAAATGAATGGGATGAGAATGAAAATGAAAATGAGTACAAGCGTACAAATTATTAAGACAGAATTAATCTAAATAAAAGCAAGGGAAGAAGCTACTTAGTTTTTATTCATAAATTTTTATCTTTATCCTTTCTTTTCTTTACTCTTTTTTTTTTACTACCCCCCTTTTTTTTTCAAATGAAGCAGCTTCTCTCTTTTTTTTTAACAATAAATTACAAGATAATTGCATGCATGTACTCAAAATGAAGGCTCAAAGGGGTCACAATGGTGAAATGATTGGGTTTGTGTTTGGGAAACGAGGGTTTGAAATCGAATACCTCTATCATATTTACAAAAATTGATTCACTAAGCTTCGATTAAGAATTAAAACAAGTTCTAGAGAAATATGAAAATAAGGAGATTCATTCAATTTAATAACTTTAGGCCCAAAGATCCTTCCAACAAGGTTAAAATCTCAATTAACTAATCTCACGGGTTAACACCACATAGTCATGATTTCAAAGCATATCATCTTTACTATCTGTCAAAAACATGAGAATAACTAGCCTAAGTTCATCCCTCTTTAAGAGCATGGAAAATTTTCTAAAAGCACTAGTACAATTTGAACTTTTCTAATAATTTTAAAAGGGATGCAGGAGTATAAAGAGAAATAAACCAGGAAAAAAACTGAAAACCAGTTGAAATTGCAAAGAATTAATTATTTGAATAATATTTTTTTTTTAAAAAGGTGATCACCGCGGCGAACTATTGAGGTTGATATAAAACTGTAGAAAGGATGGCCTTTGCCGCGGCGAAACATAAGTTGGCTGTGGTAAAAAGTATCCCGAGAGAAAATTAACGTGAAAGAAAA